>NW_026575082.1:4167500-4242500 GCF_905146905.1 Nyctereutes procyonoides | reverse complement strand
TCCTTTACTTGGCCTAATGGTTTTCTATTTTTTCTTACATATCCAAATGAATTAAAATATAGTAATGCAGTTAACATCAAATCATAATGATAATTTGTTGGTTAAAAGCTATTTCAGTCTATAAAACTTTGATTACTAGGAATTTAGCTGTGGTTTTATGAGTTTTCCCATATGATTGCCCACAAATTTTTATGTTGACTAAAATTGTAAATTGTTTAAACTGTTCAAACAAATTACTTAGCAATTAAACCTTCAGCAAAATTGTAATTCATTTTAAATTTAACATAGAGGTTTGATGCTCTTTCTGAGGAAAACAACGGAACATAACCATGAAATATGTAAATTCAGTATTTTGCATGAACTGTTTCCCACAGGACAAAAACATTCCCAGCACTGGGCATAGGAAAGTCTTCCACTAATGTGAATTAATTTTGTAGTGTAGGATCACTTGGGAGGATTCCTGCTTTTGAGTTTTATCCAGGCTTCATTTTTTGAAGCACCCTTTTTATAAATTTGTGTATTATTCCTAATTTATTTTACTTCACATTTTGATATTTCATCTCACAGGCAGCTAACTGAAGTCCTGTAGCATTCATTTATATATTAGGTATCACCTGCTATGTTGAGAATTGCAAAACCAGGGAACATTAAAAAGAGTAAGTTGGACTTTGATACCAAAAATTGCATTTACAAGGTTCACACTCCTTTTTATTTTACCAGATAGAGACAGCAACAGTGTTCTCATGTAATGTGTGTTTCAGCCTCTGTGCCAGAATTTATATTTTCTGGATTTTAATATGTAGTGTTTACCTGTTAATCAAAGATTTTTTTTTTTTGTACACAGAGGCATAGACACCTGCTTCTGGTGAGTTTTTAAGCTGAATATACACATTCAGTTGTAGGTATGTATGTCACTTTGAGATTCTTGCCAGTGTTACCATTCTTGACAGAAGTCTTTGTGTCTGATTTCTTTTCTCGTTTGTTAGCCAGAGTCTACCAAAACCATCACTTTTTGATTACACTTCAATTTTGGCCCAAAATGTCACAGTCTGTATTGAATCCCTCATTCCCTCATGGCTTTTAATAACTTTAGTAGCAACAGAAGATTTTCTTTCACTAAGAGGAGTCAGAGGAATCAGAGTCTTTCTCTACATTTTTAAGTCATTACATAAAAATACTAATGTGACATAACCTAAACTCAAAACGCATTTCGTCAAAAGGGAGAATTAATTCAGTTTGATGAGCAAGTTCTGAATTCGATTTGCTTTGTGTAATATTTGGTCCTGATGCTACATACCGTCTTTCTGTTGTAGTTTTGTGTTCCTGTGCTAATTTTGCATACGTCCTTGCTCAGGAGTCTGGGGATTAGACTGCATTCTATCCCTGTTTTATGTCAGCTGTTATTTTCATTATTTTCATCTTACTTTCAGATTTTTCCCTCATTCCCCGACTTTTCCAATTGTTGAGGTCCTTTATTTTTTTCTTGCTTGCTTTCTGGGAGTTTTGTTTAATGGAAATGAACTTCTAACCTCTTGCTTCCTACAATTTATGTTTTCCTAGCCATCTTATGGTCTTCCTAATTAATTTTTTTAGGAAGATGAGCAGTTCAAAAACACAACAGGAATATATGTTTTTGTTATTGTGATAGGGAGGAATATAAAGCCAGTCTTTATCATTTCTTGTTGAAAGCATTCTTCAACCCAGAGCATGTTACATACTAAAATTAATCTACTGCCTATATAGAATGGAAACCTAATGTAACAGTATTTCCCCTCACAAATATAGTTTTTTTATTGATTGCTAGACATTTTGATTTCATTTATTAATGACTTTGTCACAGATCAGAAAACTTTTAGGTAGTATTTCTGTTTACTATAGGAACAAAATAATTAGGACCATTATTTGTAACTCAAACATAGCTTGTTCATTTTCAAATTCATCATACCAGAATATGTGCATGTATGTGTTTTTGCAATCATATTGATGTTTCAGAGTGTCTTCCTAAAAATTTAAAATGTCTGTAGATACTTCAACATTTTGTTAGGTCTTACTTTTCTTTGTTCTTTCATTAAAATAACAGCAAGTAAGTAGCCCATACTTTTGGTTGTGTCCTATAAGAATTTCTGCTTGGAATACTTTGAAATAATAATGCTAGTGTTATACAAATTTTGTCTTAATCATCAATTATCAACTATTTTTTTTAACAATTTTTAACTTAAGAATGATAAATGATCATGTAGTCCAAAACTGTTTAAACATTATAATGTTCTTTGGTCAATATTTTATGAGATTAATTTTATAAAACTGTCTTTGTGTTTCCATTTTGTTCTCAGTGTCCTTTTGTAGAAATCCAGATTGACTACTTTACACTGTGCATATATTTAGAGCATCACAAATGTAGACCATCAAAATGATAATTTAATGGTATCAGTGAAACTTTGGATAGAATTTTCTTTCATATCATTTGTCAGAGCTTTAAATTGTTAACTTTACATTTCCTAAGTGTACTCAATTATATCCTGAACCTGAAAGGTAGTTGAATATATTACACCTGTAAGTACATACCTACGGAAACTATAATTAAGATGCAATTTGCTGTTTTGACCAAAATGTCGTAACAGCAGACACACATGTAAGTCTCTTAGTGGGTTTGTGCTTGATGTCATTGAGAGCAGTATAGTAGAGAGTAACCCACTACTGGTCCCTGAGCCTCATGTGGAAACACATTCTGTACCAGGGGGTGGAACACTTTTCACTTCTTCTAGATACCTCTTAAATTTGTGCTACTCACTGCAGAAATGACAGAGTGAGCATGTGAATACTCTATAGGAACAGTAAACATTCTCCAAAGTCTTCAAAGTGCACAGTCCCTTCAGAATTGTATGCTAGTACATGACCTTGCTAGAAGAAATTTTTCTTCTTTAAAAATAAAGCCCTTTCTTTTTTCTTTCTCATTTCATGTCAGAATCTCTTAAAATAATAAGGCATTTTACTGTGGAAAGAACTTTTCGGATAAATGATTGTTAAAAATGCAACCAATATATAGAAGTGCAAAAAACAAACAGAATCGCAGATCTCATCACTCAGAGACAGCTACTGTTAGCTCTTGCTGATGTCTCTCACTGGTCACCTGTTCTCGTGCCTATTTAGAAATGTACATATAGGATTTTGTATAAATGAGAATCATATTGATCATAATGTTTTACACCATGCTTTGTTTCCTCCATATATCATAGACATCATTGCATATATTTTTATAGATAACAGATTTACATTATAATTTAATGAGCTTATAATCTGTTGTTTATATATATCATGATATTGCTATTCATGCTATTTTAATTTATAATGTTTCTAAATGTTTACTGTGAAAACAATACTATGTGTAAATTTTTTCTAAGTTATTATTTTTCTTGTATAAACTTAAGAGCTGGTGCTAAAGGCATTCCTTTCTTGTTACCTCTAACCTATTGTCTTCCCCTTCATGTTACCACCAAGTGTGGTAGTTACTTTACTGTGTGTGTATACGTAAAGAATGGAGAAGATTGTCATTTTTATATTAAAATAAACCCATATTTTATGTAGCCAATTACAAAAATGTGAGATTTTAAAGAAATTTCTAATTTTCTTTGCATCAGATCAGTTCTAAAGTTCTGTAACTCATTTCCTCTTTCCTTTCATTAACAATACTTTGACAGAAAATATTGAGAAATAGTCTGTTTGAAATATCAAATAGTGACTATCCAGTGGAAAAAGGAGTAATACCTAATATATTCAGATTTCATCTTTTTATGCCCACTGGTTTTGATGTAAACACGTGTTGTCAAACTCTTGATGTTTTAGGAGAGCTTTAATAATTAAACATAGTAAATTGTCATATCAGGATTAGTGATAAATACAGTAGTCCATCTTCTGACATAGGGTTAGCTGTCAGCCAACTGCTAGTAGAAGTTTTTACTTTGCAGTGTGTAGGCTTTCTAAAGTATCTAATGGTATCATGCCATATATAATTCAGTCATGAAAAATAAGGAATGGATGTGAGTATACATTTTTTAAAAATAAAATTGGGACTTTCTTGATCTTAGTGGGTCATGGCTACGTGAGCACAGCCCAGTTTTCCCACCTGTAGAAGTCTTATGAAAGTACTATTCATGCTCCGTCCTCCAAACCCTATAGTCAAATGCTTTACCCAAATCTCGAGCTAAACTGCATAAGTGGAAGCTCTCAGTGCTCCCTTGGTCTTGTGGAGTCACTGCAAGGCTTTAATAAGCACTGTGGTTGTCGTGGGTTGTTCCTCCTGGCAGTTTTGCCTGTCTTGGGAATACAACTCTTCTGGTTTGTAAATGTGCTGCTGCCTGCCCACTCCTGGAAGAGGGGACTTGACCTCTTCGACTCCTTACTCCTTACATGAGAAGACCTGCCTAGACATTCAGAATAGGGCTCTGGGCTTCTCTTTTTATAGAACTGAACACAAAACTGAACTGAACTTTGTTTTGTTAAGGAAGAAAGGATGCATACAGCTTCCTTTTGGGTAGAAAAATATTTCCCATATAATTATTAACACCTTTTAAATTGATTTTCTGCAATGTTTTATGTGGTTTCTTTTACATCTTAGATTTTATTAGAAATTTTTAAAGGGCTGAGTTTAAGCAATGGGTCAGTCTTAACCAGAAAAATGTAGGAGCTTCTTCTGATTTCATATGAAAAAGGAAAGTTCAGTATTTCTACTTTGGTCTTATTTATATGTTCTAAGAACCAGGGAAGCTGTGTTGTGTTACCTTGGGTCTGTGTGTCAGTGGTGAATGACAGAGATAATATGGTTTTTATCAATATTAATACTTATTGGAGCACCGTTTCTAAAAGGTCAGGAATGACGGAGCGAAAAATTTTCACAAGAATGCTTTATAACACGTTTTGAAAACATGAAGCAATTTAACCCACTTGATTGTCCTTGGCTGCTGAGGTAAAGCTGCATCTCCAGAGCGCAGGACGTTGGCAGGAATACAGGGCTGCAGGACCGCAGCGGCGCCCACACGGGGCAGCATGTGTGAGCCCCCTTTTGGAGCTCTGGGGCCGGGGTGCTGGGGGCGCAGCTGAGGATGAGGCTCCGCCTGTGTTGCACACCTTCCATTTCTCTTATGTGGAGAATACTTCTTTGCACACTTGAGTTATTTGTAAATCGTCACACATGTGTAGACTGGTCTAGTGATTTTCTGGTAGGAGCTCTTGTTTTAATAATTAGGCCCTCAGTTTTTATTGAGTCATCATCAGCAGTGATTCAAAAAAATACTCTCCTTATTTGCAGGGTTGGACATTTGTTTGAAATCTGACCATCCAATCAGTTTTTCTCTGTATGCCATGTGACAAATGTATAGCGTTACCAGGAAAGATCATATTAATTACTTTAATTAACACGTGACTTTAGAAGTCTCAGATTAATCAGCACGTGACTCGTGGTTATTTGTACCCTTGTGGGAATTTTTCGCCACCAAATGCAAATACCAGGCTAAAAATATTGCTTTGTTTGTACGTGGAGTGAATATTCATCGCAATAGTACTGTACATCTAAGAAAACAGAAAGTAATTAAAATGTTGATTACTATAGTAAATCTCTGCAACGGCTGCTTATTTGTATTTCATATGTGCTCACATTTCTGAGAAGTTAGCTTTTATACAACAACCTACCATGATTATCTGATATCCTCCGGAAGGTTAGCTGAGTTGTTTCCTATATTACTTAGGAAAAAATTTCTTTTCACAATTGAAAATGTCAGCATCAATTTAAAGTAACACTAAGCATGTGCTTGCTTTCTGAATATTATCCTCCAGCCACCCTGCCGAGGATCTGGCTGTGACAGTTTGATTAGATCATCAATCCTCACTGTTAACAGCACTTTTCCTGAACACCTGGGCTGCCGGGTCACATCTGAATCCAGCTACCGTTGTTTCCGTGACCCAACGTGCGCTCACCATAGCAATTTACATTATGTGCGCAAATTAAAAGTTACCTTGTAACAACAGTTTACTTTAAAAAATGACCTCGTTTTCCCCATGTTTAAGTTATGTTATGTTATAGGAGTTGCATTTTTGTATGATGAAAGAATCTTTTAGTAGGACATAGTCACCACCATGATGAAGATATGTTTCTTTTTTTCTTTTTATTTGGGCTTAGATTGGAATCTCCATAAGGCAAATTATCTTAATCTTTCATCTTCTTGTGCTATGTAGAAATCTGCTTTGATTGCATTTTTTAAATTTAATTACATTTTTTACCAGATTTAAGTCTAAATAAATAATTGAATTTGTCATATATTGCTGAAAATTTTTCTGCTTTCTGCTCCTAAATTCTCCACTTGAACTGTCACAATGGTCTGATTTATACTGTCCTATTTATAGTTGTAGTGATAGAGATAAATACCTACTTAACATTTTCAATGCAAATTGTTTTAGTTGCTGACTGCAACATAAGCATACTGTTAAATCTAGCATTATCAGAGTTTTTGATACCATAATTATCTTTTGTTTTCCTCACAACTTTTTATTTATATGATGAGGGAAGGAAAATAGAAAAAATCCTATCATTAGAATTTTATGATACTCTAGAGTAGAGACCTGACTTCGGCTGTTCAACCAAAGTTTTACTGTTCGGGTTTGAGCAGTGTTAAGTGGGAAACAGACACCCCATTAAAGAGTGTTTCCACCAGTATTGGTAGAGACAAAGTAAAGTCAGATACACGCTGTATCTATTATTTTAGTTGAAACCTACTATTGTTCTTCAGTTTCTACTTGTTCATTATTTTAAGGCATACATGAGCCTTGTGCAAGTACATTGAAATGTTGTGCTCTTTTGGTGAGAAAATCTTTTGTATTTATCAGAGAGCACATGGATACATACAGTAAAAAAGATTTTTCTGTTTCTAATATACTTTTTTTTTTCCCTAGAGATGTAGAGCTTTCGGAATCATGAATAGTTTTCATCCTGATTTGTAATGATCTATTTGTCCATATGTAGGAAAATGTTATGAAATAATACTAAATATTCATAAGTAAGATTATACCTTGTAGAGATCAAAGCCCAACATGCATGCAATTAGATTTTTCTCATATTCTGGAGCAGTGAGTATACATGGTCTATGGTGGCCATAAGCACATGTATTCCGTGTAAGCTGTCTCTTACCTCAGTCTACTTATGTTTTCAGTAGCATGGCTAATGTTCATAATAAAATCTTGATCTTATCTCTAAAAGTCTGTAATAAATGTAAACTTTCAAGTGTTTGACAGCAGCACAATATCATAGGCTAGAAAGTTCATCTGACTAATAGGCCATTGGCCTACTTTTAATTCAGCCTTTTCTCCATCCAGCTGTGTGACCTTGTGTGCATTCCTTTAAATCTCTGTCTCTTGTCTGTGCATGCATGGGATTCCGGGGGGGAGCTGGAGCTGGGGTCGCAGCCCCTGAGTTCCCCATGTTCTGCAGCAGCTGTACTTCCTTGGACAAACCTCCTTGACTCTCCCGAGCCTGGTTTCGTGGTCTGAAAACCTGATGTGATTAAGATGTAGACTTTCGTGAGGATCAATTGAGGCAATAAATGGAAAGCCCTGTGAGGGGCTTGTGGTGAGGAAAACTCTGTGTAGGCTTATTAAACTTCAAACCTGACTTTGAACAACACGGTTACTTCATTATCTGATGCAGCGTTGGCCAAGTTATTTAACCTCTTAAGCTCCATTTACTCAACTACAAATATGGAGAATTACTCTTTCTTTCAAAATTCTCATAAGGAATGAACTACATGAGGTTAAGTATGTAACATGTCACAGCAGAGTGACGTCAGGAAGATGTGCTGTCACTGGGTATCACCTCTGCCTCATGCATATTCATTTAATGAAAACTTCCTGAGGCCCAGCCTCATTTTAAGTTCTAGGGGTAGAGTGATGAGCAAAACAAGGCCCAGCCTCATTTCAAGTTCTAGGGGTAGAGTGATGAGCAAAACAAAGGCTCTGTATTTCTGGAGCTGACTTCCTTGTGGGGTCTCAGGAAATAGAGGAGTGAGCAAATCAATAATTTCAGAAAGCAGTGGGTGCTATAGAGGAATGATGTTGCGTGACAAGGAAGTGATGGGGGGTAAGTTATGGCAGAGGTTAGCAATTGCAGATAGATCTTTTGCAGAAGGCAGCCCCAGAGTGTTTTGTAAAGACTTTTCTTTGAGATAGTTGTAGATTCACATGCAGTTGTAGGAAATGACACAAAATATTACCATGCAGAGTACCGTAATACACAGATAACAAAAGTAAAAGTCCGAGTATTCTTTCTGTGGCATTTAGAGTAGAATCTTGAATGATGAGAGGGATTATGTCAAAGAGCATTCCCTGTGGAGGGAATAGAGAGTGCAGATTCTGAAGTAGGAAGACATTGGGGCCTTGGGTTAACTGAGCGGGGGCCACTGTGGCTATGACCCTTCCATGAGGGGATGAGGGCTTTATCAAAGGCTGAGCAGCCACTCTGTCTTGCAGGGCTCTGATAGTGGTGATGAGAGACTTGTGTTCTTTGTGCAAGCAGCACTTTGTGCAAGCAATCACACTAGTGCTTTAGCAGAGTGCTCAAGATCTCCCTCCATAATTTGTCAAAGCTGTCACCCCCTTCCCATTTTTAAATTGGACCTCAAACATTTTTATCTCAAAAATAAATAGTACAGAATGTAATTTCTAGTGTACAGTGAAGTTGACATTGTAAAAATAGTTCATACCTCACTATTTAATATGTATCCAATAGAACGTTAATACCATGATAATAATTTGCTCACTATCATCCATTTAAACATTACCTGACTGAGCTCTCTCTTTTCACTGTCAGAACATTTATATTTGCTTTTCTTCTTGAACTCTTATCTCTTCCATTTTCTCCATAGATTTTATTTTATGGTTTTTATAATGGGAAGATATTTTAATGAGTATCCTGTTGTTTTTATGTGTATATGTGTATACATATACACACCCATATACATACACATCGAAGTAAGGTTTTTAAAGTTTTAGTGTCTTTGGCTATAGTATTCTAAGTGTGAAAATTGGTCAGAAAGAATTGTTATTATAAATAGTACTGATGCACAATTGATTTAAACAGCAAAATTAATACTATGATTGGTAATTTTTAAACATGAAATATAATGCCATTGGGATGCCTCTCTTACCAAGATGGAGAGAATTTATAATCTTGTGCCCATCAATGAATACTATGACCAGGGTGATGTAGAGTCTGGTGGAAAATTAATAGTAAACATAAATGATATGTTGTGAGGCTTTGAAATGAAGTTTGAATGATTATTATGTATATTGTTTGTATATTATATGTTTATAGTATGTCATTACAGTAGGATTAATTACATTGTTTTAGAAGTTAATGTAATTTTAACAAGTGCATGGTAGGAATGAATAAGTAAGCAGGAAGGTACTTGATGAGGGGGTAGATATATGTGCTTAGTAAAAATTTATAGTACCCAATATTCTTTGTGTAAAACTTAATGATAATGTTCTTTAAGTTTGAATAAATGTTTAAGAAAAGATGTATCTTATATTATATCAATTCTTAGATGATTCTTTTACTGACTTAAAAATTGGTCTACTGGAAATTCATGTAGAATCTTTCACCTCTTCCTTCTCGAAATCACACAAAATATATAACTGAGATAGACAAAGGCATGTGTGAGTGGGTGGGCTCTGGCTCCTGACTCATCATCATTGTGACTTTGTAGATAGGGGGTGTGAATTATTTCCCAGGATTCTTTTTATTTTTAAAGCCAAAACTGAGGTAATTCCATGCTTAGAGACAGTATGGATCTTTGCCGTGAGCTTTCTGCCTTGGTGAGTTGAGTTTCCACTGTCTCCAGCCTTTCTTTCCTGTTCTCTTTCTGTGTGGCTCCCAGTCAGCTTTTAATGCCTTTCCCTGGTGATCCTTCAGGATTGATGAGGCAGGATCTCTAAGCAAAAACCGCCATCACTCTCCCCATCCCATCTTCACTGTCCCTGAATTTAGGACAGCTGAATTTAGGCCAGGTGCCCTGTGTCTAATGTCATGCTTCTCTTTTTATGGAAATAAACTCAAAGAAGGAAAGATTGGATGTTCTGTCCCAGGCTTAATTACGCCTTGATTTTAGAAAGGCTTTTCAGTTAACAGAGGATTCTCTGGTGTTCCAGTGCTTTTTACCACTCATTCTGGAGCACAGTACAGGACGAGCAAGGAAGAGGCCTTTGTTCTGGTAAGTGACAGAGAAGCAGTTGTGGGGTAGGATGTGGTGAAGGAGAAATGGCATTGGGTGCTACCTCAAAAGCTTTTGTCAGCTTTCAGTGAAAGGAAGGAATAAATGAGCTAGGGATCAGTAATCGATACCTGTAGGCCATATGGACCTAACTGCTCTCTTTCAAAATTCTTCACATGCCCTCAAAGTGTATAGAGGTCATGGTCTGAGTTGGAAGGTCATAGCAGACGGAATCCACTGGAGAAGGGAGAGTGCTGAAAAGATCTCATTCCAGTAGTAAGAGATGATGGTGGCCTGGACCCGGGTGCTAAGAGTGGTGAGGCAGATGGTAAACCCTGAAGGCAGAGCCCATGGCACTTCCTGAAGGATTGATTGTGAGATAGGGGGAGGGATAGGGATCAGGAATGAAGTGGGCTGAGTCCATGCAGGTACCTTTAAGTGACGTGAAGAAGATGGCCTTTGGGAATGGAGAGATGGGTTGGCAATACTCTCAGATGTTCAAGTGGAGGTGTGGACGGGGAAGCTGTGCTTCCAGAAGTAAAGGCAGAGGCCAGGCCTGAAAGTACACCTTCGAGAGGTGGGGTGGCCTGTAACTGCTGTCTGCACCTCTGGCGGATGTGGAGGAGGGGTGAGGGATAGAGGATCAAGCCTTTGGTGGTCCTCCTGGAGGTCAGGTGAAAAGGACGGAGGCCGCAGCAGCAGCCCAGAGGGCAGCTTGTCAGGGAAAGCAGTGGACTGTGGACATCTTAACTCTGAGTAACAAAGGGCTTCAAGGAGGGACTTAATATTCATATCCAGGGTTATCTGTAACATCAAGACAGAATTAGGCATTCACATTCTTACCGAGTCTGAATTGGAATTTGTTAAACTGGATGGTTTGGGGGAGATTCCATTGATCCTGAGCCCTGATGTTCTGTAATGTCAGACCCACCTGTCCAGATGGTGCCTGGGTCGTGGCCCACAAAGTTTGTTCATCAGGGCTTTTCTGGTACTGATGCTGGTATGAGGACCCCAAAAGTCTCCTTTTCTGTGTCTGTCCTCTCCTCTGTCCAGTCTGTCCAAAGGTCATTCTGGTGGAGCAGGTTCATCGGGACCAGCCCCATTTACATTTCCTCACATGAGTTACTACGGTGCGAGTGAATCTTGAAGCACCTGCACTGTCCTTCTCTTGTGTATTGTGATGGGTTTAGTTCATGGTTCCGATGGTTGAGGCTATGTTACGTGACTTCAGGACTGTTTCCCTTGGATGGTCTCTTCTATGATCCTCCTGGTAAGAGCTGTTTTTTCGGTCTCTTCCTGCCAACATACTCTTACAAGTGCATAGTTTAGAGGTAGGTTAAAATAATGAAGCCTTTATTCCATGATTTATCCTCTATTTTTATATTTTTAAAAGATGCTAATTTCACGGTTGGTATTTTGCGCACCATAAACTTTCATAGTTATTTGTGAATTTGAGAATTTTTGTAGTTTTTTTTGTGTATAGTTTGGTATTTTTTTTAATCTATTGAAATGTTGATGAAATTCTCATATTCTTTTGTTTTATATTTTAACTATTAAAAAAGATTTATATTTTTTCTATTAGTGACTTCACCACTTGATATACTGAGTTGTCTTCTGAGAATTCATTAAGATTATGCAGTGAAAACCCCATATGTGTTTTAAAGTTTAATCGTATTATTATATCCTGCTCTTGGTCTTAAACTGTTAGCACATAGAGAAAGAAAGTAAATAGTGTGATTTGGTCAAATGCTGTGTTTCTATCTCTCTCGCTCACTGCGTCAAGCAAGTGTGGTTCAGCAAGTGTGGTTCATGGTTTAACTGTTTACTAGTCACTTTAATTTTAACTTTGTTACCCTGCTTTATTCTCTGTTCCCTGCAGTTTTGAGGTTCCCTTTGTGTATGGCTCCCCCCCTTTATTTTCTGGTCTTTAATCTTTGCATATTATTTCATTAACTTTCTGCTATAAACCTTACATTATTCCTCTAATGCTCATGCTTCCTTCTCTTTGGATGAAGCACTATAGCAGCAGACTGTGCAAGCATCACCGTTGTTTCAGACAGCTCTGGGCTTGTGTCTTCGTTCTGTCATTTAGGAATTGTGAGGCCTTTGGCAAGGAGCTTACAGTTTCTATGTGTAAAAGGAAGTAATAATAATATTTATTTCAGAAAGTTGTGAAATTTAAATAACATGTCATAAATTTTTGAATACTTAACAAACTACCCAATACATTACCTAGAAGGTATTTTTAAAACCGGATTCAAATATACTGTTTTCCTCCAGTCTCCCTCCAAATCCCAAATGGCCAGAACTTGATTTTCCCATTTTGTATTTCTACACAACCTATTGTTCTTTTGAAGGCAGTGTCTCTTCCCATCCCCACCCCCCGCCACAGCTGCTTTTATGATTTTCTTTTTTGTTTTTGTTTTTCTGTATTTTGATTATCATGTGACCTGTGTGTGATGTGTACATGTGGGTATATGTGCACGTGTGTGCTATGTGTGCCTGTAAGTGCACCTGTATTTTCATTCTGCCTTTTGAATGTGGGAGTTGGTGTCTTTCTCCAGTTTGGGATCCTTGGCTGTTACCTCTCTGGATGTTGCTTCTGTCTCTGTCCCTCTTTTCCTGGGACCTCAAGTACAAGTATGATGGGCCTTTCTCTGTGGACTGTGTGTCTTCTGTTCTTTCCATTCCTTCTTCTGCTTGCTCTTTGGTTTTGGTATTGTCTCTTTGCACAGTCTCAGAACCCACGAATCTTGTCCTTTCCTATGCCATCCGAGTTTTCTGTTAAGCCATCTGTGAATGCTTAATGAAAGATAGTTTATTTTATAGGTCTAGAATATCCATGTGATTTCTTCGTATGCATTACACTTTTCTCATTTAGTTCTCCATTTATTGCATCCACTTTTTGTCCATCTTGTTATCTACTTGTCTTACCAAGATGATCTTTCTTACTTGACAGTCTTTGCTTATTTTTATTCTGAATTATTGGTTGCATTTTCCTTCCCATTTGCGTTTTGGTTAATTCTTTGGATGTGTGCATAACATGGTGAATGAAAGAACATCGAGGGCCAGATGGTTTATTTGGTTGGTAGATAGTCCCTTCTTTTTGGTGCATTGAGCTGGCCTTCAGTGACCCTGTAATTTGTCTGTATTTTCCCCCTGTGGACACTCTGTGTTTTGATTGAGACCCACTAGTTAGAGGTGGGCTTTTTGTCCTCAGTACTGGAAGGCTACAGAAGCACCATGTTAGTCCTTTCAGGGATTTTGACCTTCATACTTAGTCTTATGCACCATGCAGTTTAGTAGTCTGGCAGCTCCCACGTGGTGGGTCTGTGTTTGTGGCAGACCCCTTCTCGCTAGCAGAGGTTCATCCCATAGGTGCTGCGAGGCCACGGTAAGCTTCACTCTGTCTTGTCCCTTTCACCTCCCACCTTGCCAAAGCACACGTCCTGTGGGAATGTCAACCTTGCATCTGGGCTTCCTTGAGTTTCCAGTGTGTCACTGTATGGTTGGTCAGGATTGATGCTGGTGTTCTCTTATCCCAGTGGAACAGATGTGAATTGAGCTGGAATTGGCAAGTGGCCTGGGGAAGAAAGGATCATCATCAGCCTCCCCAGTGAAAGGCTCACTGTTCTCTGCACAGATCCTTTACCTAGCTCTGATCATCTGACAGCTTCCTTAATATCGCCAGGAGCACATTTGTGCATAATCAGGCTTTTCTGGTTGTTGGGATGGAGGCTTTGGCTTGCACCATGTATATATCTTCTCAGGAAGTGGAAGTCCCTGATTTACTAAAAAGCATAGAACTTGTGATTTGTTAATATCTTAAAGATGGTAGTGAACAAGTTCTTGGTAACTGATGATGCACGTAGCGAGTGCCCCGTTACTGCTTTTCGAATTGGATGCAGAGTTCGTCCTTCACTGTACACAAGAATGTGTGATTTCTTTCGTTCTTTTTTTTTTTAGATTTTATTTAAATTCAAGTTAGTTAACATATAGTGTAGTATTAGTTTCAGAGGTAGAATATAGTGATTCATCAGTTGCATATAACTCCTAGGGCTCATTACATCACATGCCCTCCTTAATGCCCATCCCCCAGTTACCCCATCTGCTACTCCCCTCCCCTCCAGTGACTCTCACTTTGTTTCCTATGATTAAGAGTCTCTTATGGTTTGCCTCCCTCTCTGTTTTTTTTCTCCCTCTCTGTTTTTATCTTATTTTATTTTTCCTTCTCTTTCCCATGTCCATCAGTTTTGTTTCTTAAATTTCATATATGAGTGAAATCATATGGTGTTTGTCTTTCCTCCAATTGACTCATTTCACTTAGCAGAGTACCCTCTAGTTCCATTCATGTTCTTGCAAATGGCAAGATTTCATTCCTTTTGTTGACTGAGTAGTATTCTAGTGTGTGTGTGTGTGTGTGTGTGTGTGTGTATACACATACATAATATCTTATATACATACAGCACATCTTCTTTATCTGTTGATGAACATCTGGGCTATGGATCTTTATCTAAAGTACACAAAAATAGTGATTCAAACAGGTACACACCCCAGTGTTTATCTCAGCAATGTCCATAATAACCAAAATATGGAAATAATGTGTAATTTGTAGCTATGTTCTTGAAACCACATTTGAGTAGCATTAAGAAAAATTCATATAGCAAATTATACTCTTTATTTCAATGGTTAGTATTAATTTTAAAAGATCCTAAATTCTGCTTATTTGAACTATTTTTGAGGATTGACTTAGATGTAAGATTCTTGGTAAATTTGAAAGTAGTTCGGTTTGTTGAAGAGCAATTAACAAGATTTTATCCTCTATCCCAGTTGTCAATGTCCTGATTGTAATTCTGCATAATTACAAGTGCAGAAGCAAACAAACAGATAATATTTTTATCACAAAGCCAGAGAATGAGGAAGTAAATTTTTAAAAATAGGATTGTTTTTATTTTATTCATAAAATTTTATTTTATTGCAGCCTTTAAAAGAAAATATGATCTGATTGCATAAAAAATTTTTGCTTACACAGTTCAGTGAAACTTTTATTCTTGCCCCTTTGTTAAAGAGATTCAAATAATTTGTCAGTGGCTTATTCTATAGCATTCAACATGGTTTTCTCATTTAGATATTATTTTCCCCATTTGCTTTGTTTTAAATTGTTTCTTTTTATTACAGAACTTTCCAGGGCACAGGCACCATACAGGACTAGCGCTGTGCTCACCTCTGACCTTCAGAGTCCACTTCAGTATCATCCGTCTTTTTTGCTTTAGCTCTGTTTTCTTTCCCATACTCCCATCACATATCTAGTAGGAAATCAGTATTATTTTATTTGGGGGATTTATTCTTCTGTTGGTTTTAAACACAAGCAAATACAGAATATATTGTATTTTGAGGCTTACAGCTGTAACTAAAATTTTTTCACAATACTAATCAAGCGGTTGTTGAATAACATTGATTTTCCGTGATTGATTTTCCCTTTATAGTAGAGATTAATACGTAACTTGGATAAATTCAACGATTAGTAGATATGGGAACCAAGTTTTGAAAGAAGGCTGTCCAGATATGGAGCTGGTGTTTGTATCTGTTGTTCCAAGCTTCTGGTGAGGTAGGCAAACCAGATCCTTTTGCTTATTTCAACCTCTTTCTGTGGATTCATGACAGGACTTTAATATTTTGGGTCCTTTCTACTTCAGTGTGTTCATAGATTAGTACTGCTGATGAATAACTCTTTGATTATCTTCCTTACTATACAAACCAAAGTAATCGTATTCTGCACCTCTGAATAACATTTTGGAATTCTTTATGTGGTCGAAGCTCTGCACAGTATGTATCCAAATATCAATTACATTTACCTCTCCCACATAACTCCTAAGGATTTGGGACATGAACATTTTTATGGCTGTGCAAATTCTATATTACAAGTTGTAGAATGTACTGGAAAGTCTTGCATAAAAGGATATTCTTGGATCTGTTGCTACTCCTCCTCTTTGTTACTTGATCCACCAATTGAAGAAAAGTCCTTGCTTCTCAGTAATGATCAAATTATGTCACATTCATGGTTCCTTGGGCTGGTGTTGAGTCTGAGGTAAACAGTAGAATGGCTTACCTTTGGACTCAGTCTTCCATCAGGTTCATTTTGTGAAAGAGCTGAGTGGGATTTTCTCCACAGTTACACTTCCTTCTCATTATAACTTTTAAATACTTTTTTGTTGAAGACTTCTTATATCCTGATGGTTAAGATTTATTTCTATCTTTCCTTACTAATTTAAGCCTACCTAATCACAAATAAGCACTTTTTCCCCAAAATTACTTATCTGATAATTTAATCTATCTTTGCAAAAAAGTGATAAGATTTTACTCTTTATACCAAATGCAAATACAGTATACATAGACCTCTTAATGCTTTCTCCAGATGATGTACTTGTAATAAAATTATGTTTCTTTAATGTTTTCCACCCACTCAATATAAGTTTTTTCTGCGTAAGATGACAAGTATATGTCAGTATATTTAGATATAAAAAGGTGGTAACTGATCAGTCTTTTTCATAAAATGGAAACAGAATAGGTATAATTCTTTTTTCCCCTAAATTCTGTTTCTACAAATGGGTTTAAAAACCTTTCTAAATGTTTATGATTCTTAATCTTGACATTGTTGTTAATCTTCCACTTTTTATCTTATTATGCCAGAGTACTGTTGGATTTTTGTTTGATGGCTTTGATTTATTTAAATCAAGAATTAAAAAAAAAACAAAAGACAAAAAAACAGAATTTGGTGGTATAGAAGATGAAAAATAATTTGTTTGTATGTTTCATTCAATAATGATATGATCAGGCATGACATTTGTCATTTAAATTTCTGTCTCTAAAGCTCAATATGCAGACTATTATTCAAATAAGGACATAATCTAATTGCTGAAAGTGTTCTGCATTTTAGTGTGCATATATTAATGATTTTGACTTTTGATCAATATTCATGTCAAGGAATTAGCCTATTTTTTTAAAGATTTTATTTATTTATTCATGAGAAAGAGAGACAGAGAGGCAGAGACACAGGCAGAGGGAGAAGCAGGCTCCATGCAGGGAGCCCGACGTGGGACTCGATCCTTGGTCTCCAGGATCATGCCCTGGGCCAAAGGCGGTGCTAAACCGCTGAGCCACCCAGGCTGCTCAGATATTAGCCTATTATAAAATTGTGAATATAGTTCAGGTATTACATAATAAATAGGGAATTGTTTCCCATTGACCTGTATCTTGTTATGATTCCTTTTCCTTTCCTCTGTTAAATTTATTAAAGTCCTCATTGATTGTTTTCTGTGTTTGATGCTAAAATCTGTCTCTGAATAAAATCTCATTGCTGTTTTATGTTAATTGTTTTTAGGTTGATTTTTCATTGATGTGAAGGTTTAATATGCTCATTCTAGCATATATCCTGCAGTCAGACTGTGGAGTTACTACCATGTTGGCTGATACATCATCAATATAATTGGTAGTAAGGATCTCTGTTCATGGAGATGTATCCTGCTGTGCTTTTTTTTTGGGGGGGGGACACATCACAGAGAAACATCCCATGTGTCACTTGCTTTTCAGCAATTTGGATTTCTGATTCTTTTTGACAAAGACTTGCAGAGACTAAACTTGGCACCTTTTCTGTAGTCTTAGTGTTTTTTATAGTGTGTCTGAATGATGATTCGATGCAGAGAGCCTGACGGTGGGACTCGATCCAGGGTCTCCAGGATCACGCCCTGGGCTGCAGGTGGCGCTAAACCGCTGCGTCACCGGGGCTGCCCTACTATGAAGTATTTTTTACAGTGTGTTTTTATGGACTATTTTAAAGCCACTGATAGATTCTAAGGCTATTCTGAATTTTGTAGTTATAGGACTATGGATTATCAATAGTCTGATACCCAACGTCAGTCATATTGTGTGTTTTAATTGGGCAGTTTATATATTAGCTTAAAGTTTCCTTTTTCTTAAATACAGAAGGGAAATATAGAAGTTATTAATTTATCAGTGTGTCAACTTGTACCTTAACCCAGCTTGGAAATGAGCTATGACTCTTGACCTAATTGTACGAAGGACTTTACATCCTGCCCTTCCCAACTTCTGGTTGGTCAGACTGTGACTGTACTTCTTTTCTGAGCTCGTTACAATATGAATCACAAATGCATTCCACCATTATAGTGAGGGCCATGGCTTGAACCCATGACTTTTTTTTTTTTTCCTGTGGGTCAGATTATCCTACACTTGATTTGTTGACATGAATTATTCTTCAGTTCGTGACAGGTAGATAATGAACTTAAGTTTGTGTGATACATTTCATCGTCATTTTAATTTCTACATCCCTCTGACATTGTAGTATTTATTTCTTATGTTGTACTTTATTCATATATAAGATGCCAGCATATATTGATTATCAGTTTACATATGAAATTTTTTATATGTATATGTAATGGCTAATTGAAGATTTGTTTTTAGGTTATCAAGGAAGTTTTTTCACTGTAATACTTTGCTTGCTTTGACTAAAATAAGCAAAACCCTTTTTACACACAGATGTATTTTAATCCAGCAGCTGCCTTCTTACATGGTTTTTAAAACACATTTTGGTTAAATCAGAAATCCAAATGCAAAACACAGCAGAGAGGCATATCACATGTATTTCTGGCCCTCCTTGGAGGGCTGAGGAACAGATAACATTCATTCATATATGGCTAGTTTCCAATCTTGACAGTCGTTGTTCAATACATTCTAATAATATAACTTTAAAGCATATTTTTCATTGTATTTAGCTGGTTTGAAGGCAGCTGAACAGGCGAAAAACACTGTATCTGAATAAAAACTAGAGCATTATGGCATGACTCTTGATAAATGATAATGGAAATAATCTTTTTCTCTCGCTCCTGCCCTTCTGTATGGCGACCTGTCACAGCTGGAAACACAGCTTGGTTGTGACATGCCTTTCACCTCCCTGACAGGTGATGCCACATGTCAGCAGAGTCTAAAGCCTCAACTGCAGTGTCACAGCATCTTGGTCAGGTGTACAGAATGTTGAGCCTCTGGAAACTTCCTTGTTGGGCTAGCAATGAGTCTCCGATGGAATGGGAGAGGTAGCTGTAAATGCTGGGTTTGGGGTAAAACGTGCTCATACCATGTGTTTGGTATTCTTATTTTATCAGGGCTGAATCTCAATTATTCCAAAGTACTTTTTGCCCTCTTCTACATAATTTTCATGAACACAGTGCTACTTACAGGGAAATGTTATTACTACTTCTAAGAATCTTCTTATTTTCAAGATCTGTCCTGTGGGAGTGATAGGATCTTGCTAATGCAGGCATGTGGAATTTTAGCAGTGTGGCTAGGAGGTATTTGCTCTTAGGTGTTTCCCATTATACTCAAGTACTATGAAATGTGCTTGCTTGTAAGCATGCTCCTGTTCATTTCTGGCTCTCTTCACCCATCTGTGTTAAGTGACCATTGAAAAGTCAGGGTTATGTAACTAGTCTTTTGGCAAATTGGCATTCTTCTGTTGCTGGCTTTGTTTGCGTTTTTATCAGATACTTTTGTTATCTGACACTGGGGAGCAGTGGACAGCATTTTGGACAGGGTAGCCAGTACATCTGTTGGCATTGTTCCCCTAATGTTGGCTGACTGACTGACCTCCCAGGTCAATCCCATAAGATGGGATACAGTGAGAACATTGTGCTGTCCAACTCAAATATCATTTAATGGAGTCTTTTCATAATAGGATGTCTTTTTAAAATCACTGTTTTAAAATTATTTCATACAATATCAGATATTAAAATACTTCCTTAAGTAAAAAAATTACTTCATAAGTATCTTTTGTATTGATATATTTTGAGAATTTTCTCAGTAGTGTGTGACTCTAAAGCTATCCCTTCTCTACGAATATCTGAAAATGAGAGCGTTTGAGTTGCCTGTTTTATGTTGGATTTCTTTTTTTAAAAATTTTTTTAATTTTTAAATTTTTTTTAAATGTATAATAGTCACACACACACACACACACACACACACACACACACAGTGGCAGAGACTCAGGCAGAGGGAGAAGCAGGCTCCATGCACCGGGAGCCCAACGTGGGATTCGATCCCGCGTCTCCAGGATTGTGCCCTGGGCCAAAGGCAGGCGCCAAACCGCTGCGCCCCCCAGGGATCCCTTATGTTGGATTTCATGGGTTATAGAAGAAGGATAAAAGTCATAGTACTTTATATTAAGGAGCTTACATTCCAATATGCTTGCCATCTTAACTATTCTTGTTTTTACTTAGCTTTCATTCCATAGGAAAAGTGAGATGAGAATCCTAGTTTTAATAGTGGCGTTATTTAGCAGACATTTATTCAGCAGATATGCCAGGACCTGCAAGGCATTAGAGATGCAGGGATAAATAAGATCAGAGACCAGGGGAGAAGTGGGCACTAGGGGGGACGATTTGTCTTGTGGGGTGGTTGGTCAGGTGTCAGATGCACAGTGTGTTATGGAAACAGAAGGGAATATAATCAACCTACCTTGATCTTGAAGGTAGCTCTCCTAACTAGTTGTTTGTTAAAGGGTAATGGATAAAATCCAGTGACATTTAAGGGATAAACTTGGCAGAATTGGTTACGGAATGAATACAGGGCATAAGGGAGAACAGGGAGTGAGGAATGATGTGTCCTCTGTTTCCAATTTCAGCGGGTGGTTCCATAGCCCCACCCTGCACTAATGATGACACCCCTATAAGTAGCTGCAGTGAGGGCACACATAGGACTGAGCTCTCAGCAGCTCCTGCTAAGAGAACTTGTAGTTTAGTAGTTGAAGTAAGTGCATAGAATTTCTAGAAGAACACTTCTTTGTAAAAACATTCTGAAGAGTTGAGAAGATGAAGGCATAACAACTTGCTATCAAAAGTGTTTATCCAACCACATTCATTGATTTCCTTTAAATCTGGGATCCCTGAGCACAAGGGGAACCTTATAGAGTCCTGCCATCCTACCACATTCCTCTGGGTCACCTTCCTCCTCCCTGTTTCCTCAGACCACCAATCGTGACCCTCCTAGTTCACTGAGAAAGTAGGAAGTATTCATCAAGGACATCACTTCTGTCCCACCACTAACCTTACCGGGGTGTCTGCATGTATGCCCATGTTCCTGCCCTCCCTGCCTGTCTCTGTGGGTGCTTTTGCCCCTACCCCCAGCCTGTGGTTTCTGTAGGTGTCCTCCTCTGTCTTCCAGGACACCAAGGCTTTTCTCTCGGCCTGATGGGATTCCCGGGAGGTGTAATCCAACTTTCATGTCTTCCATCCTGAACACACAAGTAGAGTCCCTTGAGCCAGCGCTGCTGTCCAGGGACCCCCTCCCCACTCATCTACACCACTATGCAGCAGCACTCCTCATACATGTTGTCCATCCCATCTCTCCTGTCTCCCTGGACTCCTTCCGGTGGAGCTTCATCTCTAACTCTCAAGCCTTGTCAAGGGCACAGCGACTTCCATGTTGCTAGTGTTAGGGGTCAGGTCCCTGCTCTTGTTGTGACTGGTCAGAGTGTCACACAGGACACCTCTCTTCAAGCTCTGCCATCATTTGGCACAGGGTTTTACTTTCCCTCCTGCCTCACTGGCTCCTCCTGGTCAGTGCACACTGGGTCTCCTTTCTCATCCTCTCTAGCTGTTGGGGCTTTGTCCCAGCCTCACTCCTTCCCAAGTTGCTGTGTGTGCACATCTATGTCCTTGACTTTCTCTGCCTTGGCTCCACATATGCCCTCGTGTGGTGCAGCTTCCTGAGGACTTCCATGTTATTTAAGGCCTGGATCTGCTTTCTGAGCTTCTAGGCCTCCATCTCCAACCGCTTCCTGTACATCTGGCAACCAAAAGAAAGCTCTATGTGTGCCTCAGTGCCCCTCATGAGTGCACACATCCCATGTTCCTCCCCGCCTACCCTTCTCTTCCCAGTCAGATGGCGCCTCCTTGATTCTCTTTGTTCACACCGACACTTTCACTCTGACTTTCTTGCTCTTTCTCTCACAGCCCACATTAAAATGTCAGGAAGTCCTGCTAGCCCTCCTTATAAGTGGACGGAAGATCTGACCACGCCCCTGCTCTTTTACCTGTTCTCACCGGCAGTCATCTGCTGCACACAGCACCCAGAGCTGGGCTCTTACCGTGTGGGACGACAGGGCTGCCCACCCTGCACCAAGCCCTGCAGTACCTTCCCAGCTCTTCCCACTGCACCCCGATTGTCAAGGCCCTGCCCGGCTGGGTCCTTGTCAGCACTCTTTGCTTGTCGTTTCCTTGTCCTAAACTCTGCTCTGTTCTTCTCCATACTGCAGAAAAGACTTTACACAGCAGGATTGAGGCTGCTGTCTTTAGAGGGGCCTGCCTACATGGTGGCCTCTTGGCTGGCTTGTGGGCACCTGGCACTTGAAGTTTTCCTTCTGATCCCTAAATGACCGGGATGGTCCACTGTGCAGGGCTGTTTGCACAAAAAGCATGATTGATGGCAAACTCCCAGTTTGCTTCTGGGAGTCTGGAATTTTGGTAAGTACTAGGTAGAGGGAGTATATGTGACTGGCCCCCAGTGTGAACCTTGGAGCCTGAGTTTCTAGTGGCCTTCTCTGGACAGAAATATTGCCTGAGAGAGGAGGACACTAGGTACCCCTCATTGGAGGGAGAGAACCCACGGATGGAGCTTCATGCATGGAATCCTGAGACATTACCTGGGTCATTTCCTGGCCGACCCTCCCTATATCCCTCTGCTGTGATGAACTGTGGCTGATGGTACACCCATTGTCCAGTCCTGGGAGTCCTTCTACTGAATCGCCAAATGACAGGGTGGTCTTGGGGACCCCAAAAACTCACTTCAAGCAAACCTTGAGGGTTTACACTAGATCCCATGCTGGCGCTGTTTCCTGTCCTGTAGTTTTTCATGTTAGTCTTAAGAACCTGTCCATTAAGTATTGCCTGAGGCATCCATCATCTCCCCTTGCTAGATTGTGTTTTGAGAGTTTTATCTAATGTCTAAAACCATGCCTTCCACTTAGCTGAGGTTCACTGCATAATTGTTAAATGAGGAACATTTAAAATGGGTACTGATGGCAGGTATATGGAAATTTAGCAAAGAAGAAAGGAAGGCATTACCAGTGTGAGAGATGAGGTGAGGAAGATGATGGGCTGAACTTTTGGGAGGGGTTTTTTGTAGGAGGAGAATCAATTTCTAAAGCAAGTGAAGTAGTAGAAAGCTGTGACTGGAAATGTATTTCAGGATTTGTGTGGAAGACTTAGCCAGTTTGCTTGTAGCAACCCAGAATAAACAGGCCATGTGTCTACATCTGGCTTGATGTACCCAGGGGAAAGACAGGGAGTGGCATGCAGGTATTGGCGTGGGTCAGACAGACACTGTATCAAGGAGTCCTGTGATGTCTGGTCATCACTTGTGCCATTTGGCAGCTCTGTGGAGCCAAGAGGGCTGTCTTCCTGTGAGGTCAGGCTATGAGATGGGATCTCTATTCCAGAGTTCCCGGACTTGTTGGTTACCTTCACCACCTTTTATGTACAGGCTCTTCACCGTGGTGAAGTGGTTCGGGAGCAGAAGAGTTGACTATTAAATATTATAATAATTATAGTTCAGCTCTAAATGAAAAAGTACAGAGTGTGACAGTGCTGGACAATTGGCTGCTTTACTGAAATAGGAAGTACATATGGTCCCTACTTGATTAGTTACCAGACAGTGCCAGGCGCACGGTTTTATTTCACCCTTTACAATCCATTCCATCTTATGGGGAGTTGATAGCCCATAAAATCAGAGCTCTAGGATGCAGATCATGACTTGCAACGCAAGTGTGTTTAGTCCTGGAGCTCTTATCTTTTTGCTGCTTCGTAATGCCACCGATTGGGACGTAAAATGTCAGTTTAGTGTTTTAGGAACAGAAGTCCATGATGGGAGTTATTAGAACAGGGCATCCATCCTGCAGAGAAGGTTGTGGTGATTGACACTCAAGATGGAAATCGGGTAGTGGTGGTGGATGTTGAGGTAGCCATGTTCAAAGACAGTGGTGGTCCGCCAGGAGTGATCGAGTTAGTGAGTGATCTGCCATGTGGGGGTGGGCAGAAAGCTAGGAGTGCTTACAGATGTGTTTGCCTTCTCAATCTCAGTGTTTTCAGAGATTGGGCCAGGATATAATCCTCAGCTCAGAAATCCTGTCCTGCCCATAGAATAGCTGCTGTACAGAAAGCGAGTGTTGGGACTAGTGTTATTTTGGGAAGTCTCTATTGAGAAATGTGTCCTTTAGGTTTCAAGATATTGAGAGGCTATCAGTATTTTTTAATAAGTTTTTGAAATGTGTTTAGATTGTTAAAGAATCAAGCTTATTTTATTTTTATGTATTTTTAAAAATATTATATTTATTTATTAGAGAGCATGCATGCACAGGTAGGTGGAGAAGCAGGCAGGAGGGGGAAGACTCAAGGAGACTCAGGGAGGAAGCCCGACTTGGCTCCATCCCAGGACCCTGAGATCATGACCTGAGCCAAAGGCAGATGCTTAACTGACTGAGCTACCCAGGTGCCCCAAGTCAAGCTTATTTAGTTTTAGTATGAACAGAATGTGGGTGTCACATCATGTAGGTGAAGGAGTAAGCTAGCAGGGACCTGAAGACCGGGGTAGTGCCTTTGTGTATCTGCCGGGTCCAGCCAGGTAGTTCTGGGCTGGTCCTCTGTTATTTTAAAATGGAGAGTTACAACGTTTTGGGCAGTATGGCATCAGACCTTGCTAGCATCAGCTTACAATCTATTTTTCTGTCTCTTTAATATTAATGTATTTTCCAGAACTAACATAAAAGAAATTTAAAATACTTAAAATACTTAAGAAAATGAGAAAGTGCTTAGGAGAAGTAATTGTCACAGGTGTCCGGTGTGGAGTGAGATGAGAACTGTAATTGGCACTAAATTTAGCACCGAGCTTCCCATCAGCAAAAAGTACACAGAAACACACATGCGGACCTACTTTGCTTACAGACTGTTGATTTTCTAACCTAAGGCTGTGTTTTATTTACTGGCAGAGACAACCTTTTCTTGTCATTCATTGCCAGATGGTATTTGGGCTTTTGTTATTAGGTCACTTTCCTTTTGCAGAACTTATAAGAACTTTCTTCATTGGCTCTGTTTGGAATGAAGGGGAATACAGTCACACTCAGCCAAGGACCTTTCTCGCGGGTTCTGTGGTGGCATAAGTGGAGGCGTGTGGTTTTCTGGTTGGATAGCACTATGGCACATCTCAGAAAAGCTGCTGCAGAGCAAGCTCCCCATGCCCTTGAACTGTACCCTGCTCGCCTTCTCTGTGCCTCTCACCTCCCTTCTGCCGCCATTGTTGGTCAGGGCTATGGACCATGCTCTCTTCCAGGCTCATTTGGAGCTTGGCCAAAGCATGTGCTAAGTGTGTGGTGTGTCCCATGGAGCTCCATTCTCTTTAGAAACCAAACAGCAAAATTCAAAAGTTAAAGAACTTTTCTTTATCCTTCTCTGATCTGGAAAAAACCAATCCTACATCTATATCTGTCATGTTTATGGGGTAAAGATGGGATGGGGTAGGATGTTTACCAAAATGTTAATATTTCTCATCCAGACAAAACAAAACATAGAATCCCTGTATCTGCTTGACCATCTGCTTTGCCCTTGTCAGTACTTGGTGTCCCAGCTCCACAGACGGTGTGTCCTGAAGGAGAAGAGGAGGATCGTGAGCATGCACCGCGTGGGTGGGCATTGGTGGATCAGGCGTGCGACACGTTTCTTGTTCCCCCAGAAGGCACTCTCCGTCTTCCTGTGTCTCCCAGACCCCCTGTATTGTGAGTGAAGTTTTGTTAGACTTTTTGCTTTGAAACAATTTCAAATTTATAGAAAACTTATGAGAAGCAAACAAAGAACTCCTGTATACTCTTTGTTGGGAGAGCCTATTCAGTTTGTCCACGTTTCTAGTAATACCTTTGTAGCAGAAGAATATTATCCTCTGTCCTTGGCAGCTGCCATCTTACTTTCTGTCTCTGTGATGTTTGACTCCTGAGGGCTTCATGGAAGTGGCATTGTGCGGTCTCTGTCCTTTTGTGACTGGCCTATTCCACTGAGAAAACTGCCCTCAAGGTTCATCCGTGTGGTAGCAGGGGTCTGGATGCCCTCCCTTGGTAAGTCTGAGTCATTGGGGCTTATTTGTAGACACCACACTTGCCAGTTATCTGTCAGTGGACACCTGATTTGCCTCTGCCTCTTGGCTCTTATGAATCTGTTGCTGTGAATGCAGTGTACAAGTATCTATTTAAGACCCTGCCTTCATTTCTTTTGGGATATACCCAGGAGTGGAATTGCTGGGTCATATGATAGTTTTGTGTAATTTTGTGGGGAACCTTCATCCTATTTTCCACCACAGCTGCACTGTTTTGTGTTCCCGGCAGCCGTGTGTGAGGATTTCAGTTTCCCCACATCCTTGCTGACACTTTATATTTCTGGTGTTTTTGACCTGTGGTTGTGAGGTGAGAGAGCGCTTGTGTTAATTATAGTATCTTCTGTGGACTAGTACACATCCTTGTTTTTCTCTCACTGTTTATTACTTTCGTGTATGTAGAACTTAAAAGTTAATTTGGCATTTTATTTTCACATTTTTAATGGTTGAAAAGGATCATGTAGATTTGAAGGCTTATAATTGATGGGGTTTTTTTGTCTTGTTTTGTTTTACTTTGACAGTTTGATGATTTCACAAAATTTCCTTTTTGGAGTACCTAAATCATACCTTGAAAGGAAGAGAACAATTAAAGCTGATTCTCCCCTTTGACTTTGTTAGAACTTGTTAAATGAAAATGCAGATCATTAGTTCCATTCAAGTTTTTTAGAAGCTTTATGCTTTATGCTTTTATGTATTTATCACTAAAACTTTTTCAGTGTTCTTAAAGGTCTTTTAAATTCTGCCAACTTCAGATATTGGATTTTTTTTTTCTGTTTTTATAACAAAGTCAGCTATTTGACAGTATCTGACTCCATCCTTTCTTGGGATGCCATGTACATAGGAAGGAACACTGAGGACCCAGGAGACCTATAGACTCACAGGTGGAATTCTTAGATTCCAGCACTCGTGTATCCCTGTACTCTGTTCGGGTGATGGCCTCTCACTACAGCCCAGCACCAGGTAGCTCTGTTGTGCTGGCTTCCATGTACTGCGTGTTCTTATTGAAACCTTTACCCCAGTCTTCAGGTTTTCAGACCTAGCTCTATCTGTGCCTCCTCCATCAGACAGGTAGATGCATTCATTAACTTAGTACTTACTTTGTTATGGACCTTGGCTTGTATTCAGCTTGCATATCCTTGGGTTACTTCTGGAGGAGACAGAAAATTAGGCTGGGATTGTTGGACTGGGTGGAAGCTTTTGTGATGAAATTACACATGGGGATGATTAGTTCAACATGGGAAGAGCCTTCTACAAGGAGGCCATAAGGTTCACTGAAATCAGTGGCCTGCTGACCAGGGGAAGCAGTGCCTTGGGGCGGTGCTGCAAAATGAGAGCCTCTAGGCAAGGTTGACCATGCCAGCTGGGAATAATAAGCTGGAGTTGGTGCCAGATATTGCAGTTCTGAAAGCAGAGGTTTTGAATTTCATTCTGAACACTGTATGAGGTTGTAGGGAGTTGATTTTGGGTTCAGCTTCCAGTAGTAGAGACCACTCTTCCTCAAAAAAAGGGAAGGGAGGAAAGGGGAGGAAGTAAAGAAAAGATACAAGAAAAGCTAAGCAGCAACATAACCATAAAGGGGATTGTTTTCTTCCATGAGAGACATTCACAGTAGTTTTGTGTGCTGCCAGCCTCGCTCTTCTCTCTCTGCTCACCCCAGAGACACCTGTGGTCCAGCAGACTCCCTGGCCTTTAGCCTTGACATCCTAGTTGCAGGCCAGAAGGGGCAGGAACAGAGGCAGTCAGGATAGGGCCCCACTGCAGAGCTCATCTCTGGAGAGAGCCTTTTAGGCCTGTGTGGTCAGCGTCTTTGGCCTTCTTTCCCTGACTTGCCTATATACCAACTATAACGACTCTGGAAAGGAGCTTCGTGACCTGCTGTTACCAAGAAGGAGAGGCAGAATGGACATTGGATGAAGCTCCAAGCAATCTTTGCCACAGGGTTCACTAAAGGATATGAGATGGACTAATTTGATCAAGTTTTCTTTTTCAATGAAGCCTTATGGGTAGTGAATTTACTAGAAAGCAGGTTAACTGGAGGCATGGTTCCAAGATAATCCAGGTGAGAGGTGATAAGAAACTCTGCCGTGTCTTTCCGTCCTTCATGCTTGTCCCCTGCTGGCTGTCTTATGCTGCCGCTTGGTCCCCAGGGCTTCAGGGGTTACCCTGTCTCTCTGGTCTGTGTGCTGTTATTACTGCTCTTTGGGCTCTTTCCCTGCAATATGTAAACCTTGTTCAAATCTCGCCTGCTAAACGCCTTGTCTCATCCACTACTGTCCTTCTCTTTTCTCTTTGACGTACTTTTTTGAGAGGACAGTGTTCTCACATCTGTTCCTTCACCCACTGGTAAAGACTGCTTGCCTCATGGGATCATGATGATCAGTGGTCTACTGAAACTAGATTTGGCTGAGTCAGTGGTGATCCCTCACCTGGTTGTATCTGGAAGCTTCTGTCTACCCCGTGCATCACCCCAAGCAGTGCTTTTGCCTTGGCTTCTCCTTACTCCTTGTGGTTCTCTTCCAATGGTCACTGACAAGCTCACAGCTATTCAGCACCAAGGTTTATGAGGCACAAGTCCAGTATGGGAGGTGTTATGGAAGCATCTTTCTTCTTTTGGCTTGAGAAGTCTCAGGTGAGCAACTGGAAGGTCCTCACGGGGGAACATGATACTTAAACCCTGAATTTCTGTAAGGTGCTTTGCCTAGATTTCCTTGGACAGCCCTGAGACATGGGTGTGCTTTTTCTGTTGCCATTGACAAAGATAGGCTCAGAGAGAGGAAGAACCTTCCTAGGAGCCTCTGCTACATGGTAAAGATGAGATATTTGAACCCTCATCTTTGTGATTATAGTGTTCATGTACTTTACTTTTCCAAAGTAGGTGAGACAGGCAGATTTAATTTTAAAAAGATCAAGCTCGTGTTGATTTGTATTTCTAGCTATAGGTGAGGGAAAAAAATAACCTTAGAGAGTATCTAAATCAGGAAGATACTGCCTGTGGGTGTAAAATATGATTGTTATTTGAGTTGATTTCAAATGTGATGAAATCATTGAAGTTGTAGTAGGAAGAAAAAAAATCCCTGGGGAAATGTTGAAGAATTTCAGATTTTACAGTTGATGTAGATTTCACTTATGGCGTTTCCTTATGAGCATTCATTAGTAATAACGTGCTCCCAGAGTTGAGTTGATTGTCCTTTTCTTTAACTTATGACTTTTTTTATATATTTATGTATGTGCGTGCACGCACATGTATATACATATATAAATGTATAAATATATACACACTCGCTGTTATATATATTTATGTTATATATGTAAATGTATATACACATATTTGTTGTATATAAGGACTATATATTTTTCCTCAAGCTATCATGTATAATATCTGAAAATTTGCCCCTTTTGTTAACTAGCACTAGAAAAGGAACTGTTGGGGTTGAGTGCAGAGAAAGTAAGAAAAGGTAATAAGGCAGGAGGAGACAGTTTTTTTTTTTTTTAAACTTACAGCCTGGGGAATAAAAGAGCCTCAGGCTAACATTTCACAGCTTGTGTAAACTATATTTAATTTTTATGTAATACAACATACCATTCCAAAGCCCACCTCTGGGAACCTCATGTTTTGAAGTGTTACTAGGGAAATTCGCCACCCTGTGCTAAGGTAATGCTCCCCTCGTGGTAGTCTGTGATCATGGCACACAAGCCTTCTGCATATTTGCTGTTCCCTCAGGGTGATTTGGGCATTTTAAAGTCACTCTAAGTATGAAGAACCTAGCTAAATTTCATCCCAGGAATTATATTAAGGTCTTTCCAGGAGTCAAACAGAACACCTCTGAATAGATTATGTAACAGGGAACCCAGACGTGGTACACGCTCTAACCAGGAGATGGAGCATACCAGTGATGCAAGGGACTGCCTCTGCCTGAAGTAGCCCATGGCTGGGTCACTAGGGATGTGTCAGGCACCCCTGTAAGTGCCGAGGATACAGTTATAAATAAGAAAGACCAGGCTCCAGTTCTCGAGAAAGCCTACATTCTAGCATTGTAGAAAAAGCCTGTAAACAAGAAAAATGAATGAAAAGATCATTTTCCTTAATCCTACAGGGTAATGAGCGAGATTTCTATGGAGGGTGATACCACTTTGACCAGGGTGATGAGGACAGCACTGACACAGGTGGGACCTGTGGGCCTGGGGTGGCAGCTGTGTAGAGGGAGGAATGATCACACAGGCCCTTAGCAGGACGAGCTGGGCAGAGTACAAAGAGCAGACCAAAACTTGTCATCACCGGGGTGAGCGTGTTGGGGAGGGTGCTCTGAGTAGTCCCAGGTCAGCTTTCTTTAGACCTTGTAGGTGCCGTTACGGCTGTGTGCTGTATCTTGAGTTTAACACAAAGCCCTTGAAGACAGGTTCAGGATCTCCCTTATCCTTGAAAAGTCACTTAGGCTGATTTGTGGGCAGGAGATTGGCAAGGAGCAGGTTACTGCTATTGTGGCTGGAGTCAGTGGTGACTTGCCCTGGGTGGTGGCAGTGGGGACAGAGTGATGGGGATGCATTGGGCAGAAGGCAGCTTGCTAGACTCTGTAGTGAGGTCATGGGGAAAGAGGATCCAAACATGATGTCTGGGGCTGTGCTGTGAGCCCTTGGGTGGGTGGTATTCCTCCTGCTAAAGTAGGGAGTCTTGGGCAAGAGAGTAATTGAGGAATGTGGGGCAGCATGGTGTATTCCTTTATGGACACTTAATATTGAGGTATCCTTTAGACATTCAAGTGGAGGTCACAAGTGATAGTTTTGCTGCACATGTTAATCCTGAGTTTACATGGATGAGAATCTTTAATTTTTCATTATTTCTGAAAATAATCTTTCCTAAGAATTGTACCCTGATTTTTTTTTTTTGAAAAATCTAACCTGAGTTTTTCAAACTTTAGCATATAAACCTCTCTCTTTTGTTCAGTAGCAGTGCAAGAGAATGCCTGATTAACCCTTATAGTGCCAATGAGTCCCTTTAAGGTACCCCCCTCACAATATGGATAAAATTGTCTCATTTGGTTTAGAAACTGTTTTTCAGTTGTATTTAGTTTCTGCTCCTGTGGGTCCTGTCATAGGTATGACCCAATTTCTTCCTTTCTTACACACTTTATACCTGGAAAAATGGAATGATTTGGGTATGGAGAAATCTCTTACATTCTCTTTTCTTCTTCTTTTTGTATCATTCACACGTCTGAGCATCCCTTGGAACAATTTAGGTTAGAGGTCCCTGCGAAGCTCTATCAAAGCTATGCTGTCTGGCACGTTCTGCGTATTGTCGTTTCTCTCTAGAACTAACCCTTGACTGAATTAACTGTGCCACCTCCAGAAGTCTTTTTTTTGTGTTATCGGGAAGATATGTTTCATATTTTTATAGAACAAAGAAATACAAAATACTTCTAGATGTGACAAGGCCATTCAAATGTATATAATGGCCTTGTACATTGACATAAAAGTGTCACACCTTTCTCTCTTTCACTGCCAGACTACAGGGACAGGGTGACAGACAGTGAAATATGGTATGGATAGAAATAGGACTCAGTTTCTTTCAGACTTTAGAGATACTGAAAATTAGTGCTTGCAGGGTTAACGATAAGCTCCCTTTTTACTGTGAGGCACCTTCTGGTGTTGACAGTTGACCAATATAACTTTGGCTTTGACTGGTCTTAGGAATAAACATGATTTTATACTTTTTAAAAACAAGTAAACAAACAAAAACCAAAATTGCTTCAGCTGTTAGATTCCTGACAGTAACCATGTTGACTGGAGTGATGACTTCTAGAGATACCTTATTCTCCCCTCCCTTCCCTTTTTCCCCTTTCCTTTTCTTTTTCATTTTCTTTTTCTTTTCCTTTTCCTTTTCCTTTTCCTTTTTCTTTTTCTTTTCCTTTTTCTTTTCCTTTTCCTTTTTCTTTTTCTTTTTGTAGAAAAGGCTTAAACTACCCCTTCTATTGACCATGTTAGCCTGGGAGGGCTTCTTCTGAGAGCAGTCATCAGCCCTTGCCCATTTTCAAAGCCTCTGTGGGAAGAAGCGTAAGACTCCTTCCAGCTCATCGTCTTTTTCTTGATCTGGAAACAGCTACCAGAACAAACCCTGATTGTCCCTGTCATCTTTGCAGCTCTGCATCCATCGTACACATCTAGTCTTACAATCACAGTGAGACCAGACACTTACCACCCCTCCTTCATCTCTCACTATTGAAGGCAGTTCAGTTCTCTATACATTGCTTGAGCCAGTCTGTGACAAGGTCCGGTGTCAACTGTTGTGGCAAGATCCTGGGTGGGATGAACTGGCTCCTGGCCTCTCTCTGTGGATTTATGGTTTAGATCGAAGTAGACATGACCCACTATACTACTGTGACTGTATGGCAGGTGCCATTTACAGTAAAAACTGCCTGTGATGGCAGAGTAGGAGACAGGACTGCTGCTCACCAACATTTGGAAGACTTCATTCAAGTCTTGGGTTTTATTCATTCAAGATAAAGGAAGAAAATCCTGGTAGAAAGAAAATTTTGAGTAGGTGTGTCTATATCTTAAACGAAGGGGTAGTGGTGTTTGAGTTCTGAAAAGAGAGGCAAATGTGTCTGGAGATGACCTGAGAGATGCAGATTTCAAGCAGGAAGAGGAATTTATGAATTGATTCAGCTAATACTCAGTTATGCTGCTGCTGTGCAGTGCCAGTCCTGTTAGGAAATAAAAGTGTAACATGAAAACGATTCAGGTCCCACTGCAAGGAAGCTGACATTCTAGGAGACAGATACTCTCATCACAAAAATAATGGGAGTCGAGATTGCATCACACCGCAGCAGCTCCATGATAGGAGAGTTCACCGCACGGTCTGTGGGTGAGACGGGAGGGCTGATTCTAGGCTCAGGCTGGTGGCCGTGGTCAGGCAGCTCTGGAATCTTAATGGGACATGGTATTATGTAAAGTCCTTTAAGAGGTTTGAAATGAGGCAAAGGGAAGATAGGTTAAAAACTAGAGAAGATAAATGTTTAGTCATGGACATTTACCTAGAGGCTTTGAGTATAAAGATTTGAAAGACTGACAGCATCTTGAGCATCTTTCCAGTTGCCGCACCTACCTCTGCCTCTTGCCCCAACTCCTGGACTACAGAACAGCTGCACTTTATTTGCCAGCTTGAAGCCTCCCTCAGCACCCCTTTCTTTCTGCTGACGTCATGTTTGGACTCTGCCACTGTGTCCTTCAGAGGCAGCTCTCTGGGCACCTTCGCGGAACCCCGGGTGAGCCTGTTTGCCTCATGCAGAGGCCTGCTACTTACCTTGGGCTGGCCTCATTTCCCAGTGTCCCAGGCAGCTTACTCAGCAGGAGAGCCTGTGCCTCGGTTTCCAGTCACTGTGTAAATTTTAACAACCTCCCTCACCGTGGGGTGGTAAAAGAGTCAGAGTTGTAGTGAAAATCAGTGTCGTTTCTCAAGAGTGTGCCAGGGCCAATGTTCGACTACTGGATGCTGTGACTTGCATCTGATGCTGGGCCCATGCAGCTTGGAGTGAGGGAACTGGTTTGAAGAGAGCCAGCAACTTGCCATCTGCACCCATCACCCTTTGACTGGCTGCAGCTCTTTCTCCAGGATCCCAGGATGCTATGCGGGGCTTGCCTCAAAAACTGTTAATTCTCTCGCCTAGACTCCTGTTGGTTGTCACTCACAGTGTACTCTCTTTTTTTTTTTTTTTTCACAGTGTACTCTCTTGAGACCCTACATCTGACCAACGACTTCTCAATGCTCACAGCTCTTTTTCAGGCTGTCACTCCTTGATCTAGAAGCTTCTGTGGCCCAGAATCAACCTGTATGAGTAAAAAAGCCCCATCTGTGCAAGATCACTTTTCTATCTTTTTTCCTATTCTGACACTCACTCCTGAACACCTCATGAAACTGTGTGCTGCACACCACCATCAAGGATACCTGCCCTGGTGTGCAGGTGGGTGCAGTCTCCTTACCACGAGGCTGCTAAGGTCTTCTGGTTTGGTGGTTCTTGTGTGTACCTGGTGTTCCTGTCTTTCACCTTGAAATTCACAGACCTGTTACACTCAGCTGACCCCTTTCTGCGTCCCTTGTTTGTCATGAAGCTCCGCACCTATAGGACAGTCTTCCCGACTCTGCAGTTCTAACACGTGTCCTCAGTGATCTGATCCAGGTCACGCTCCTCTCTCCTGTACTTGAGCGTCCTCACTGTGTGAAGCTAGTCCCCAGCACCACAGCTTGGCCTTTCTCTCTAGTCCTCCTGTTACACTCAGCACTCTCAATAGTGGTGCTGATCAAAATGTGCTCCTGGCCTGCACGTCACAGCCCCTCGAGGCGATCATTAAAAGCAGTAGATTCTCCTTCCCTTCTCTAACTGCTGTCAAGCAAGCATCTAGATAATTTCTCTTCCCAATAACTTCTCCAAGGGTTCTTAGCAACATAGAGTCTGAGAACTACTTTCTGGTTCTGCTGTTCTGTGACCTGATGTCTAACAACAGTTACTATTTGGCCTTGAAACCCTAGGACTGTTAGCAGCTCACCACTTACTGTTACAGGGTCTTCTACTCTGCAACTGCTTTTCCCGAGGTCGGTGGCTCCTGCTCTTGTCTGACCACATTCAATGAATTCAGCCACATGGGCTATTTATCTGAGTACTTACCATACACTCTGAGTCCAGTAACAACAGTGTTTTTATTTCTCTGTGGCTGTGTTCTTCAGACCTGGTGGTGCACGGCTTTTCCTTTACGTACAGACGAAGTATCCCTAACAGCTTCCCTGGTTTGTACCAGCCGGAGGTAGAATTGTGCTGCTCCAGAAGCTTCTTTGAAAGCAGATTGAGCACGTCCCTTCTAAAGAGATTATTTACCAGAGCATAGTAGTTGAGCAGTAGACAACAAAAGGTGTTCTTCTTTCCATATACCCTGAACATGTCATCAGAGTCTAACGCCTGCAGTTTTGTACCTGTGATGGATACTCACACATGCAGATCTGGCAAGTTGTCACTTCACAGACGGTTGCAGAAATGTTCCTTTTCGATTAGCTTTATCCTTACGTAAAACAAACTCTATAGTATAATGAACATCATGGGTTTGAACTGCATGGGTCCACTTATGTATAGATTCTTTATAGCATACTGTTATAAATGTCTTTTTTTATCCTTGTGATTTTCTTCATAACATTTTCTTTCCTCTGCGTTACTTCATTATAGGAACACAGTATATAAAACAGAGACAAAATAAGTGTTAATCAACTGTTGATGTTATCAGTAAGGCTTCTGCTTAGCAGTAGACTGTAAGTGGTTATATGCGGATCTTTAGCAGTGACAGGGGTGGGGGTGGGTTGTGCCCCATGCCCCCCTGTTGTTCAAGGTAAATTTTATATCCTTTTTTGGGCTTTATTACCTTTCAAGAGTGTAGATAGCATGGTCATGTTATGAACCTACTAGTATATTTTCTAGAGGATGGAAATGTAGAGAGAGTTCCATTCAAATTACTTAGATCATTCAGTAGGCTTAGATTTTTTTAAAAACCCAGTATTGGCTGTTGTGTAACTGTAATTAATGCCTCTTGGTACAGGTGATATACAGGTATCTTGCATCTTGCACATTATTGTTACATTAAAGCTATTTAAGTTCCATATCAGTCACTTTTAACACTTCAAAAATTGTTTTTTTTGTCAGAATGCTAAAAATAATGTAAATTTAAAGTTTTTGATGTTTCATAATACTAGAGATTCTTATATTTATTTTTGTTGAAGAGCATACTGAATTTTTTCTTCGTGTTTTAATTTTTTTCTTTGTGGAGCTTTAAAAATTATTTCTTATGGAAACTCATTTTTTTTTAAAGTGTGGTTCAGATGCAGAAAATACAAAAAGAGTAAAAATGTTATGTGAAAGCGAACCATGTGGGTTCTACTAGTCCAGTCATGGAGCTGTTAATTCTACACTTGGGAACAGGTCCGGATTTAAAGGCTCAGGTGCACTTTACTAAGATATGTATTATTAAAATCCCTGTATTTGTGCTAGTGTGGTGGGAGTTTTAGAAGGCAGAGCATACCTTACCGTTTTATTGCATTACATTAGATTTATATTTTCAAACATATTTGTTGTCAAAATCCAACATAAAGCCATTTCCTCATACGTGCTTTTTTTGCGCTAAATAATTAACTAGACACTTTGCCCCTTCTTTGGCTGTACGAGATCCTGAGTAAACTTGTTTAAGAGTAATGTTGCAAGAAAGTCTCTACTGTACCTTGAAATGCCTTAATGTGTTATAGTCAGTTAAAACACTGTTCTGCCATTTATAGAAACTTGGTGGTTTCTAGGGTTTTGTTCATTTCACTCTTGTGTGTTGTGATCCTTATATTTTTACTCACTCTTCAGATCCTTGTTTGACCTTATAGAATTTTAAAATTTCATTCAATGTTTCCTTTTTTAAAGACTTAGAAAAATCTTTCTCAACATTATAGTTGTCTATAACTATATTTCTGATATTATATAGGCATCCTCGTGTTTCTGGCCCTTATATTTGCTTTCTTTCCCCACAGAATGGCCCAAATAAGGAAGGGACGACTAAATCTGGGAATTCCTTGGGTCATTGCTGACTCTTGGGGGAGTCCATATCTCCTTTTATTGTCTGCTGTTTTTCCACTGTTATTAGTCATCAATACCCTTTACTCTTATTGACGACTGTCTTTGTATTTGTTGGATTTCTAGCCCGATTCTTTCTAAACACTCAAATAGATACAGTCCCGCTTTCACTTCTCTCTTCCCAGTGCTCCTTAAAATACATGCTCCCTTTCTATGCTTCATTCCATCTGCAATCCCAAGAATGTTATTTTGTTTGTTAAGATAGGAGCCTAGGTGGACCTATTAAAAGATGCCACTTCACAACTCAAGCAGTGATTCCTACAGTTGTTGTCAGTGACCTGATTGGCTTGTGAAGCTCACATTCTGTTGGAATCTCAAGATCCTCCCCTGGCCCTGAGCTTGTCTGTGTACGTGTGTGAAGTTTTGCTACTTACAGGACGTTTTACTTTTATGGCACTGTGGTCTTTTTCTTTGTTTCTTTCTGTCTGCCTTTTCTGTCTTTCTTTTTCCTTTTTTTTATGTTTGCATTCTAACCCAATCAACAATGTTGAAAGTTCTTTCCAGGAAGATTTACAGTCTATTTGTTCTTACATTCATGGCCAGCTACTCAAAAGTGGGGCATTTTCTTAAATTCATCTGTTTTGTTTTATCAGATTAAAGGTTGCTCTACATTACTATGTTCTAGTTATTTTGATTCAAAATAATTGGCATGGAGCACTAAGGTAGATAGTAAGTAGATAGAATAGTGTTTTATATGTATGTATATGGGCATTTCTTGCTCTGGAAGTCAGGTAAGTGCATGTTGGGTTACTTGTTTGACTTAAACTAGATTTTTTAGTTTCGGATACTTTCTGCCTGATTTTAGAATGTGCATCTTTTCTTAGATACTTATATCTGTAATTTCCATGATTTTGACAGCAGTAATCTTTTTTCCCCACTCTTGATTATCTGGACGTTCTTAACTATTTGTAGGTGGTTCATAATTTTTACATTTCTGTTTCTGGTGTTGTTAATTTCACTGTTCTAAGTATATTCTCTACCCATGGACTTAGGGGAGAAAATAGATAAAACTTAAATTTTGTTTTTCTTTTTTTTTTAAGCAGCTGTTTTTAATGCTTATGGAAGCATATTAAAACTTTGATGAAAATAATCAGGGCAGTTTATTATGGATTTGATTATTTGTACTTTTATGTATCATGCTGGTAAATGTAATTCAGGGTTCATTGTAGACTGGATTTTATTAATATATGTATATGAACATTTCCTCCAGACACATTTGTATCAGCAGGGAAAACAACTGCCATTGCCATTCAAAATTGCTAGAATAGTTACCATTGGAACACAGTGTATTCATCTAGGCTGTCCCAGAGAAACAGAGCTAAGAGCGTATGTGGAGACAGTTGACCTTTAAGCAGCACAGGGTTAGGGGCACCAAGACCTTATGAGGTGGAAAACCAATGTAGAACTTTTGAGTCCTCTAGAGTATGTGTTTGGACAAAATTGAATTTTATGAAAATTGAATTTTGTTTGGTGTTAAATATGCAATTGAAGATTACCCCCTGATGCATATTACAGCATAGAACACTGAGATTCCAGACCAGTGTTCATATTTTAGATTCCAGATTCCAGTGTTCTTATTTTAGAACTGCACAGGAGGAAGTTGAAAATCTAAGACTTGGGGAAGACTCTCTTCTCAATGTGCTTCTTCACATGGCTTTGAGGATACTGTACTTTCTTGTTCCTTATCTGTCCTAGTCTGGTCTGTTTTATGGCTTCTGTCCCTTTTCTCCAGACCCTAATTGTTAAAGGAGGTGCAGGCCTAGGTACTTGGCTCTTCTGTATCTGTATCATTGTCCTGGAGATCTCATCCGGTGGCGTCTAGAATTAGTATCTGTGAGCTAGCAAGTCTCAAGTATGTTTCTTCAGCCCACACCTAGCTCCTGAACTGCACTCTGGTACCTTCATCTATGGTGTTTTCTTTTCACTTCTGTGTCTAATGGACATCTCAAATTTAACTTATGGAAACAAAATGATTCCCCTCCACCTCAGGCCCTCCACCCCAGTGTTCCATTATGGACTTCTTTATTCCAGTTCTGCTTATGTGGACCATCCACCTTGGAGTTGTCCTGGATTTCTCCCTCTCTCACATCCCACATCCTGTCCATGAGATTCACAGTATGAATTGTGCCCTTGTGCTATCCGCATTATTCCTGCCTCGTTTCTCTGTGCTGTCTGCATTATTCTTGCCTCATTTCTCTGTGTTGTCCATATCATTCTTGCCTTGTTTCTCAAATGTCGTGATGTGCCGGAGCCAGCTCAGACAAGGCAAGCTGATGTGAAAGTCCATGGAATTTTGTGAACTGGTTGGCATCATCTCAGGAGCTTGAAATAATTATTAATTAAATAACAGTATAATTTATGTATTTATGTTTCCTGTCTACTGTCTGTGTCTACCCAAGTGCCTAAAACAGCACCTGAAGCAGAGAAGGCCCTCACTGAATCCATGAATTTAAAGGTCAGAGCTAATGATGTTAATTTTAGAATCATTTCAAGGCTTTTATACTAGATAATGAAAAAAGATTTTTTTTTTCTAAAATCACATTGTTATTTTTGGGCCATGTGCGCAGATTTTGGGAACTTCAGTGATGAAAGTCACTGAGAAAGAGATATAGGCAGTCTTCTAGGTTACCTTTAGGTGCAGGTATCCAACATGTCACTTAAAAATATCCGGTTTAATAGAAGCTGGGGCCTTCATTACTGTCTCACGAGTAAATTTACACCCTGTTGCTGGGGTTACAGTCCTAAAATTGTAAATGTTGTTTCTCTAATAATAAAAATGTATATAAAAATATAATCTCTGGATTATAGTTTTTTATTATGTCTTGGACAAAATTCATAATTTTTCTTCATAGTCTAATGTTTTAGGAATTAGATTTCTTTAATCTTTGTTTCATTCAGACATTGATGCATTAATATTTTTTGAAAAAGTTGGTTAAGATTTTTTTTGTTTACATTATATGCTAAATTGTCAGCTCTTTGAGATATTATTTTATTCATTGTTGAATTGCCTATACCACCTAGCAAATGTGTTAGAAATGACAGGTGTCTAAGTATCTTGAATCTAATTCAATAACCAATTTCATTTTTTCTGTATGGGCCCATAAATTTACAGCCTCTTTGAAACTCCATTATAACATTGTTAAATGTACTTTTTCATATTTGAAATACATTATTTCATATTTGCTTATGTAAAAAAAGTACTGTGTCCAAGATTTTAAAATTCTTATTTACTAATGCATTTAAATCTTTCTCATAATGATCTACAGTATTTAATGTAGTAATGAAATTGCTCATATTGGTGCTTCCAGCAGCTTTTCCTTCTGTACTTGTGTTCCTGTTTATATCATTCGGATATCTTTTGAAAAAACAATGACATTCTTTAGACCTCTGAAGATTTCCCTAGTGTTTTTTTTTTCAGTGTGATTTATTTCCATTTTTTGACCTGTTGAATACATCAGTTAAACAAATGTTTGCTTATTTTACATAAATTGTTCTTTTTCTTCTTGTACAATCTCATAACTAAGTCTTCATAGGTCCTTAAATAGGAAAATGCTTCTCCCATCTGTCTACAGAGCTGAGCCATATTGGGTGATGCTTTAAAAAATAACCTGTTGGTGGGTAGCTGTATCAGGCTTATGTGTTTTATAATATTTTTGCTTTTGTAGTAATTTAATTACCACTTCTTGAGCACTTGCTACTTCATCTTCATTAGAAATTAACCTTCCACTGAGGTAAGCCAAAGAACTCAGTAAATAAAAAGTAAATATTAATTCTAAATTCTGTATCTTTCGATCAACTTTATCAAATCAAGATTACATGGGGTTAAAAATTAATTTCCAACAGGGAGAGGGGTATCTTTTCTGATAACAAAATTAACAAAAATACACCATACTCATCCATCTTTACTTTTTTATTTGTTTAAAAGTAACAATTAGAAGTGTTTTATAGACTACAGCAGCCCAGTGAAGGAATTCTGTTGTCCACATTCTTCATATGCACATAACTACAAAATCTGATTTTATTTAATAGTATGGTTTACTCACAGTCTCTAAAACTTTATATCTACCGTGGGTGAGATGAGGTTGTGTTCAAAGAACCCCAAAATCTTGCTTAGGTCTTTTTCTCCCCTTTTTCCATTACCTGGATCTGGGCTAGAGCAGTTTAATAAGTGTTAAATTTCTGAATGAATGTTCAGATTTTGTCTTATAGGGTAATAGCAGCTCCTCAAAGAGATAGGCTTTGTTTTTTTTTTCTATTTGAGTTTACTTATACCTCAAATAGTAAATGTAACATTGCTTCAGTAATTGGCTGGCAAAATAATGCTAATTTCATCATTTGTTAAATATACTGTTTAGCCTAAATATTAAAGATAGTTCAGGAAAAAAATTGTGTAATATTACATATTTAGATAGAGGTATTAGATTTCAGGAAAATGAACTTAAAATGGTTGCACTCTTAATTACCCTCTCAACTCAAGTGATGGACTCAGTAGCTTTTGTGATCTGACCTGTTTACCTCTTCATCTTCCCTTTTATTTCTGCCTTCGTCCTCTCCCTGTTAGCCACAGCCATGCTAAATTCCTTCCATCTCCCTGACTGTGCCTTGTTTTCTTCTACCTTCTTGCATGCCTAAATTCTGCTCATCTTCCAGAAAAGCTTCTCAGAAGCCTTCCCTGAGCTTCCACAGATGGACGAAGTGCCCCATCCAAGAGCTGAGTGCTCCTGAGTATCAGGTGTATCACCCCCTCTGCTGGGGAATGTGTTCTCTCTCTGGACCCTAGGTCTGGAGCCTAGGTTACTTAAGGCACAGATGATTTCTTTTTCTCCTTCATTCACATAACGTGTTCATATCATTAATACAGACAATACTTATGAGGAGTGACTAAATTCGTTTGGATGATACATTTAATATTTGTCTATATGTTTATCTTACAATGGCTTTTGGAATGGTGTATTAACTTATTTCTTTAAATATACGCTTCAAAAAACATGTTTGTTAAATATATGTTAAGTGATGGTAATATATTTTGTAAGAAATACTGAACACAAAATCTTAACAGTTTTTTAAAAAATTTCAATTTATTAAAATGTGCTTAAAATTACAGATATAGAATTCTATGCTTAGAATTGTCAGAATGGGAAAGTATGAGAAAAAGAGATAAGAAGATGCTTTTTTAAGGTCCTCATTCCTAAGGAATCTGAGAGGACCCAGAAGGTACACCAGAGGCAGTTTTGAAAGTTAGCCTGTAAAAGATACGCAGAGTTAAGCCAACCCTGGATGGTCTGCCCTAAAGAAATCGAGGGGAATAGGACTAGGAAGAGGCTGAGGGCACAGAGTCACAGAACTAATGATTGAAAGGCAAGGTCTGAAAGTGAAATACCAGAAGGAAGAAAAGCCAAGTGATGCTGATGGATGATGGTGGAGTAAAAGCATGTGGCTCAGGCCATCTGTGACCCATATAAAGAGAATAGGACGCTCTACTGCCTTCAGGGGGCCAGGCTCAGAAGGCGACAAGAAGGGCAAAAGAGATCTCCGAAAGAGTGGAGAGTTTTTACTTAATTTTAGTCAACCTTAAATCTCTGCCTTGTAACTTAAAATTTCTAATAATTGAAAAGAATCAGAGAGCCGTGAAATGAGAGTGACGTTTGGTTCTACTTGTTGGGTTCATGCTGTTGTACATGTGTGCGCAGCCAACCAGCAGTGCTCGTTATTTACCAGATCATCTACTAAGAAGGGTCTTTTACTCAAAACCAGGAAAGAGGAGAGAGAAAGAACTAGTTTTGATAGCTTTTTGATTTGGAAAAGCATTTCAAAAATCATGATTTTCATTATACAGTAAGGGAGTAACTTCCTTTCTGTGTTCATTATAGTAAGGATTAATGATAGAGCAAGTCATATGAAATGAAGAAGTCATTTCAACAGCAAAAGGAAATTATGGTATTATAACTAGAAGTTTAAGTGAGTCCTAAACTATTTGAAGAAAATTCTAAAATATACGTTGACGTTCTACAAGAAAAAGATTGAGTTTAAACAAAACAGCCTGAGCTAATTCCTCCAGATTTGTTAGCTTGAATTAAGAGCCCTTTTACGAGTATATTAGAAAAATAAGTAGTCCCACAGTGTAAGTAAATTCATTTATAAATGGAAAGAGAGGTAGCATTAATGAAATTAACTTTAAAGTAGTTGACTACCAAGCTGATTTTTAAATTGGTTATTAAAACAGGAGAACAAACCCACACACTTAGAAATGAGGTCCCAGACTGGAGGAACTGGTAAATGTAGCTGCTCATAATCTGAGTAAAATAATTCCTTGAAAATTTGAGTAGATATATATCAACATGGTGATCTTATATGTAACTTATGGTGTTTAGGAAATTATATAATGGACTTCATGAAACCCTAGAGCTTATTTTTGAGAGATGCTAGTGAATCAGGAGAAAAAAAAATGAAATCTCAAAAAAGTTCTATTGCTATCTTATACGTTTGGGAAAAATGTAAGAATATATCCAAAGAATCTTGGTCTTCAATAATTTTATATATAGTAATAACTAACACCATGAAATAGCACCCATTTAGATAGAATTGATGGTAGGCGTGGCAGTAATAAATCCTTTTCTACAATGTCTGAGCTTATGTAGTACTTAAGACCTTTCCACTAGGCATCAACATTAAATATTGAATACCTCTAGAAAGTGTGAAAATAATTTTGTCTTTGGAAGTAGTTTACATGAAGTTTTTTGGTGTCCTATTGGACTTTTGTAGTGATGATCCTCCTAGGATGCTTTAACAGTAGGTGTCTGGATTTTATGGACTAAAAAACTGATATTTTCTTTTACAGTTGAAATCAAATTATCTTTATACTTAATTTTCTATGTCCTTTCATAGAAAAAAGTAAGCAAAATAACTCAAGACAAAGAAGGACGGTTTCTCCCCCCAATCCTTTAGCATAACCATTGAGAAACAAGAACTGAAGGAGATCTAGGTACAGATACACATCCATGCATACATGGCAAAATTTAACAGAAATCACAATTCCGACATCATCTGTGGTTTATGTCACACCTCTTCTCTGTTGTTAGCCTCTGTTTTTCTCTTTGGGCTTTAGCTGAAAAATACTTGGCCTCATATCTTTTGTTCTGAGACTTTTTTTCTTGCTTCAGAACTGTAATCCTTGAATTCTTAATTTCAGTTCAGAAACCTTAAGCTTAGAACTCACGAGTCTCCAGGTTTCCATGACTTTTACCAAAATCTTTAAACTAAAGATTAAAAAAAAAAAGTTTTTAAGACTTAAAAAAGAAAAAAGAAAAAAATCCTTCTTTCTGTCTTGACAAACATGAGGAAGAAACTGCCAACAGAAATACAGGTGGAAGCAACTCCTCCTGTAGCCTCCCCTTGTACTTTCAACAGAGCTTTGTCATATGGTTAATGAAGGAGAAAGTTGACAACATGCATTGTATATGTCTGCTGTCAGCAAATTGTATTGTGTGACCGTATTTTTTTTCCAGTCATTGAAAGGATTCTCCCAGTGTGATACCTCTTAATTTAAAGAAAAAAAAAAAGGTTTTTTTTTCTACTTTAAAATAATCATCATTATTTTATGACATTTATAAAATGCAGTAAAAGATAAGGAAACCACCCTGAGAGGCAAGATGCCTCTCTCATTTGGCAATCTTTTTAACATGTTACACTTATTTTCCTCCCTTATTTAAGGCTTTTTTGTGTGTATGCACTGACTTTTTTTGTTTTGTTAGCTATACTTTTGAGGAAGAAGCTCTTCAACTTAGAGGTGCTGTATCTTTTTCTAGTCATAAATTCATTTGTTTCTAGAAATACACATTTGCTTCGATGTATACATTAGAGTGCAACAATCCTGAACTCCTGTGGGATTTTTCACCAATGAAAGTGGTTTTTTAAACTTACCTGTTTTATTGAAGCAGGTCTGAAGACCAGGAAGAAAGCTAACTAGTGATCTGAATTGCAAAATGTTGAGAACTAACCAGTGGATTGTCATGGTGCTTAATGACTCTCAAGTACAAAGGAAGTTCATTAATTATTTGAAGTAAAGACAACACAGTCATTTGTAGGAGATACTTAGAAAGTTTTGATATTCTTTGAAGAAAATTAATACAAGAAAACCTTAGAAAGTTTTAGAAGTTACAAAAACATAAAAACCTGAGCTGCACGAAAAAAAGTCACGTATCTGAGGTCATAGACATAAGGAAAGCAAGCAAGTGCAGGAAAGCTGTAAGCTTCTAGATTGGTTGTGGCCACAGAGAGTTTGGATAAGACAACAGGATGCCACTTTTATTTTGTAGGGAAGTGTCGTTTGAGACCATAATTTCTAAATGGGTTTTAAGTTGGTTTTGGTGGCAACAGTGTTTGCCACTTCTCTGGTCTAACTGGACTAAGACAACCCTCACTCCTCTTACCACTAGTCCATGTTTGCAGTGCTATTGGTTGGCTTTGGAAATGTGAACTTTGTGGATAAAACAGGGAAGTTTCTCTGAAATCGAGTGGAAAACAAGGAGCCCACACAAGGCTTTGTTCAGATGTTGTGTGTGCATGCATGCAGGAGATACTTTCATAACATGAAATATACAGTACTCAATTTCATCAACAGTAGCTCAAATTTAGCTACTGAAACAGTGGTTTCAATGAACATTGTATTCTCTGCTTCAGGTTTCGTAGAAGCTACAAAATTGGAAAGTGTAATGAAGGAAAGAACTACAAATTCATTAAAATATAGCTGACCCCTCAGCAATGTGGGGATTAGGGGTCCTGACAGCGTCCCCCAGCACAGTTGAAAATCCATGTATAATTTTTGATTCCCCTAAAACTTGACTGTTAGTAGTAGCCCACTGTTGATTGGAACCTTACCGATGATATAAACAGTTGATTAATACATATTCTATGTATTTTATACAGTATGTAAGATACTTACTGTATCTTACAATGAAGTGAGCTGGAGAAAAGAAAATGCTATTAAGAAAATCATAAGGAAGAGGGGCACCTGGGTGGTGCAGTGGTTGGGCTCCTGGGTGATGCAATCAGTTAAGTGCCTGACTTTTGGATTTGGCTCAGGTCATGATCTCATGGTCTTTGGATCAAGCCCTGCATTGGGCTTCATGCTCAGCAGTGAGTCTACTTGGAATTCTCTCCATTTGCCCCTCCCACTCATGTGTACACACTCTCACTCTCTCTCTTAAATAACTAAATCTTAAAAAAAAATTGTAAGAGTAAAGACATGTATGGTACTGTACTGTATAAAGAAGTGGACTCATGCAATTCAAACACATGTTCAAAGAGAAACTGTACTCTATATCTTTATGTTTTATGTTTTATGTATATATGTATGTATGTATATATATACATACATGCATACACACACACACACACACACACACACATATCTCCCGTTCATTAAACTGTGATCATTAGAAAGCCATCAGCAGTTGTCCCTAAGGCTAATGACCTCTTTTTTCTGTCTCCTACTCCTAGTCTACATAACAGGAATGCTGCCCTTGTCTACTGCATTAGCAGGAAAAGATCTCTGAGGGCAATTTAGAAGACCTGGTGTCTGTTTCCACGCTTGCTCTTTCTAAGCTGGGTCACCTTTCCTCACTACATGGAGCCTTTGTTCTGTTATGTATGCTTGAATAGTAGATGGTCTTCAAAGACTCTCATATAGTATAATCTAGTTTGAAAATTCAGCATTTGCCACTCTATATGAAGAGGTAAAACATGGGTTTGCAGTCACATATGACTTTGGATTCCTGCAGTGACACTTGCTGTAGGCTTTGTTTTTCTAGAGCTCCTGTTCATCTCTAAGTGTCTGCATTATAGAGGACTGTGGGGAGTAAATGAGACCATACATGGAAATTTCTGAGAACGTCTACCTGGAGGAAGTACATATGATCCTGGGTGGGGCCGTGGGACTGGTGAGGTGGTAGGGGCCTTGGCAGCAGTCAGACTTTGTGCGTTGTTTTTTCCTCTGCAGCAGTGAGCAAAGCAGAACAATAGAGGTGCTATTTTCCCCAGTACCCCCACTGTCTTATGTCTTCAGCATATCCCTAAATGCTACTGGGCACCTACTTGGACAGTAATCATCCCAAATAGGTGGTCCTGAGCAAGCAGCTGTGGGGGTGCTTTGCAATCTTAACATGTTTAGCCTGTTTTCTTGGGGTCATGAGTGCTAATTTCCAAAGAGAATACTAAAAATGGAACCTGCTGTTTGAACCCATGTGTTCATAAGCCGTGGAATATTGAAATTGGGTTGTATGGCATCAAGTTTCCCTTTAGTGCATATAAAGTAAGCTAACAGTCAAAACAGATTTTATTTTTACTGTTCTGGGCATACTTCTTTAATGAATAAGTAATTTTTTGTCCCTAAAGAGGCTTATCATTAAAGAGGGAAACCTTTTGGGCATCAACTCTTTTGTTAAAATTAATGGAAAAAAAGAGCCACATTCCTGAAAGTATCTTGAAGTTATAGAATAGGTATTAGGTGAAATGGCACGATGTTTCTTTGATAGAGAGTCTTTTGTTGGAGTGAAAAAGAGTTTTTTTAGTGAGATATTTTAAAAAAGTGAACACCACATTGTATAGCATTTTTGCTTCCTAAATTTGCAAATCTATCTTACCCGTATTTTTCAATGTTTAAGTCAAAACTTACCAAGAGTTTTTAATACATATTCCTTATCTTTCCAGGATAGATTTCGTTGTAACCCAGGTTCCCTCTTTTTTTGATTTGTTCCTTCCCAGAATTCTTCAGATCTGTTACTTCTGGAACTCCACCGCGTAGCTCTTAAGTTGCTGTTCAGGGTACCACTGTCATTCATCCTCGTCTGTTTTCTGGTCACGTGGTGGTGTTCTTCCCCCTTCCCCGCCATGTGCCAGTATCCTGGTGTCATGCCCGACTGGAAGATTTGTGACTGAGGCCTGAATCTAGCATACAAAATCTGCGAAGATTTTGGCTTCGTGAAATGTCTAGATATGACTGAGCCTAGAACTTTATTATTCATACCTTCTTTATTGGTTTCTGTCTAAACAAAGGCTGAAACCTTCAGTTCCTGGTGGTGTCTGCTCCTGCGTTGTTCTGTCAGAACCGTCTTCACTGAGCACACGACTTACAGGAGAGCCACCCTGCCCTAGGTCCCCTGCCCTGCTTGCCTGCTCTTCGTGGTGCTCACCACCTTGTGACATGTTACAGATTTATTTAGTCATTGTCTCTTCCACCCACCAAGGAAGGCAAAACCCTGTGGATGGGAGCAGACACTTGATGTGTTTTGCCCATCGCTGTGTCATCAGCTCCTGCATCAGAGGGTGTCTGAAACCACACAGGCTCTCGGTGAATATTTCTGGAATGAGTTAGTTATTCGAATCCAAACTGTATTTCTGGATAATAATTTAGAGATCAGTAAATACAGTTCCTATGATAAGGGTTTTATATGTGTGTCAACCGGCTTTATGATGTTCTTTGCTTTGCATGAAAAACTATATTCCTCCTATAAGATAGAATTCGAAGAGAAATTTATATTTAGAAGATGTTTATAATTAGTTTTATGGGCCCAGTTTATGGCGGTGATCTCTTGTTATTCAAATGCTGTATTTTCTCAAATGTAGATTGTACAGTTGTCCCTGGGAGGTGTGTGTACTGCATGCAAGTATGATCTGTGAGGCACTATAGTCATGGCTATTTTTGTAGATACTTATTTAAACCACAAATTATTGACACATTGCTTTCTTTCTTAGCAAGTAGAAAATATACATTATAATAAAAATGTTACCTGATATAAGAACTTTAATTTATTCATTTCACAATTAAGAGTCTGACAATCAGAGATCTGTCCTAAATGGCTACCTACTTATGCATTATGCTTATTATATGTATCAAATTGAAATATTTCACATCATCCCGGGAAGTTTAGGAGTAAGGCCCACCTGAGTGTGACCTGAACGCAAGGGCACGAGGCTTTGCACGAGATGTGGTGCATGGCAATTGGTCCTGGTGACCAAGATTAATGAAACTCAGATGGGTTTTAATTAGTGCAGCTGCAGCCATCAATTATCTACTGAACACAAATATTGTTATATTTGGGAAATTCTTGATTTATTTTATTCCACTGGCCAGCAGATTTAGATGAATGGGTTCTCATCATAAACATTCTGAGAAAAATCGCCAGAGGCCAGAGTTTATTATTTAGGACACAATCAGCAAGAGTGAACAATACAGAACAAAACGTTGCAAAGTGCTCTCAGCATTAATTTGGAAATTTTGCTGAAATGTTTGGCCTGTACAGGTTGTCAAAAACATTAGAGCATCTAGAACAAAATTTAGAGCAGTCTCTCAAGAAGGGCAGATGATCCGTAACTTATGTCAGTGCGTGCACTGGAGACCCGTGCCAGCCACATCGTGGCAGCAGAATGTGGTCATCGCTTGAAGCGTGATCCTTGAAGCACATGCTTTTAGCAGAGGAACGGATACGTACCCATAGTGTTAGAGAATAGAAAATAACAGTACTTTTTTAGTGTTTGTCTCTATACCTATACACCTAATTATGGTCACACACACATGCTTGTTCTGGATTTTATTTTTGTTTTAGAATACATTTTGGAATTTTTAGCCTTGAATTAAACAGGTATAAGAACATATATATAATTTTTGATATTCTGAAGGGAATACTACATATGGTTGTTTTTTCTGTTGACATATATATCAAAATAAGATAATTTTATCATTTCTAAGTTAAATCTGCAGCAAAATCTGGAATTATTAATAGAATGGAGAATATTTTATAATTTATTCATTTTACATATTAAATATCTTACTATTATTTCCGAATAATTTTTTTATCAGTTTGTAATTTAATCTCCTGAATTCTAGTAAGACTGCCTATACAGAGTTTCAAAAATAATAAAAATCTAACATTATTTCATTTTTTAAATTTTCTCCCAGTATGAAATCTCTGTCAAATTCTTAGATTCAGAATAGAACAGAGAAAGAAGTGAACATGGCTTACGTGTTTGTCTAATAGTAGCCAAGATATCTATTCTGAAGAATGGGTTGTGAGTCATAACCAGTGCCTTATAAAAAAATAAATTGCAAGTAATTTTTAAAGGTTTTGTGGCATTGCATTTAATTTATGTGATGATAGGAGTATTTCACATCAGAAATACATTCATTGAAATGTTCTGAATCTGGGCAGCCTGGGTGGCTCAGCGATTTAGCACCACCTTCAGCCCAGGGTGTGATCCTAGAGACCTGGGATCAAGTCCCATGTCAGGCTCCCTGCATGGAGCCTGCTTCTCCCTCTGCCTATGTCTCTGCCTCTCTATCTCTCTCTCTCTGTGTCTCTCATGAATAAATAAATAAAAATCTTTAAAAAAATGTTCTGAACCTTGCATTATGTATAAAATTTCTGTTTCTTATATATAAGTTTCATGGTCAACTTTAATTGGTCAAATTTATTAATATCAGAATTTAATCCAAATTATGATTCCTTAAAGGGAAAATAAGGTTCAATTAGTTTCCAAGTGTAGATAGCGTTGACTGGTATTTGTTGTTGTACTCCTCACTTTTGTCCATAGAAAAGGAAAAGAACATATCATAAACTTGCACTTGTTTTATACACTAGATTAGAAGGACTTACCATATCTCAATTGTCAGAGTTTACAATTAATACTCCTGGCTCACTAGCTATTGTCTGTGGCAATTCATAAATACTCTGATTTCTGAGCATACTTTTATGGCCTTCATCATTTTATAGAGTAAATCATAGAAAGCTTTCTGTTTTCCAATTAACAGATGGAGGAGCTTTTGTTCATTGAACCAAGGTGCTTAGGAGGGGATTTTATTTCTTATGCATTCAATTATGTGATTCTTGTATTTTGCCATTAAGAAACATATTCTGCACCTCTGAACTGATGTGTCCAAGTGACCAGAGAGGTCTTGAATACAGGCCAGAGTTGTCTCCTTAGCATAATTAGACTTTTTAAAATCGATCTTTTTTATTTTTAAGCTTTTTCAAAAGTTTTAAAGAACCTAATGGGTCTCTGATGTTAGCATTAAACTTTAAGTATAAACTTTAAGAGCACCTCTTGTTCTTTCTAGTTCGCAAACCATTTATCTCGCTGCATGTTGTCATTGTTGGCTTACTTGTCTGTGTTTCTGTTAGACTGTTTGTTTATCCACCTATCCACCCACCCACCTACCCACTGACCCATCTAAAAATTAAAGACATAAACCTTGCAAGCCTTAGGAACAGTGAGAAGGCAAATGTGGCTGACGCATGGTAAGTAGGAAGTTAGTGACAGTTCAGGTTGAAGAGGTGAGCAAGGCCTAGATCTCAGTTTGAGCAAGGCCTAGATGATCTCAGTTCTTAGAGACTGTGGTAAGGATTTTGGATATCAGTGGAAAGCCATTGGACAATTTTAAATGGCTTCATAGCAGAAATTATTATTTAATTTCCAGACCTCTTCATATTACCAGTCGTTTATTTGATGGTCTGTAAATGTTTGGTGGATGAGTGAGTGAGCCCAGCCCAGCTCAGTCTGTTGGGCTTCTTTACTGGATCAACTTGAGTGGTTTAATGTCTTGAACCAGAATTGTCCGCCTCCTGGGATAAAGGGTCCAGGAGGCTGTGTTTTATGAGTAAAAGAGTCCTGCATGAAGGGGCAAAAGAATTCGATCTTACCACTGTCTACCACAGGATATGAAACCCCTTAGTTTTGTTTTGCCAATAATTAAAATAAATGTGTCAGATTAAATAGTTTTTAAGATTATATGGCATACTAAAATTTTTGATTACATTATTTCTTTTGAGAAATGTCTCTGCTAATTAGCAATGATGAGCTATTTATATAAACTATTTCTTTACCAAATTCATATTTTGCTATAATAAGTATTGATGATTTTATAAGGAACACTATTTTTCATTGTTGTGGTTTTGAATTTATTATAAGCATTCACTTATGAAGCTATGTGCCATTTCTGAGCTTTTATGAATTATTATGGCATAGGAATATGTTAATTTGACCATGAAAATTTTAAGAAATAATCTATCCTCTATTAAAAATTTTTATTTAGATTTTATGTCTTCCTTCGTTTTATTCTTTTGATGTTAGTATTATACACATATATATCATTGTTTTTGATACTATATATATTTCATAGATACATACTATATATAGACATACTACTACTACATCTATCTACCCTATATAAATATATATGTAGAGTGTATATATAGTGTTTGTGTGTGTTCTGTTGCATCAATAATGACGGATACCATCACCCACATAACTCCCCTGGACCTTATGACCTAGAACCATAACCATTGCCTTTGAAGTCTTTTGTGATTACATCTTTTCCCTTTCTCCAGAGGTGACCACTATCCTGAGTTCTCTTAATCACATTGAACATAGACTGTCTTAAATCTGTAATAACAGTTTATAGATGAGAGAAATATTCTCAATATTGTCTCCAGTATCAAGTCTTTAGAAAGCCTAATTACGTGTTTAAAAAAAATTGCATATCATCTTAAAACCTTATGCTGTTACTTTATTTAAATATGACTTAAAAACCTAACCTATTAATAACTTGTGTTTAGCACACTGATACATAAGAATTTGGGCTCTAGTTTTAATACAAAACATTTGCAAAGCATCTTATCTGTAGGTTTCTCTTAAGATTTGTTTTTCTGTTCTGTAGAATAGGATACATTTATATAGGAACTTTTATTCCAAAAGGACCTTATTAATTTTATCATGCCAAAAATATCTGAGGTTTTTTGATGCTCATTGACTCCTAAGAATAAAACAAGATATCTGTTTAAAATTGTTAGTCTCTGGAGGATATAGGTAGCAGAATTTAAACAGTAATAAATACAAAATCTTTGTCTTTTGAACAAAATATGTTATTTGATTTTTTTCAACATACTCCCAAAAGCCAAAATGGTGAAATTACTATTATTTTAACATTTTACGTTTAGACATAACTTATAAGAATAACAATATGAATTAAATCTGCTGATATTTAATACATATAAACTATTATTATTTTTCTGTTTTTAATCTTTGGGGGTTATACAGTCTCACCATAAGTTTCTCAAAAGATACAATGGATTTTATAAAAACATCAAATATCTTCTAGCATAATAGCCTTCCATGTAATGAATGCACCTTAGTGTAAATTAACTGTGTTTATTTGAAGCTTATCTTCTTTCTTGTTGAGGGTAGCTGTGAGGAGGGAGGGTAGGAACACATAATAACAGGAGATAATTTGGTGATGGAAGTTGTACTTTACATTTCTGCTTTCTCCCGTTCAATTCGGCTTGATACACACCTCACACTGAACTGCCATATTATCACTTTGTCATGGGCTATGACAACACCCCTAACAATAAGAGTCTTTTCTTTTGTTTATAACACTTAAATGTCTTGGCGATTAGAACTTTTTCCTTTCTTCTCTGAATAAAATTGTTTTGTACTGACTTTTTTTTTTATTCTAGTGAGGAGAAAGGAATAAAAGCAACCCTATTTCCTATTACAAATTATCGTAAATATTAGAGATGCAGATTTTTCTTAGATCATTAGCATATCATGCTGCGACCCACACCAGAATGTACCATTAACAAAGCCGCCTTCATGTAATTAATGTAAATAATATGGAACTACAGCTTGAGTTACCCAGTCAGCCTTGGCGAAAAGCATTTGTCATAACGCATCATCTAAGGAGTCCGGCCTCAATTCAAATTAAACTTCATGGGTTTGCCCCTTTATTTTTTCCTCTCATGCTATAAATTTCTGTGAAACATTTACGACTATAAATTTCTTTGAAACACCTATATAGGAGGAGAAAGCAATCCAGTAAGCTGAAATTAAAATTTTATTATTTACTGTGCTTCTGCTGGTGAGGACAATTAGTATCTTCATAAAGCCAGAAATGGAGATCTGAGGAGTGCAGCTGAGGGTTTTCCGCCCTCTCCTTAGAAGTGTTTTCTGCCCTCTGCAGCTGCCAGCAAATCTAAAGTATGGTTTCTATCTGCCATTTGCTACTATTGCCCTCTGACTCCAAAACACAGAGGAGCATTGTAAATTTTTCATGAAGAGGTTTCAGTCTGTAAAACAGCAAACAGGAATAATGTTTTAAATGCAATCATTGTCAAGTTTGAACAATGTAATTTATCAAGAGAGCAGTTTGTACTATATAATAAGTTTCATATATTAATACAATTTTTCATCTGATGTCAGGCTTCTGATTTATGAATAGCCCATGATCTAAGGTGATCATTGAATTATAATTCAAGTAATAAGAAGCCAGGAACAAGACACTGGAACTGCTACCCTGCATTAGCTTGCGTGCCGCCAAGCCAATTTACTAAACAACCGTGGGCTAAATGATACAGTTTTTCTAATTCAAAGAAGGCACTCGTTAATTAGATAAAGGCTAAAGCTCTCATTATTTTTAAATGATTTAAGAACGGGTAAAGATCTTACAGCTTATACTGCAGCGCTAATAGTTCTCTGGTTACTGCCTTGTAATAAGAGTATTAAAGACAGATGGGCCAGGCCGATTTAAACCAATTACAGCATTTCTTGTACACCGGTAGCAGTGACTGTTCACAGGCGCATCAGATGCTAATATTCGACATGTTTCAGATGGCTAGAACACCACTGATTAATGTGATTGATGAATAAGTTTCCTTCTGCTAATTTTTAGGGAATAATCACACCTTTGGACTATATTTAGTAGTTCTTGAGGCTTATTTCATATTTCTCTGTAATATTTACAAGTGTATCGTGGATATTTAACTTTCTGATATACCAAACTAATGAAAAAAAATCAATGCTTCTCAATTCCATCAATGTTATTGAGCACCTCCTAGGTGCTGGGCACTGGTGAAATCTGTAACTCATCCCGCATTTCCTTTTAATTACCTCAATTCCTGTGATGGCAAATGGATAACAAATTGTGGAAAAAATTCAGTAATTAGTTAAAAAGTAGAAGTTCTTACCTAAACACTTCTAAGAGTGTGAATCTGCTTTACAGTAAATGTCAGACTTTGGTTTATATAAAAATTGTAAGTTCATAAAGCAGCATATGTTTTGTGAAAATTAATAAGCCACTAAGCACTGAGTCCTTTGTCCAAGCTTTTGCTGCTTGATTATATTTACTCACATTTTATGTTGATAGTGAGTACCTTTTATGACATGTGCTGGTGCAGCCCTGAATTGTCATGGAATTGTGGTGCTGGGTGCTTCTCCCTCCCTTCCTTCATCCCTGGTCACAGAAAGAGTGAAAAATCCCCATGTTTTATCACCCAGCTGTCCAGAAATGTGTTCCTGGACTTGAAAGGATTCATTCTCATTGTTTACTCCCAAACTATCTATCTACCTACCTACCTACCTACCTACCTACCTACCTACACATATACACTTTTCGCGGGACACCTTAAACATCAAGAGCTTTTTTGTTTGCTTTGTAGTTTCCTGTCACATAGTGTTTGTCACTCTGTGATTGCGGTGGTCAGCTTCAAACACCGCTGGGTCTTATCTCTAGAAAGCCTCTGCCCCGTCCAGCAGAGGTGGCCGTACCACCTATCCTGAAGAAATAGTCAGTGGCTAGTTTTCCAGTGTCGTTTGGATTTGGCACTCCATAAATGCACTGCCATGGAAGACAACCTTTGGGAGACAGGCACCACGTACCCTGCGGCTCACCTTTGGACCCATCTGGGCTCTGTCCATGCCCTTCTTCCCTGACCACTTGCAAATAGCAACATATTGGTTCTTAATTGGTAATTTCAAAGTCGTTGGGCATATGCTTGCAATTAAAGATACAGTAGGTAACTATGAACCTGTAAAGGAAATCTGAGAAAGGAAACTCAGATATATGAAAGATTTCAAATTGGTTTACATTTCTTCTTTGTTGGCCTTATTTTTTGTCTTTTAAAAAAAATTTCCTTATCTGAGCAGCAACAAGATATGTTATTAATGGACCCTGAGTAGGACAAGTTATTTGTTATAGTAACTTTTGACCTGTTTAATAAGTAGTCAAGCTGTGTAGCGGAGTTTTTATTGTACTCTGCAGTGTACCGTTATGAAGTGTGGTACATAATAAAATAAAAGCAATAATGTTGATATTTCTGAGGGATCCATCAGAGCTGACCTGAAGCAACATATTTCATCTGGTTTGTCTGGGTATGAATGTTTGAAAGTTATAGCTGAAATTACTAGAGACAATATCGTGTTTATGACTTCTGATTGTTTACCATTGTGAGGGACCTCACCCTTTGTGATTCCCAAAACTGTTTCTATGACAGTTCATTAGTGTTGGTGTCAAGAAACAAATGAAAAAGACGAAATACATTTAGTATTAGGCAATAAGACATTTTAAGCTAAATGTTAGTATTTAATGCGTAAGAATGTAAAAAGCAAATGTGGAGACATTCTGTTGGGGAAGGGGAGAGTGCAGGTCATTTTTATACTATAAGTAGGTTTTCCTGTGTATGCAATGCTCAGCTCTGTGCTTCATAAAATCATTAATTTAACTTGAGGTGGCTTTTTGTAGGAAGACAGAAGAATGATCAAGGAGGAAGAGACTCTTTTTACAAGAAAAGTACAGGGTAGGTTGTGCAGATCACCATCCTGAGAATGAGAGCTGTTTGGTACTGGAAAAGACTGCCATTTGAATCTAAAAAATACATTTATCTATAAAAAGATAAATTACTACTTTGAAATATAATTTATGTGTTTGCTTGTTTCTCTTCCTTATCAGATTTTATGTACCTTGAGGATAGAGGCCTGTGTCCTATTTATCTTTGTGTTTCCAGAACACAGGATCTGGCCCATAGTGGATGATCAGGAGACATTTGTTTAATTAATATATTAGTACTGGAAATGTTTGAATTTTTTTCCTTGCAACAGCTTCCAAATAGTGTGAGGCCAAGGAAAGCAACTAAGAAACAAATGGTTTCCTAATAGTGGAGTTCTTAAGATTCTCAGTACTGCCTTAAAAATGACTACTACCTATTTTTTTTTTCCTTATAAGAAGGAAGTTTATCTGTCTTGATCGAGTAGACCACTTTAAATTCAGTTTTCATTTGTATGAAAACCTCAGGCTTGTATTTTTCATAAATTACTGAAGTTTTACCCAGGATAATTCATAACTGAGCTTCTAGTAAACTGCAGAATTTTATTATTATTATTATTACTACTACTATTATTTAGCTTACCAAAATGCAGAATTACTAATTTTTAGCAAGTTCATGGAATACATACAGGCACAGTTTAATCACAAACAGTTTTTGACCACCATTTCTGCTGCTGCCAAAGTAAATTTTAAGCCACATTTTTCAGACACATCATCATTCACTGGTGTGTTGATTTCTATAAATATTGTTTTGGATGTCTTGTTGGGGATAGGAAAGATGTTAATTAGTGGTAGGCAAGTTTTTAAACATTTTGTTCAGCTCAGTGTTTTGTTTTATATGACTATCATGAGTCATTGGTGTTTCATTGATGAAATGACACAAAAATATTCATTAAAAACATGGCAGATGTAAAGTAGTAATTTGTGAATGTTTCATGTGATTGTGTGTAATATTTTGTAAATAAAAGTATTAACTTTAAAGAATCCACTATATACTTGAATTGTTTCAAAGGCGATGATATATAGACGTATACACATGGAAGTCTGTTAAAATGATTCACCTTTCAAGAAACGCCTTAGGAGCAGTCATCAGAAGTAGTTTTTAAAGTTGTCTTTTTCCCATCCATTGTGTCCACCACATTTCACGTGGCCCAGAATCAGGCAGTGAGGAAACCTGATTGGACCTCCAGGAAGTGCTCTGATGTTAATCAGCCTAGTGTACAAGACAGAAAAGCTGATGGTCCGAAATTGTGCTTCAAACTAAGGCAGTGTCAGTCTTCAGGAATGTTGGGGGATGGCCTATTTATGTAATCAGATACTAACCCTGGGAGGGAGCTGTCAGGCACATTCTTGTTGTGTAAGCAGCAGGCAAACTGCGCTTTATCTGACAGACAGTGTGTAAATCTGTCCATGCAAAAATCCAAATGTTTAGTTTGCTCCTAGTCACTGTAATAATCTGCTTATTTTCGTCTGCTGGAGCAGTGACATCACTTAGCAGAATGTGCTGCAGACATAAGGCCCAGATAAGGCTGTGTTAGTGTCAGTCATTCATTCTGTGATTGGCAAGAAGATAAATAGGAATTTACTAGAGGTTTGCTTTCAGCTAAAAGAATAGACAGCATGTTCTGGACAGGAATAACTATTTTAGCTTGCTTATTTTACATCTTGGGAAAATGGGTAGAATGCATCATGTCTAATTATAGTTTTTAGGAATAAGGAGCCTACCGTATCAATAATTATTGAATAGTTATGTCCCAAAATAGTCTTATTTGATTTGTTAAGATGCCTTTACTTCCTTTTATATATATGTATTCCATTGACTTTTATACGTGTTACATGCAACATCCTTTCATTTTTCATCTACAAAATATCTCTTATTATTTCATTATTTGCTTACTATGAACAGTAATGTCTTCAGGAATGTGGACATTTAAGAATCTGTCAATTAAATCCTATTTTTGAAGAGAAATTAAATTTTTTTCAATCCGGATATATGACTCTAATGTCACAGAGTTAAAAGACGAATTCAGTGTTTTCATATATTTGTTCAGTGAGAGTAGAGTTCCTTTCCATGATAGAAAGATCTCTGTTTTATCAAGTATTAATTGTTGGTAGTATTTTGTTTGATAATTCACTCACTGGAGAAGCAGTATAACATTAGGAATTTTCTTTAAAATTCTTCTCAGGATTATTTAGGGTGTTCAGATCTTCAATTTGATTTTACCAAATAAGCAATTTCTTTGCTAATTGTAAATAATGATTTGAAACAGGATTAATTACTTTAAACAAAGAGGAAACCTAGTACTGGACCACTAGCTTTACAGGACATGTCCTTGAACTCACCAGGAGAAGCTAGCGGCAAGCCAGATTGAGCTATGGGCACATAGGCAGCTGTTGGGCCACCAGATAGAGACCACCTTGCCTTGCTCCAAGTAGCCAGATGTGTCTAAGAGGCTAAATGACAGTGATAGGAGGGAACTAGCAAATATTCGGGAACATCCATATCTGATGTTCTGATGTTGCTTTGTGGGATAAATGCATAATTGTATTTTTGCTCTGTGTTCTGTGACATTGAGGTCATCTTTATCTTGATTGAGTATCAAAGTGCAAAGTATATTCATATAGCACTTTAATTATTTACTACTTCAGCATATGATAGGAACTTCACATAATTAGTTAAAGCTTAATTGGTTTTATTACCTGTCAAAGTTAAATTGCCCAAATTTTCATATAGGCTACTTTGGAAAGTTGTACCCTTCAATTTGATTATTGAATTCTATAATGTTACCTCTTTACCTGTCGCCGGCTCTGTCTCTGTGGGTCCCAGGTCAGATCTACTTAAAGTAGCTCAGGTAAAAGTTAAAATTCAATCAGAGGACTTGTTTACTTGATAGCAATTGAAATGTGCTAATATTTTCACTTTTGTTGTTCCACAGGGGAAATTTTCCTAATGATCTTTTGCCTGAGCTTTTATTCCCAGTACCGTTTTTCTGCTTCTCCCACTGATTGCTTCTGTTTATGTTCCCTAGTGCTGACTCCATGTTATTTTTGAAGACTAGTGAATCCCAGTAACTGATGTGAACTTAGTTATTATGGAAAATGTTAGTGATGTTTGGAGATGTACAACACAGACTTCTGGACGTTTCCATGAGGCGGTTTGTAGAAATGAGGACCAATGTCTCTTCTGTCTTTTAAGCACCTCTTCTTGAGAACCAAGCTCTTCAGCAGGTTTTTGTGAATATCAACATGTAAATGCCAGTGGAATGCTCCATTCATCTCTATCTACTGCTTATGTGTAGAAGTCTCTGTTTATTCATCTTTTGTTCTTATGTGTTCCTATTCTGCTTCTCAGTTTTAGTGGAGAATTTTCGGTACAGTGATTGTTCGAGCACCTGTGACCTATAAGGCATCAGAACAGCTCGTTTTAGGGTGTAGAGTACAGCAAGCATTCTCTGTTCTCATTCCTGTCTTACCTTCCATTACCTGCACTTTCTGGCTTTGTATTATTACACAGCTGTGCCTTGCAGCATAATTTATTAGGTTGTTGTTTTCTGCCGTCCTGTTTTATAATCTTAGACAAATTAAAGAATACAGGTACTCAAGCCTGTGTCTCTTGGAAGTCAGGGCTTTTTGTTCCAGGGGAGAATTAACTAGCATTTGGACTGTGTGTAAACATATGGATAAAAATATGGGGCTTAAAATATGATGGAGACAGAATTTCTCACCAACCATGATGGTCAGTTGATAGCACACCAATATATTTGATGGACTCTTCCTTGGAACCCTTCCTTCCAGTCCTTGGTGGTGGGGGCGGGGGGTAGTTTGGGATTTTGGGTCACACCTTGGCCCTAGGACTGGATGGAATCAGTGGAGATTAGATCTGTAGGGTTTTATTGTGGGGACATATTTTGAGGGTATTTTGTTCCAGCTCCATCGCACCTGACATATGTAGAATTTCAGGCTAGAGGAATAACCAAGGCACCAGCATTACAGCTGAGTTGGTGTCCTGACGGCTCTCTGTTCCACTTCTATGCTATGGCCTCCTTCGAGCAACTTTGTGGTTTTCGGTGTGCCATTGGGAGTGTCATTTATCTGCGTTTGGCTCGGGGTGTGATCCTGGGATCCCGGATCAGTTCCCACATTGGGCTTCCTGCATGGAGCCTGCTTCTCTCTCTGCCTGTGTCTCTGCCTCTCTCTCTCTCTCTCTGTCGTCTCTCATGAATAAATAAATAAAATCTTAAAAAAGAAAAGAATCTCATTTATCAGAGTACTCTTGCCATATTTTAAGCCTTTGATAAAATTTCATCATATAAAATATTAAATTGTATAATGTTTTAGTGTATCCCTTTTCTGCTCCCCACTATGGTGCTACTATGAAAGATATCAAGAAGTTGAAAATCAGCGTAAATGTCCCGGAATTGTTTAGAATCTTTTCGGGAATGTACACATATAAAATAGGAAATAATCAAAAGACAGTGTACCTGAGATGGCATGGGATAGATCTGTGAGTGGCAAATAAGCTGTGGTAGGATCTGGATTCTTGTGTAATATGGGGAATTAAAATTGGATATAAAACACGGAAAGATCTTTAGTGAAAGCTGGTCTGATGGCCTCTAAAGTCTGGTATTATTTTTTTGTTATCAAACACCTAAAATCATCTCTTCTAAAATTGTGATTATGTTCTTATTCGTGGCAAACAGAAGATTCTTTAATTGTAGTGAGCAGTATCTATGATTAGCTGTCTGCTTTATGGCATTCTCAGTGTAGGCTTATAAAGTCATTGGATACTGATGTCTGAGCTATCTGAATACAAATATAATGAGGTTTTGACTTCAAAAATTGAAAGACCAAGAGATATCTTTCTTTCTAAAGTTCTGATTTTATACTGCCTCAATAAATATTTCAACTCTTGTCTGTCTCTCTACTACTCTGTAGCTAAATGATACTGTAGAAGTAGGATATAGAAAAGCCAACAGTGGCTGAAAATTAATGATTCCTGTAAATTTTATTTACGATAAACCTCTTTTTAAAAATTATGTTTCTAAAAATCTGTTTATTCATAGATATTTTTAAAAGTGGAATGTATGTAAATCTTTTTAGTACAGCATATAAAGTGCTAAGTTCAAGGTCTCTTTTCTCCAGTTGACCCCTTTCCCCTTCCTCCAGACTTCTTCCAGCCCATCCGGCTTCCCACCTAATACAACTACTATTCACAGTTAGCTGTGAATCTCTTCCAATTGTTTTCTATTTATTTGTTGATTCATACATTTGTGTATGTTTGGTGTATGTGTATTTTTTTGATAAGTGACACATTAAACGTAATTCTGTAAATTTCATTCCTTTGAAATATTTAATGCATTATCTGAACAACCACTTACCAGGTACCTACTCTGTACCAGGCCCTGGGAATATAGCAGAAAATAAAGCAGGCAAAAGTTCTGCTGTCATGAGCTTATTACATTTTGGTGTGGAGAGAGAATCAGTAAACCAAATGAAAAGTCAAATATGTATCAGTTTTAAAATAGTGATGATATAGTAAAATAAAAGAAAAGAGGGGAGAACTATAGGGAGGGCTGGGGTGCCAAAGGAAAGACTTAGAGACAAGATGACAGGTGCATCAGGAGGAGCTAAGCAACATGAGTATTTCAGGCAGTGTGTCCCACCAGAAGAAGTACGCAGGGCATGGCTCGTGCCGCAGGAGACAGTGTGCCAGGAACGAGGCACCAGATGGGAAATTCATGGGAGCTCAGGCCACATGATGCTCTGCAGGACTCTGAAAGGACCTTGATTTTTTTCTTCAGTGCAATATGAGAGGGTTTTGAACAGAAGCCTGGAGTGGTCTGACCTAGGTTTGAACAGAATCGCTCGCTGTCTGTATTGTGCAGAGAACAGGCTGAAATGGTAGGAAGGTGGACTGGGGGGAGAGGAGAGGCAGAGAGCTCATTGGAGGCTTTTGTGATCCTGCTAAGAAAGGATGGTGGTCACTTGGACCCTGGGTAGCAATTGGGGTAGATGGAAGTGTCCAGACTCTGAATATATCTGGAAAGCACAGCCCATAGGATTTACTGGTAGGTTGGATGAGAAAAAGAATAATGGATGATGTCAGGATTTTGGCCTGAACAGTCAAGTCATGTCATCAACTAGATGGGCAAAACCACTGTCAGAGTAGGTTCCATTGGTAGACATTGGAAGCCAGGTTTAGACATTAGATGTAAGAAACCTGTTCCCTATCGCGGTGGATATGTCAAATGGACAGCTGAATAGAGATGAGACCTCACAGAACACATCTGAGCTGCAGATAGAAATTTGGAAGTTGTCAGAAGAGAGATGACCATAGGGGTGAAAGTCAGAGGTCAGAAAGGAGATTTAAGTACTAGACCCTACATTATGATTTTGGAAAGGTGAGGAGGAAGCCTCAAAGGTGACTGCTGAAATCACCAGACTGTCTTGTTCTCAAGTCAAAGAAGGGGTCCTCTACCAGCTGCCGATGTGTTGTAGGCTGCTGTGTGCGCGAAGGTCAAGTGTCACCCTTGGGCTGGAATCTGGTATTTAGTGAAGACACCTATATGCCAGGCTTGTTATGGGAGAATAGGACATCCGTGCTTCTGGCTGCTGGGCAAGCTGAACTTGTTGGACTCTCTTGCAGTGTCCTTTCTGGGTGCCTTTGTACAAATGCTGCCATCCTCTGGACTCTGCTGGGGCAGCTGACTCTGTCTGAGACTCGGTGAGGCCTGCTGCCCCGGTTCTGCTCCAGGCTTCCTCGTCACTACCTTAGGTGAAATAATTCCTTGGCCTTTACTTCATTTCAACCTGTTTCACTTCAAAAACTCTTTAAAACAAAGGATATTAATGGTATAAACTGTTGAGCAGTTTTGTTTTCTTTGTATCATAAAGCCTAATTTACCAAGCTCTTTGCCTCTCATTTCTGTTCTTTCCCAGCCCATAACTGAGAAGTCATTCTTGTTGTTCAGCTCATTTTGGTAGCTTCATTTAATTCTGTATTTGAGATTCCTTAGAACTGTTCCTGTGCCAAGTATGAATATATTTGAACTGCATCTTTCCAGTTGTTTTCGCTTATGCACCTTAAGTAGTATATGAGAAAAAAATTCAGTCTGGTATTGTAAATGCTGGAAAGTATATAATAAATGATAATGGCAATCCACATAGTCTTGAGATGTTGAAGATTTACAAAATTAGTATACGTGATCTATATATACAGTGCTTATAGATGCCTATCAGACTTATCTTTTCAAAATAATTTAGAATATATGAGTAGATGAGATTCACAAAGCTATTTTGTGAAAAGAAGAATCCATAGCTACACACATCCAAGTTTTTAAATAAATCATGCTCTTTTGTATTGAAAGGAAGCTAACATCATTGCTTTGCCCTACATTGGAGAGTTTTTTCCCCCATCTCCTGCACTTCAGACCTGCATGCATCTCTGGTTTTACTCCTGCTTCACTGCAGGTGACTCCATACCCATTGCACAGTGGCTACGTGTTGAGAAATGGTGAGGAGCCTTCTGGTGTTTTATTAACTGCTTGCTCACAGTTGGATCACAATAACTTTAAAATCCTTACAAACTTGTGTTGTTGTTTTTTTTTTTTTTTGTTAATCTAATTTTAGCACTTTCCCTTGAACTTACGATTTAGAAAGGAACAAATCAAATCCCTTACATGATCTTTCTATATATTTGAATGTCAGAGTATTATGATTTAAAGCAAGCTGTGACCCGTGTCAGGCTCTCCAGTGTGCACGTTGAGCCCGTCTGCTGCGCTCACATTGTGTATTGGTGATGCTGCTGCAGGGCACAGATGCCCCAGGATATTTACTCTCGAGCATGCGGTAACTGCTGATCTTCGGACTGAGGTCTCAGAAAGGGTCAATTTTGTACTGAACTCTGAGATTGCTGGGCAATACATCTCAACCCTTCTAGCTAATCTTACCTTGAGCTCAAATGGTTCCCTAGATCATCTTGACATGCTAGAAGGCCGAGATGATGACAAAGGCCAAGACAATGAAATACCCAACTTTGGAGGGGCTGCCTTTCCTAGCTCCAGCAAATCCCACAATCACCACGCGGTTGGACAGGCCTTTCTAAATCCAGAAAATATATGCAAATGTCTAGAAATTCTGTTTCTGTACTAGATACATAGAGACCTACAGGGTAAATTTTAAGCATACCATATTTGCTGGTGTATAAGATGCATGGGTCTATGGAACATGTTCCAGTATTACAAGAATAGTTTTCAGGAAAAAAAAGTACCTATGTTGAAGGTAAATTTTAACTCCTTTGGTAGAAAGGAATATTTTGTTCATTTCAGTTTAATCTGTTGTATATTTGAGTCCTGTATGAAGTCACTTGGGATGTGTAGTGAGAGTCTATTGCCCCCTTGTCTATTGGTGTCAGTGAATGGTTCTAATAGGGCTACAGTATTAACAGATTTCCATTTCCTATGTTAGAGGTATAACCCAAGCACTACTTAGGATCAGTCATGTTGTCTTGAGCTATTAATTTTGTTGAGAAAACTATTACTCTTTTTTAAAGTACCCTGATAGTCTTTATTGGAGTGTATTACTGGCACAGATTGTTGGCAAGGAATCCAAGTAGGAAACTATGGCTTTCTTTATTGTTGCTGTTTTAAATCATTGTGAAATAATAGATAATTCTCTTGATTCACTATTTATAGAACACCAGTAATCTAACTGTGATGTAGATTGAAGGGTTGTCCCGTGCTCAGTATTTCTAGAAATACTGATGTGAGTATACACCAGGAATAAGAGTCACATGATCCTACTGAGGCTCAAGAGGCTGTCCAAGCCAGGCGCTAAACTTCTTTTTCCCCAGCACCATGAATGTCTGAACCCGAATATTATTTCTGAGTCGAAGGCATGCAAGAAACTAAGTGGTATTGTTCCTATGACACTCTCAGTTTTATTAGCAAAAGGGGTTGGGATTTATTCTATAGAGATGTGTGAGATTTTTCTGTAATACGTAGCTGACCTAATAAAATTTCATACAGTCATGTTCATGAAACATTTTCTTGGCATAATACTATAACACCATCGAAATGAAAATCTTATTATGACTTTTATAAATTCTATATGAATCATAGTTTTTTGATGAGTAGGACTGTAACAGTTTATCTGAATTGGTATAGAAATTCTTGATCATACATGGCTTCCATCAATTGTGTTTAATTTTGACATATTTATTCATTTGAGAGAGAGAGAGAGAGAGAGAGAGAGAGGAGGGGCAAAGAGAGGAGGGGAGAGAATCTCAGGCAGACTCTACACTGAGCGTGGAACCTGACCCCAGGCTTGATCTCACGACCCTATGATTGTGACCTGGGCTGAAACCAAGAGTCGGAAGCTCAGCTGACTAAGACACCCAGGTGCCCCTAATTTTAATGTATTCACATTTTAAAAGAAAATTAATTTCGTAGTTGATTTTCTGTATTAGTGCTTTTCTCCTTTCTGTAAGCCTATTTTTTGTCTTCCTGGTAAAATCTGTTCTGTTTATATTTGTTAGCTGGCTCATTCTAATACAGTAACTGATGAGATTATCATCTGAAAACTTAATACAAGGTTTTTCCAGCGACATGTAAATTATGTAGTCTGAGTTTCTTAGCTCTTCAGTAACGTTTTCATAGCATCTACAGGTAGGTAGCTGGAAGGACAGCTGTCTTTGTTAGCGCTAACATGCCGTTTGGACAACAGTGTTTACTTGGCCAAATTTGAAATTGAGTTCATCACAATTCTCAGATGAGGACATTGTTATGGTAGGTTTTTCCCCCAGACATGCACATTAATTGTGGATTGTGTGTATATATACTTCATCTATGTGGTCATGGGTATTCGTGAAGGATACATCTACTTCCTTAGAAAATTGTAATCAAATAATTGTGAAAAAGCAAGCATGGAAGAGGCTAGAAAGGGGAGAAGGAGAAACAACAGATAGGTGGTCCCTTCTGTCCTATCAGAGCTGAATTCCTCTCTCTGCTTATTGGGGCCATCTTTATCTGACTCTGTTTCATTCTGCAACATATTTCTCCCTTCCGTGCAGCATGCTCCCACCCACTTGTGGGGGTTCAGAGGAGTGACTCCCTGCTCACATATACCAGCTGGCCGCCTCCACTTGCCTCTGCTCCTGAGCGTGGCCATGCCGGCTGCCTGCATTACAGATGTCTGCTCACCTCAAGCCCCATCTCAGCCAGGAAGCCTTTCTAGCCACTTCAGTCCATAGCCACCAGGGCTTTTTCTAAGCATCTTAAAAGATCTTTAAAAGCATGTAATGTGGTGCTTTTGTATGCTGCTTATTTCACTGATACTAGTGTTGACCATTGAACCATTGGCCCCTTTTGCAGGGGCATATATGTCTTTGGTTATAGGTTTGAACAAAGCACGGGTCAGTGCCAGACACGTAGTAGGTTTTAATACGTGTTTTTTTTTTTTTTATTAATTAGTTGCTATAGAAGAAGCTTGAACAATTATAATCTGAAAATTGTTAGGATTGTGTTTTAAATGTCCAAAGACTTAACAGTAGTCAAGGCATTTGTGATGAAACTGTAAATGGAGTTTGAAATTCATTATGTCTACATAAACCACATCTTCTTTATCCATTCATCTTTCGTATACAATGGAATATTACTCAGCCATTAGAAATGACAAATTCCCACCATTTGCTTCAACGTGGATGGAACTGGAGGGTATTATGCTGAGTGAAATAAGTCAATCGGAGAAGGACAAACATTATATGTTCTCATTCATTTGGGGAGTATAGATAATAGTGAAAGGGAATAGAAGGGAAGGGAGAAGAAATGGGTGGAAATATCAGAAAGGGAGACAGAACATAAAGACTCCTAACTCTGGGAAACGAACTAGGGGTGGTGGAAGGGGAGGAGGGCGGGGGGTGGGGGTGAATGGGTGACGGGTACTGAGGGGGGCACTTGACGGGATGAGCACTGGGTGTTATTCTGTATGTTGGCAAATTGAACACCAATAAAAAATAAATTTATTATTAAAAAAAGAAATTCATTATGTCAATTATCTCAAAATTTTTATATTAGTAAGAGCAATGACTTAAAAGAAATTCTCTATATATGGTCTTTAAACAGTAATACTAGTCTTTTATTTGTAACTGCTATTTTAACCTTCCTTACAGAAATCTGGTGTTTTCTTCCCTAACCTGAAGCGATAAAATTTCATTTAGTTCAGAGTAGAGGATTGTGGCAATTTAATATATGTCTTGTTCTTCAGGACTTGACTTCTCTGGTTAGTTAAAATTGTTTCAACTTCCCAAGCCCTCCAGCTCTGTGAAACCCTTGAAAGGGGGTAGTTTGAAAAAGAGGGGGTAGCCTGAGATGAGAATGGGTCTCATATGCTGCGTTAATTCCTTCCACCTGTTCTCATACTGGCACTGGTGTTGTAAAGCCGTGCAGGAGACAAACTATTTCAGGACTAACCCAGCTTCTCAGACCTTGAGAAAGGGACTTAGTGGAGCTTTGTTTTCAGCAGCATTCCATTTGTTTTTTTTTTTTTTTTTTTTTTTCCCTATGTAGATCAGGGTGTTTCAGGTACATAAATTGGTGGGGGATGTGACCTCTGTCATCTAAGCCAGGGATTTGCAGACTATGGCCTGCAGGCCAGAGCAGGCCCACTAACTGTTTTTGTAAATAAAGTTTTATTGGAACGCAGCCATGTTCCTTTGTTTATGTACTGTCTGTGGCTGCTTCTGTCCTATGGAGGCAGAGGTGAGTGGTTGCATCAAATCTGATGACCTGCCATGGAGAAGATATTTAGTGTTCTTTACACAGAGCCTTTCCTAGCCCCTGATCGAAGATACTGCACATACATGGAAATGGGAAAAACTCCAGCCACACTTCATGAGATGGTTATGGGTAGGCTGGAGTTTATGGTCTCTTTGACAAAGAAAAATTTCATGGGAATGAGATTCTGAAGGATGAATTCAAATCTCTGAGGGCATAGACCTTATAATCCTTGAATGTTTTTCTTTAGAATGAGTCATTCTCTTGGTTCTTAGTAGACTAAAGCAACCTGGGATTAATATTCTACTTAATGCTCCTCCCAGAAGTAATTTTGACACAAAGCTTTTCAACCTTTGGATTGAATTGAAAGAGCCAGAAAAGATATTTCACAGCTTTTAGGATCTGAATGATACGTTAAGAGGTTTTAAAATGACAGGCTTTGGCGTGAGTGAGGTTAAATTTCTTTTCCAACTAGTTAACAAGGATCTAGCCTGTTAATTAGGCTAATTATCACCTGTTCAGGGCAAAAATGTGCTCACGACTCTTGGCTTCAGTAGCAGGTTCCCTTGCGTGCTGTATAAAAGCCCTGGGGGTGGGGGTTGGTGGGGTGCAACTTTCATCTGCTACCACACTTGAGCCTAAAGAGTTGAATTTAGTAAATGAAACCTTTCTAATCTTAGCTCTTTGTGGCTTCTTGATATAAATCATGCTCATGTTTTATTATAATCAGAAACAGGCCACTCTCCTAGTCTATCGTAATTCAAGTAATCTGGATACTAGTATTATCATGTAATATTTTTGGTTTCGGGTTATGACTTCATTCATTGAGTCAGTTTCTATTTGGACTTTGTACACATATACAGGCACACAAGTATTTGGAAGCAGATACTCAGAGAGACCCTAAGTGTCCTCTACTTGTTATTTAGCAGTCCCTGTATCTTTTTGATTACTCAGTTCAAGGAAAATACTGATTTTCTTCTTTATTTTTTCTTTATTTTCTGTGCAGTTTAAAGTTGGGTATTATATTTAAACATGTACATGCAGTAATTTGAAACTTAATGGAAATAAGGTGAACAAGATGACTGTGGAATGATACTGGGGTATTTAATGTGGGTTTAGTGACTGTTGGACATGAATCTGTCTTAAAGCAGGATTGTATATTTTACTCCACTGTTTCTGGAGCCAGAAACAATAGAGGCGTCTCACAGTTTTGGTGCTTACAGATCCTGCATCTGTTATCACGGCAGAATGTCCTGAACTTTGTCATTTTGCTTTGTGATCCTTCAGGGTACTTTTTCAGCATAAGGCATGCTCATGTGAATTAATTGAGCATTGTAGTTGTTCTTCAGTGGTTGTCTTTAGATGTCTTTTATGTGCTTCTTTGTTCAAGAAAGTGATGGTTTTCAGTTATGTTTGCAGCTCAGCAGAATTCGTATGGTGACCCTTCTGTGCATAGACTCTGTCATTCTCTATTCTCATTTCATCTCTTAGTGTGTTATCATATAATTATTACATTATAATAATTTTAAAAAGAGGCTTTCTTTCCAAAGAAACTGCCTGTGCATTGGTAGTAGCTGAGTAACTTAGGAGTTGTTGAAACAAATTCATTAGTGTGGTGGATGGTTTGGGGGGCAATCCTGCATACCTGGCCTCCTGTTCACAGATCCGTGTTCTGATTTTCCCCCTAAAGACCAGCAATACCTGGCAGTTACATTTTTGCAGCCTCAGTTGGGCTTTACAGGAATAGTTTTGCATCAGTCAACACCTTTGTTTCACAGTTTTGAAAGATAATAACTGCACGATTAGTTAATATTTTGACAAAATTTAGCTTACTCTTCTATTAAAATTTTATTTGTAGCACATCAGACTGTGCTCATTTGCTGTGCGTTTTTTGCAGATGTGAATTTGTGTGATTTATTAACTTTACAAGACTGGTCCAAGGAGTTGTGTAGAGAAGATAAGAAATATCATCTGATTGTTTAATTAAAATACTCATTTTTGACTTGTGAAAAATCTCAAAAACATAGTATTTGAGAAGATGTTAACATATGGCCACATGTACTTTGGCTTCCTTCTCTTTTAAAAGCAACCAAATCCTAGCACTGGAGTGGACGCTATCCTCATATGCATGCCATAATCCCACTTTTCAGAGACATGATGTCGTGCATGCTCTTGTATGTGGACTTCATAGGTGTGTATTTAGTACTTCTCCTGTTATGTAAAAATGTTATGCAAATGGTATAGTTCTGTACCCAACTTGTTTTGTTTTAATGCAGTTACATTCTTGAGATTGTTTGCTAATAAATGTAGCCTAAGTTGGTGCATTTTTACAGCATTATGATATCTCATTTTGTGATTAAACCCATTATTTATCTACTTCCCAGCTGATGGATAATCGTAAATATCCCCTTACATTTTAAAGGGGATTTTATTTTTTTTTAAACACATGCCTGGAGTTTCCCAGCTGTGTATAGCTAGACTGAGCTTTTTGGAAGAGAGGTAGGGACGTCCATGGATTTAAAAAGCATTGCTAAAGCAATTATAGTCTAAATTATCCTGAATTGGAGAGATTAGAAAAGAACATAAAAATATGCTAGTGACATTTCTTACTGTATTCAAAAAATCATAAAGTAGTAAAGCACCGAAGTATCAAGATACCCTTGTCTTCATATGTAAGTGTGATATATCAGATATTTTACTAAGCTCCTAATAAATTGTTGACTCAATAGTCAATAATCTACCTAATAGGATTTAAAATATTTTAAATAACATTTAAAAAAATACTTTGAAGAATATGGATATAGAATCTCCTGTTAGGATGCTTACCTTCTATAGTAATATGGAAAGATAATGGCACAATTCAAAGTAGAAGCTGTATATTTTGACATAACTTGCCTTTAGGCATTCGAAAACAGACTGTTGTAACAGAGTTTCCATAAGGCAGAAGTACCTATTAAGATAATGGTGTTAATCATATAAATCAGCTCCCACCAGTTCTTGAGTTTGTACATAATGCCTGATGATACTCCTGTGAGATTTATCATTTTTAGTATGTATCTAACAATGAGGATATTTAGTGAGGATACTCACCTCAAAATTTTAAGTCTAGAGATGTGAGTTTTATTTAGTCTTGACTGTGTTATTACAAATCATGTCATGAGGATTCAGAGAAGACCGGTACCCCACCAGGTTTAACAGGGAGACCAGACAAGGGCTCACAGCCATTCCCAGTGTGGACGGGGTGCTGAGAAGACAGTACATAGAACCATAAATCCAGAAACCTATTGTGAACATACCAGAAAATGCTTAGAATTTAACTTATACATTTTATAAATTTTACACTAAGAGATGAACCCTTACTGACTTCCATATCATAGTAACCAACATGAAGAAGGGCGTTATTCTAGAAACTTGGACATTTCAATCCCTAGAAACCAGGAACTTTGTAATAACATCTCTTGGTAGGAATTGGTACAGGGGTTATATGTAACATGCTATGTTTAAAATCCTTTCCCTCAAAGAGAGAAAATGAGTGAAAATATCAGTGAGGGTGACAAAACATGAGAGACACCTAACTCTGGAAAACAAAAAAGGGGTAGTGGAAAGGGAGGTGGGCAGGGAGTTGGGGTGACTGGGTGACGAGCACTGAGGGGGGCACTTGGCAGGATGAGCACTGGGTGTTATGCTATATGTTGGCAAATTGAACTCCAATAAAAAAAATAAAATTAAATTAAAAATAAAATAAAATAACATAAAATCCTTTCCCTCAAAGTGTACGAATCATTGCTACGTTGTCCTCTAATGCCTGCCTTTATGAGAAGTGTGGTATCATTTTGATTTCTTTTGATTGTGACCCCCCCTTGAAACCTTTTAAGGTCACTTTATGTCCAGTTGAAATATCTAGTGAAACCTGAGGAGAAAGTAGGTAACAAAATACCCTTTCTCATTACAGGTCTTAGAGCGCTATTTGGCATTTTGAACTTGCTAGTGAATATTAGAAAGTAGCCAGATTATGTAAGACTTGGAAGTGGTGTTGGCCCTCCTACTCTCCCCCCGGAGATGGCTTTCTGCACAGCACATTTGTTGTTCCTCTGCTAGGGCGGGTTTTTTTTTTTTTTTTTCTAGGGCCTGTTATATCATTTTAAAAAAAATTATTTATGAATGTTTAAGATTTAAACAGTTAAATTAAGAACTTTAGAATACCAAAGAAAGTTGCTGAAACAAATATGGAAAACATAAATATTATACATACATCTAGGTGGTAGGTATGCAGTTATGTTCTGTATGTTTGAATACTCACACTTTGTAAAATAAGCACAGATGCTCAGGAAGGTGAGATGACCAAGTGGTATGAGAATTGGGAGCTTTAGGTGGCTGGCATGACTCCTATAACACACAGGTCTCCATTCTGACTCAGAGTCTGGTAAGACTGAGTAAAGAATGAAACTATTTTTTTTTAAAGATTTTATTTGAAAAAGAAGAAGAAGAAGAAGAAGAAGAAGAAGAAGAAGAAGAAGAAGGAGAAGAAGGAGAAGGAGAAGAAGAAGAAGAAGAAGAAGAAGAAGAAGAAGAAGAAGAAGAAGAAGAAGAAGAAAAGAAAAGAAAAAAAAAGAAAAAGAGAGAGCAAGAGAGAGAGAGCGCAGCAGGGTTAGGGGAGGGAGCAGCGGACTCCCCGCTGAGCAAGGAGCCTGGCATGGGGCTCCCTCCCAGGACCATGGGATCATGACCTGAGCTGAAGGCAGACGCTTAACCAACAGAGCCACCCAATTCTTTTTTTTTTTTTTTTAATTTTTATTTATTTATGATAGTCACAGAGAGAGAGAGAGGCAGAGACACAGGCAGAGGGAGAAGCAGGCTCCATGCACCGGGAGCCCGACGTGGGATTCGATCCCGGGTCTCCAGGATCACGCCCTGGGCCAAAGGCAGGCGCTAAACCGCTGAGCCACCCAGGGATCCCCGAGCCACCCAATTCTTAATCACTAGTTTATTAGTTCATCTGATTGGTCCAAAATTATATATAGAATAACACTGTGTACCATGCACTGTATGGGCCTTTAAGGATACAAGGTGAACCAAATATCATCTTCCTATTGTATGCTCATCTAATTTACCCTTCTGGTTATAACTTTGACAGGATTGGCACGTACTGGTCTTCCTACATCCTTCCACTGACCTACTAGAAAGCTATTTTCATGAAGAGGAGACTACCAAGTTTTTACTAAATGACCTCTTTCTAGTAGATCATATATCCAGTTCAGCAAGAAGTTTCTCACGGAAGACCACTGTGTGTGTGGGGATAGAAAATGAATCAATAACATTTGATCCAACCTAATATAGGTCACAGGGTGTCACCCTTTTCCTAGGAAACTGGAAGGCTGCCTTAAGGGGGTGGCAGGCAGTCAGAGTCACAGTGGATATGTTGTGTCAGGGCCTGGTGCTTCCAGTGCTGGGACCCTCATTCTGCACTTCTCTCACCACATCATCCCTGCCACCTCTCTGTGTCTATATGCCCCTATCTTTTACCATCCAAATTAAATATCACCTCTGGGAAGCCTTCTTGAATCTGCCCACCCCTTTAGTTGTTTCTTCTTTTATTTTTTATTATTTTTTAATTTTTTAAAAAGATTTTATTTATTTATTCATAGACATAGAGAGAGAAGGAGAGAGAGAGAGAGAGAGAGAGAGAAGCAGAGACACAGGCAGAGGGAGAAGCAGGCTCCACGCAGGGAGCCCGACGTGGGACTCGATCCCAGGTCTCCAGGCTCAGGCCCTGGGCTGAAGGCAGCGCTAAACCACTGAGCCACCTCGGCTGCCCTGTTTCTTCTTTTAAATTCATGATGGCATTTTACCTTTTAATCATTATTATTAAATATGGCATTGAGGTTATTATTTTGAATATTTTTTTCCCTTAGTAGCCTGTGATTTTCTCGAGATCCAAATCTGACTATTTTCCTGCTTTGCCTCCTCAGTCTTAAAACAGTGTTTTGGGTATTGTGGGTGTTCATGTCTTCCTAATGTGTATCTAGAACACACATTACTGCCTTCCCTTCTTGGTTCCACACGGCAGAGCAGAGCAGCATATGTTCACTTGTGTTCTGCCCTGGAGATGACTTGGGATAAGCTTCATGAAGGGCCCAAGGAGAGCTGGATCTCGTGGGTGGACGTCATTCTCACTGACTTGTTCCATGAAGTGAAATAATTCACAGTACTTGAGACTCAGAATTTGTGTAGTTCCAGGAAACACCCGCATTGAAGAGTAGGTCTGAATCTTTATAAGGATACTTTACGTTGGTAATATTTCAGGGTTCTTTTTATTTTTATTTTTTATTTTATTTTTTTTTAAATTTTTTTATTTATTTATGATAGTCATACAGAGAGGGAGAGAGAGGCAGAGACACAGGCAGAGGGAGAAGCAGGCTCCATGCACCGGGAGCCCGACGTGGGATTCGATCCCGGGTCTCCAGGATCACGCCCTGGGCCAA
>NW_026575082.1:3867500-4162500 GCF_905146905.1 Nyctereutes procyonoides | reverse complement strand
TAATTTGGTTTAAAACTCTCTTTATTAATATGTGTTCATCTAAATGAAAAAAGCTAATAATGCTCTCAATTACAGAGGAGACTCTTTGGTTACTGAAGCTGTTCTGCCTTTATTTACTATTCTTTTTTTTTTTTTTAAAGATATGTATTTATTTATTTATTTATTTGAGAGAGAGAAAGAGAGAGAGGCAGAGGCAGAGACACAGGCAGAGGGAGAAAGAAGCAGGCTTCATGCAGGCAGCCTGACATGGGACTTGATCCTGGGACTCCAGGATCACGCCCTGGGTCAAAGGCAGGCTCCAAACTACTGATCCACCCAGGGATTCCCTTACTATTCTTTTCTAACTTTAAAAAGGCAACCACCATTTTCCAGACACATCAAGCTAAATTTTTGTTATGAGATGCCAAAATGTTTTAGAACAAAGCCAGCCGACTTGGGCAAAACCCTTGAAAAACTTGTTGCATTAAACATCTCGATGAGTAAAATACATAAGGATAGATACAAATGATTTATTTTAGTTTTGGAAAAGTATTTTGTAATTTCATTCTGTCTCTCTATGGTTAGCATTTTTATTCTCTTTTGCCCTTCCCTTTGAGCCTTGTGGGATAAACTGCCCAGCTTGACAGCACTTCCTGCCTAAATATGCTGCCGGAAAAAAGATAGATTGCATTTATAAACTGTAGGGGAAAATGTTCACTTGTGTAAAGATGCTAAAATAAAATGAGCATTTACACACTTTTAACAAATACTAACTCTGCCAAATCTGTCTCTAAGTGTTGCAGAGGTTTTCAGTCCAGAATTATCATTAAAGATGAATAATTGATGTTTTTGTACAATTTCTTTAGCAATCCGTAGACTTGCTTTCTTATGCTGTGAAAGTTTGAGAAACATAAACAGCACTGAATTTGTTACTGAGTAATGTAGGTTTTATTGTTACTTGGGATCTTTAGTGTGTTCAAGGAAACCTCTTAATTCATATTATTAAGTAGGAAGTTATTAAAGAAGAACCTGATAGAATCAGGTAAAACCAATTCAGTATCCTTCAGTTGTTGGAAAATTCAATATGCTTTATTTAAGCAGAATCCTAGATACTGTATATTAACTATTCCAAGCAATCTTTACTCAGCTCAGAAAGGCCAGATGTATGGGAATTGTAAAAAATCAGGATATGCATAAAAACTGTTCAAGTGCATAAAGCAGCCCCATCTGGAAGACATCTACCAGAAATGAAGTTGTACAAAACCATTCCATTGATAATAAAGCTAATTTTTATGGGTCTGACAAGTATGTAATTATGTTCAGTGGTGCTTTTCAGATTTTATCACAGTCAATAAACCGCAGTGGTAATTTCATTCCCATTTGACATATTTACATGGAAACATTTGATTGGAGGAATTAGTAACCCTGAAAGCCTTGATAGATATGTTTTAATGATCTGTGACCTCCGCAGTCCCTCATCTGTTTATTGTTGCAACAGGCGAGAAGTCGTTTCTGTGCGACCTCTGTGGCTTTGCCGGCGGGACACGGCACGCCCTCACCAAGCACCGCCGCCAGCACACAGGTCAGTATGGCCATCTGGCCCCCGCCTGCCCAGCAGGCCACAGCCGGCCTGGGCAGATGCCCCGCTGTCCATTCTGGGCCCTCCATGGCCTGTCTTGTCAGTGTTTGTAAAATCCCTGTCCTGGAGGGTCTACTGAAAGTTCTGTTTGAATAACCTAAGATTTGGATTCACCTATTTTTATGTGTTTAAAAAGTTGGCTTGTTGCATGTTTCATGGATCGGGTATCCTCTGTAAATTCATGTTATATAGGAGGGGAAAGAGCTGGCCTGCAAAGAGGAGAACCCCAGGCTCCCTCTCAGCTGTGCAGACTTTGCCACAGACCTGGTGGGTGAGGCTGGAGATCCAGGTTACTCTCGGATGCACCCTTGCCCCTCAGTGTCTCCCAGCCACTTTCTTACTCACCTCTGCCTCTTCAGCGGGTGACCGGCTGGCTTACCCATAGGCCTCCCTTTCCGGCCACTTCTTGGCCCACCTAACCACTTGACCATCTAGTGGCAGTCCCTCTGCGAGTTGGGACCAGTAGTTTTAGGTAGTTTAGGTTCTCACTGTTTTCTGTTCTTGCTCATGAGAACAGGTAGCAACGTGAGTAGATAGCGACATGAAAGACATCCATGTCAAAGACATGCATTCTTTATGGCTCAACAAAATAAAATAGATGCATCTGTCAGGAACTCTTAAGAATGAAAAGTTTTAAATATTCATTAAAATTAATTAACTACTCAGTCTTATAAGTAATTATGTTTATAATTGTAAATTATATGTGCCCGGGACAGTGCTGTTAATGGCATTGTCCTTCTAATTATTAACAGAACTGTTTTATTATCAAAAGTGACCTAGTTTAGATGATAAGTCATGTGGTAACACAATCTGTCACAAAATGTTGGGCTTTTCCTTGGGGACCGTGACAGTGGTTGTTTGGCGGTCACACTCAAAGTGGCATGAAATGAAGATACATGAAATACGTTGTTTGTGGGACAATTCAAATCTTGAGATGTTATATTTAATGGTTAGCCATAGGTTGCTCTCATGCTCATTATAAAATTTGTAAGATTAATAAAAACAAATACCAGTCACTTCTTTCACATCTCCAAATGGGATGAGAGTTATTATCAAGTAAAGAGAAATTTCCAGTGTTTAACATGATGTTGGAAACATACACTTTATTCTGTAAACATGAAAGTCTACTTTAAATTTATAATAGCAACCTGTGGCCGCAGGCCTTTAACCCATGGGCTTAAGGAGTCAGTGTAAGAGATTGCAGGAGAGACCTGGTGGATGGCGGTCCCCCTTGGCCGCTGTCTTGGACAAGTTGGAAGCACGTGTGTGGTACGGTGTGCTCACATGGGGTGCTTTATTCTTACTGTTTTCCATTAATCGGTGCCCAAGATGTTCCTGCTGTGGTCACTGCTGCTCACTCGGTCACACCGAACAGCCACCTGGGGACCAGCAGAGCCTCCCATGTGCCACTGTTGCCAGTGTGGAAGAGCTCTGTCTTCCCCCTGCAGGGAGGACAGTCGCACTGTGATCACAGGCACTTACAGGTGATCGATCATGAAGCCTGTGTTGAGCAGGCACAACTTTATATTTTATGTCAGGTCCAGAGGCTCCTTATTACTTTGCTATTAACTTTATACCATATAGGACAATGTCTCACAGACAGAGGCATCTGTCTTTGTGGCATTTATCTGCCTCTGTGGCACAAATCAAACATGATTCTTTAATATTGAAGTCTGTTCTTAAGACTGTTTGCTTCAACCAAGCAGCTTAGTACAACTCAGTCTAGATTCTTAGCTTTTAGGCTGGATTTGTAATATTTAAGCAACATACAAGTTTGTTTTTTTTTTTCCCCAAGGCCAGAATTGTATGGTGCATTTGAAATCTATATTTCTCTGATGTATTCCTCTTTGACATGGTTTACCTTTTTACCAGAGTGCCCACGCAAATTACAATCAGCTTGGGAAGGGATAGGTATCAAAAGTGTTCCAAATGGCGTAAATAATTCCCTACTGCAATACAGACTGTCTAGGGGGCTGACACGAAACATCTTCCATTCCAAGATTTACTTTTATCACCTGTCAGAGACCCTTGATTCAAGGGCACAGGAGCAAATCCTCACGTGTAGTTGAAGAGTCTTGGCCAGCTTAATAACCACCAGCCTGCCCAAAGGAATGCGAAGTGTGAGTTTCCATGAGAAGTGTGCAGCCCTTTTGACAGATTGTTGACACACAAAGGGCACTGCTCTATATCCATAGCCGTTCTGCTGTTCCCCTTCTGACTTTCTTTGACTCTTCTATCAGAGCTACCTAAGATGCAGGACATTCCTTAATGGTTACTTGGGCCAAGACTATTGTTCAGAAAGGACAACACAATTTAATATGCACTATTGTGTCACATAAGGGGAAACAGGAGGGAAGGAAATTCGCCTTTGTTCTGCTTTTTTGCGGAGAGCATAGACAGGTGGTCCTACTGACTTACAGCACTGTTCAAGAGTAGCTAATGCCTTACTCATAGCTTTACTCATCTTACTGGCTTTAGAATGACAAAGGATTCAGGACTGTTCCCAGTGCATTAAATCATTTTGATCACTCCTTAACAAGTGCACCTCTTCATACAGTACTTATCTGATTTCAACCATTAAGAAATATTAGCAAACCGGAATTCTTATTTAAAATTTGTAGTTTTGTTTTTGTTTTTGTTTTGTTTTGTTTTCAAATTTGAAAACCCAGAAAGTGAGTTTACTTCTTTGGCTATGTACTGAGACTAACAAACAAAAAAACTACTTCCATATTTCTGAAGTATATTTTCCTGAAGAAATTCTCATTTGTGGATGAAAAAAATATACCAATTAACATACTTGAATGGTAGCATCAGGCATGTAACAAAATTAATGAGTTACAAATTAACTATTATGTACAAGTTTGATTAAACTGTAGTTTGTATAAATTGACATAGAGTTCTTCCATTTCCAAGAACCTAGACATGCTTGAGCCTTCCTTCCTTTAGTGATTACAGCAGAAGATTTTATTTTATTTTTTTTAATTTTTATTTATTTATGATAGTCACAGAGAGAGAGAGAGAGGCAGAGACATAGGCAGAGGGAGAAGCAGGCTCCATGCACCAGGAGCCCGATGTGGGATTCAATCCCGGGTCTCCAGGATCACGCCCTGGGCCAAAGGCAGGCGCCAAACCGCTGCGCCACCCAGGGATCCCCAGCAGAAGATTTTATGTAGCTATTTTAGTAGCATTATATTTTTTCTCTGTCAGCCTGTAGAAAATTCAAAATTTCTTAGTGTTATACAATTTAATCTACAGTGTTGTCAAGTATGAAATGATAACTTATAGCTCATTGCAATATAATGTTAGCTCAATATGAACCTCAAATTATTAGAATTATAGGGAATATACATGACATTATTCTTTAAAAGTGTTGTTTGTAAGTTTCAATTGTGTCACATAAAATGTCATAAAAATTTTGATGAAATAAGCTACGTTAACCTTTTTTTAAGTGCTTATGATAAACCTCCAAATGAAGAAAATTAACTTTGAGAGTTTAGATGACCTTTCATTTATACTGCTAGCTCAGACAATGAGTCCATAATGTCACCCTTTGCCCCCTCAGATTCCTGCAAAATCCATGAAAAATGGACAAAGATGTCTACCCCAAGGCTAATAGTAGAAACAAGTTAGCAGTGAGTTATGGTGCCACACATTTTTGAACACTAGGTTGAACAGAATAAGGAGACATCAGAATATATTTGTCTATTTGATTAATGAAAAAAATCTTTATATTGTTTGACCACTTAGATTCATTATGTTAAGAGTGGAAGATTTATACCACCTAATTTGACTTATTTATTATTATATAGCTACAATAGTCATGACCATATAGTATTGGCATAAAGATACACAGAAATATCAGTGAAACTGAATGAATAGATCTATGCCTACATTTGTCAGTTGTTTATGACCAAGGTACAATATTTAGAGAGAAATCTAACAAAGGATATGCAAAACTCCTACATTAGAAACTGCAAAATACTCCCAAGAGAAATTCCCAGAGAAATTAAAGAACCTAAATAGGATGATATACCATGTTCATGGACCCAAAAGACTCAGATCCCATCAAGCTTCTCATTGCTGTTAAGAAACTGACAAGCTGATTTTAAAATTCATATGGAAATGCAACAATCTGAAATAGTCAACTTTGAGGATGATGAACAAACCTCACTTCATGACTTACTATAAGGCTACAGTAATCAAGTCATTCTGGTATTGACATCAAGGAAGACAAATCTGTCAGTGCAATGAGCAGAAATTACAGAGCAGACCTACATCTATATAGTCAATGGATTTTTGACAAAGAACAAAGGCAGTACAATGTAACTTTATTGTGCTGGAACAACAGGCTGTCTGCAGTAAAAACGAACATTGCTCTGTATAACATACATGTATAACATTAACTCAAAACCATTCTGATCTAAATGTAAAACTTAGAACTATATAAATTCTAAAAGGAAATTTAGGAGAAAAATCTTTGTGATCATAGATTATCAAAAAGTTCTTAGATACTGCATCAAAAGTCTGATTCGTAATTTAAAAAAAATCATAAACTGAAAAATTATAAACTGAAAAATTAAATATACATTACTTAACTACTCCTCTGTGAAAGACACTATGAAGAGAATGCAAAGACAAACCAATGACTGGGGAAAAATGTGTAAATCACAAATCTTATTAAGGATTTGTATTTGTAATATATAAAGAAGTCTCAAAACATAAACATAAGAAAACAACCAATTAAGGGTTTGAATGATTTGAACAGACACTTCACTAAAGAACGTAAGTGTGTGGCAAATAAACATATGAAATGATTCTCAACATCATTAGGAAAATACAAATTTAAAGCATTGATCATTGGTGATGATTTGGAGCAGTGAGAACTTTCCTACACCACTGGTAGGAATGTAACATTGTCAAGCCACTTTGGAAAACAGTTTGGCAGTTTCTTACAAAGTTAATATGCACCTACCAAATGACCCAGCCAACCCACTCTTAGATATTTACCTAAGAGAAAAGGAGATACACATCCAAGCAAAGACTTGCACATGAAGTTTTTTTTTAATTTTTATTTATTTATGATAGTCACAGAGAGAGAAAGAGAGAGAGGCTGAGACACAGGCAGAGGGAGAAGCAGGCTCCATGCACCGGGAGCCTGATGTGGGATTCGATCCCGGGTCTCCAGGATCGCGCCCTGGGCCGAAGGCAGGCGCCAAACCGCTGTGCCACCCAGGGATCCCCGCACATGAAGATTTATAGCAGCTTTGAACACCCCAAAATGCAAACAACTCAAAAATCCTTCAGTGGGTTAATGGATAAACTGTGGTACATTCATATCATGGAATGCTACTCTACTACTCAACAGTAAAAACAAGTATTTACATGTGGAGCAGCATGACTGAGTCACAAAATAATGCTGAGACGAAGTCAGACAAGAGAGTACACTGTGTTTCCACGTATAAAAATCTCTAGAAAATGCTAATAACTACATTAGCATTTAATAATGACAGCAGGTAAATGAGCATTTGTCTGAGGATGGGATGAGCCAGAGACAAAGGTGTATAAGGAACCTTTGGGATCAGTGGCTGTTTCATTGTCTTGACTGTGGTGCTAGTTTCATTCTGCCTTGTATGGTCAGTCTACATATGTCTGGTCCATGAAACAATAATACATACGGTTTTTTCCCCGATACCGTGCATCACTTATGTTTCTGTTGTCCAGGGCAACTGGTCTTTGACATTGATGTGCAGTAAAAATACTCTGCATTGAATATAATGAGCAATTCAGTTCTTACAATGAACGTGGAAGTTTTCACTTACACTTCCATGCAGGTGTTTATATTTTTATTATGTAGCGTATTTCTGCCTCAACTTTGAAGAGGTAGAGCCATTTTCTTCAGCCTTATGCAAGATTTAGGTCATATACTGTCTCTCAAACAAAAGCAAAACCCACCATTATCATGAAACTGGGTTTTTGTTTAAGTCAGCTAAGTATAGTTGAGTTGTCTATACCAACTTAAGTGACATGACCAGAAGTTTAGAAACTGAGAAAAAAGAGTTATTCAAACTGACCCTGGGTGACCACTCGATTGGGCTGTTATAGATGAGATTTTCTTAGGAACAAATGCCTGAAAGGTATAAAAATGCCTCTCAACTCCCCAGATTTTACTCTGTTTTGTATGTGGTCTTCTTTTTGCAATAATAAATCAAATATTTCCTTATAGAATCTATTAAATAATACCTCTGTGTTAAATTCACTAAGTGAAACTACACAATTGTTTTGTATTTAAAAAGGTTTGCCTTTTTACTGGTTAGGAGAGCTTGATGGGGACCATTGGTGTCCAGTATCATCTTTGTGAGAAGGCAGTGTGCATTTACCAGTGTTTAAGCACTCCTATCAAAAGGGTGACCAAAGCAGCTAGGCATTTGACACCCTGATAAGTACCTTACACTTGCTTTATCTTCTCTAATCCTCATAATTGTCCTGCTTGCTTGGTGGTTTTTGTCCTTCTGGTCTTCTGATCTTGTCCAGGGGGTGGACAAGTAGGGAGTGAAAAATGGTAAAACTTGGCTTGGGATTGAAGTCCATCTAGCTTCTTCTGACTGCCACTCTAGGCTGCAGGTAGTGGGTAGAATGCCCATCAGATGAGATGTGTATGCATTCAGCTGTTATTGCAGTCACGAATAAGGCCATATAAGTAGACAGAAAGAAAGGAGGACAAGGTTCTAAACATTCTGATTTTCAGGACAGATATTGTTTTGTTGCTAGCTGAATCGATGTAGAGGAATTTTATACCAAGGTAGTTCATCTTTTGTTTTCTACATAAGTCAATATACTTATGAAATTATTTTTTAAAAAGTCAGAACTAAGTGGCAAGTAGAATTATTGAACACATGTAAAATTACTCTGTATGTAAAATTTATCAGAAAGAATGTTTGCTGAGAAGAGTATTATTGTTATTATAAATCACTTTCGGGAGGAGATAGTTGTAAAGTTTTCTGTAGTTCATTGCTGTCCAACAGAAATATCATGTGAGCTACACCTGTCATTTTAAGTTTCCTGGCAACCATATTAAAAAAAAAGGTAACAGGTGAATTGCTTTTTTAAACAGTTAATCAAATGTCTCTTCATGTCTCCTGCCCATTTTTTTACCTGGATTGTTTTTGGGGTGTGTGTTAAGTTTTACAAGTTCTGTATACATTTTGGATACTAACCCTCTACCAGATATGCCATTTTCAAATACCTTCTCCCATCCCAAAGGTTGCCCTATAATTTCGTTGAGTGTTTCATCACTGTACAGAAGCATTTTACTTTAATAAAGTCCCAATAATTTTGTTTTTATTTTCTCCAGAGACTATTTAGTAAGAAGTTGTTACAGTCCATGGCAAAGAGGTTATTACCTGTGTTCCCCTCTAGGATTTTGATGCTTTCCTGTCTCACATTTAGGTCTTTGATCCATTTTGAATTTATTTTTTGTGTGTGTGGTGCAAGAAAGTGGTCCAGTTCCATTCTTTTGCGTGGAGCTGTCCAGTTTCCCGGCACCATTTGTTGAAGACACTTTTTTCCATTAGAGATTCTTTCCTGCTTTGTCGAAGATTAGTGGACCATGTAGTCTTGGGTCCATTGCTAGGTTTTCTGTTCTTCTCCATTGATCTGTGTCTGTTTCTCTGCCAGTACTATACTGTCTTGATCACTGCAGCTCTGTAATATGACTCAGAGTCCAGAATTGTGATGCCTCCAGGTTTGCTTTTCTTTTTCAAGGTGGCTTTGGCTCTTTGGGGTCTTTTGTGGTTCCATACAAATTCAGAAGACATGAATAAACATTTTTCCAGAGAAGACATCCAGATGGCTAACAGACACATGGAAAGATGGTCAGCATCATTCATCATCAGGGAAATACAAATCGAAACTATAATGAGATACCACCTCACACCTGTCAGAATGGCTAAAATTAACAACACAGGAAACAACAGATGTTGGTGAGGATATGGAGAAGGGGACCCCTCTTACACTGTTGGTGGGAATGCAAACTGTGGTGTGGCCACTGTGGAGAACAGTATGGAGGTTACTAAAAAATGAAAAATAGAACTCCCCTGTGATCTAGCAATTACACTACTAGATATTTACTCAAAGGATACAAAAATGCTGATATGAAGGAACACATGCACCCTGATATTCATAGCTGCATTATCAACAGTAGCCAAATTATGAAAAGAGCCTAACATGTCCATTGACAGATGAATGGATAAAGAAGATGTGGTCTATATAGAATGGACTATTACTCAGACATTAAAAAAAAATGAAATCTTGCCATTTGCAATGACATGGATGACACTAGAATGTATTATGCTAAGTGAAATAAGTCAGAGAAAGACAAATACCATATGATTTCACTTATGGGTGGAATTTAAGAAGCAAAACAGATGAACATGGGGAAAACAAGAGAGAGGGGCAAACCATAAAACAGACTCTTAACTCTAGAGAAAAAACAAGGTTCCTGGAGAGGAGGTGGGGGAAATCGGTGATGGGCGTTGAGAAGAGCACTTGTTGTGATGAGCACTGGGTGTTATATGTAAGTGATAAATCCCTAAATTCTACTCCTGAAGCTATATATTACACTATATGTTAACCAACTGGAATTGAAATAAAAACTTGAAACTCCAAAAAATAATAGCCAAATATATCAAATTACTATCATTTCAACATTAAATCAATATAACTTTATTAGTAATATTTTATTTTTTTGTTCTAGGATCTTGAAATTTAGAGTACATTTTACACTTCCAGCAAATCTCAATTCAGAGGCTAAATTATGTCAAATTTGTGATTTATATTTAGATCTGACCAAATGTATCTTTCAAAAAGTAGATTCACATTCCTGAGCTACTCTATACAGACTTAAACATTTTTTTCTCTAGGTAAATCCCATGACAGTTTTTTTTTTAAGATTTTATTTATTTATTCATGAAAGACACACAGAGAGAGGCAGAGACACAGGCAGAGAGAGAAGCAGACTCCATGCAGGGAGCCGGATGTGGGACTTGATCCCAGGACTCCAGGATCACGCCCTGGGCCGAAGGCAGGCGTTAAACCACTGAGAAACCCAGGGATTCCCCCATGACAGTTTTTTAAATAGCCATATTTCATGTGCTTACCAGCCAATGTGACTACTACAATTAAAAATGAAGATTTGATGATTTCTTTGGATGCATATGTATGGAGGAGGGGTGGTTAATGCAAAGAAAGGTATCCGTCAAGGGACTAGCCATGAGTGGCATGTAAGCTCTTGAACCAACTGATGAGTAAAATGCATATGGAGATAGAGTGGTTGTTATATCTACATGAGGGAATGCTATGAAATACTATTGTACATGTTTCTTCGAGGCATTTTTCTATGGTTACCTCTTACTTAACTTTAGTGAACTGTAATTTTTCCTTACCTCTAATAGTTTTTTAATTGGTATCAATTTATAGCTTTATTTTTTCATATTTAAGATTTTATGCTGTATATTCAAAGAATATCTCTGTTACATGCTTTTTCATGATTTTGTCCTCAGGGAGATTTTTATAATGGCTCTAGTGTAACATAGTTTGTTAAAGGACTCCAAATGCAGTACTAGACCAGGCTGTAATTTAAATTTCTGTTTGTGTAAGTTACATTTGAGCTACAATTCCAAATATAGAAATAAAAATCAGTGTTATCTTCTAACTTTTTCACTCTGGGAATGAATATTCAAGTGACCTAAATGTGAGTGGTCTACTGGACTATATTCTTAAATTTTTATGGAAATAAGTTTCTTTTTAATTGTCAGTAACAGGTTTAGCCCTTCATTTCTAATTTTTATAATTATTCATGTGCAGCATTGCTTTATATTTTGCAGGAGAAAAACCTTTCAAATGTGATGAGTGTAACTTTGCCTCCACAACCCAGTCTCATCTGACTCGGCACAAGCGAGTGCACACGGGAGAAAAGCCTTACAGGTGCCCATGGTGTGACTACAGGTAAGGGATCATTAGTAGGCAGGTAGCATCACCGTGGGTCACCATGGTAGATTTTTTTTTTTTGCCAAATTAAGCGACTTTTCCATTTAATAAGTTACTTCCATGTATGTGGCATCTCATAGACGATAAGACAATGCAAGAAATGTATCCTGCCTTCAGGGGTATTGTTGCATAATAGGTGACTTATAGTATCTCTAAATAATTATAATACAGATTTCAGTCAGGAAAGAAAAAGGCCAGGACAGAGGCATCCGTAGGAAGGAACAAGTTCAGCCACACAGACATCCTCCTAGAGGAGACAACATGTCAACCAGGGTTTAAAAGATGAGTAAATTTCAAAGAAATATGGGTGCAGGAGGTAATGGTGTGCTGTAGCATTTTTGGGCTGACAGTGTCCTAGAGATCACAGGTGCTGAGGTCCTCGGTGGCTAAATGATGTCTGCCACACTGAACAGTTACCTTGCAGCCGCAGCAAAGCATAGGTGCCAGAAGTTTGAGATGTAGTCAGGCAATGGTAAGTAATCCTGTTTTACAATATGATGATATATGTGTGGTGAGTGCAGAGTGAAAAATAAAATGAGAAATGGAGGTTGCAGCCAGATCACACTATACCTGAAGCCCGTGAGAGTGAGTTCAGAGCACATTAGGTAGTTTGTTGGACATCACAGTTTGCAGGCAGCCAGATGACATCTGTCTTAGGAGCTTCATCAGCCACTCTGTGCAGCCTGAATCGCTGTGTTGAGGGCCTTCTCCATTCTGGAGCTGAAGATCTCAGAGCCCCCATTACACATGATGACACAGAAACATTGAAAGTGGTTCTTTCAATGCAGCCTGCTTTTGTTAAATGGTAGGAGATATATCTATAGATATATAGATATATATACCTTAAGCCTGAAGCATTTGTTAAAAAAGACATTTCTGTATTCCTGTGGATGTAGCCTGTGCATTCAGTAAATATATTGCCATAATCTCTATTATTATCCTCATTATTGCATTAAGTTTTATGTTAAAGGTCATTTAATAGTACAGAGATATTACAGATATATTTCATTCATTAATTATTCATTCATTCAACATTTTATGAGTTCTGTCTTTGCTTAGCAATAGATTGGTGTTTCTTGGAAATTTGGTAAAATGGCAATCCAATTAGAGGTAGACATACACATTTTAAGGTGTTATTCTTTAAAAAATAAACATTTTTAATGTTCTTTTCCTTATTAAAGTGGTCATACTGTATAGTTGCCTTCTCTGTAAAATGCAGAAAAGCAATTAGAAAAATTGTAAAAATTTCCTTTAATTATCTCTTTTAGCTCAGGATTATGTCCTTTCAGTATGTCTTGTATGCTTTAGATTTGAGTTGTGGTTTTGGAGGATTTTTTTGTTTCTTATAAATTTTAGTTTTCATACTTAACAAATTTGTAGCTACCTTACTGTTTTCTTAATTTCATATAACTATGGTTTTCAAACTGTTATATTAAGTAGCAGAACTATTATTTCAAGCAAGATCATGTCCAGACCTCTTTATAAAATAGATAAAAGTGGTTTTTACCACTTATAAGTGGATTTCTTAGTTAATATCTATAATATTTACTTGTAATATTAAGAAATATCATATAATACTGTCCTGACAAGCAGAACATTTTCAGACAAAGGAGTTATTGATCAGAGCGGCTGTTGGGTTAGCACTGGCATCTGGTCCATGTCCTCATTCTGGAGTAAGCAGGAGGGTGTAGTTGAGAGCTCAGGCTCTGGAGGAGCCAACCCAGTGTGCACTGAAATTCTTTTCTTTTTTTAAATTTATTCAGAGGCAGAGAGAGAGAGAGAGAGGCAGGCAGAGACACAAGCAGAGGGAGAAGCAGGCTCCATGCAGGGAGCCCGATGTGGGACTCGATCCTGGGTCTCCAGGATCACACCCCAGGCTGCAGGCGGCGCTAAACCGCTGCGCCACCCGCACTGAAATTCTTAACCTCTCATAAAATAAGAGTGATGAGAGTAGCAGCCTTACGGGAGCATCGCTCGTGTTAGAGGAGGAGCATGCCCTGACCGAGATGCCAGAGCCCTGGGTTTCCTCTCATCTCACATTGTCCCCTTGGATGGTTACAGGTGTTACTTCACTTTGTGATTTCAAGATCGTGTTCATTGAGGTGGTACAAGAGCTTCAATGTCCTGAAGGTCTTCAGTGTGTTGACATTTATTTATGACACATGCCCTTAAGGATGTCCCCTAGTTTTGAGGTTGTTAAAAATGCATTAAATCAACGATCATTTGTTAGATGGTCACTGACAATACTTTAGAGTTTCAGATGCCTCATTTGAAGACTACTCGTCTACAACATAATTCTGATACTTGTATGTCTTCAAGTTAGATTGTAAATAGTAGTCATTTTATGAAGTTTTTAAACATTTGGGCCATTTTTAGGTATTTTCATTTGAAAAATGCTTATTCTGAAATCTTTGTGCATATCCATGATTTTTTAAAGAAAGTTCCTAGAAGTATGATTTATGGCTTTTATGTCTTTGTATGCATAAACATTTCAAAATATATCAGATTTTCCTGGTATGAAATTGTATTACATTCGTGCTGAGGTTAAGGTTGTATTACCTGTCTCATATGATGCTATCTCCCTGACATAGCATCACTTCCATTGAGAAGTGCATCTGAGCTAGCTGGGTTCCATCCCTGTGATTCCTCTGTCAGCCACTATGGGTAAAAAGAGATTGTGTTTTCTAGGAATATTGTCATTGCCCTATGAATTAATACTCAGGACACGTAAAAAATCTAATGATGTCTATCAAATTTCCTTTTGAAATGTTTGAAATTCTTGATAAAAGGGTTGGTTTTATTTTCATTTAAAACTTTCTAAAAATTTGGTTATTACAGATGATCAATAGTTTGAATAGTTTGTTCCTATGACAGTTTTATCATTCTGTGAACATATGGTTAGGTCTGCTTTCACTATTGAACAAAAGACAAGTTAATGTTGCTTAGGAATACAAAACTTTGCAAATCTATGAATAGTGATGTTATGAACTATGAATGATATGTGGAGTTTATAACAGCTCTCTTTGTTTTCTTGTTGATGAGCAAAAAATTTAAAAATGAACAGAGAAGTTTACAATGTTTATCTTGGTTGCATAGTGTAATAAGAAGAAAATGCTTACCATATCTACCTTACAACAACAAGGAAAAAGCTTTTTCTCTGGATAAATAAATTTGAGTATGTACGATTTCCATAGGATAAAAATATGCATAAGATGGTCACATATTTCTGAAGAAGAGGTGATTGTATTTGCTTTATTAATATCTTTCTATAATATTTTATTGCTTAAAATATTTAAATAACTTTTTTCCTATTTAGATTTTTATTTGTTCTTAATATAGCTATATAAAAATTACTCCTGTAGGGTATTCCTGTGTTTGTCATTATTAACACTTATTTGCAGGTAAGCTACCATCATTAGAACCTGAAGAACCTGAAGTATTACTTAAATTACACTTGGAAATATATTTTTCATTTTATAAATTGAACATTAGTGAAGAGATACTTATAGTTATAATTATTCATGAAAAATGTGAATGTAGATTTGTTTACAAAAGAATTTTATAATTGGTCTTTTGAACCTGGGGCTATTTTTCAAGTTTGCATTATTAATTTAGGCAATGACATCTCATTCTATTCAGATGTAAACATGTACCCCTTTCCTAAGCTTTTGCTGTCTAAAATATCCAAAAGTCTAATCCATTACAAATCAGTATATTCCATCATTACTCCATAACTTTTTCACCATTAATTATTATTCATTATAATTTCAAAGCATAAATTTAGATTCATAGCACACTGTCTTGACATATTATCTGTGTAACAAATTCTTTAGATTTGTTTCTATATTAAAATGGAAACAGTCCCACATTTTTCTATATTTTTATTCCCCTTTGTTATATATTGTCACTTCTGTGTTACAAAATAGAAAACCTTTAAAATGTTATAGTAAGTACCTTTTCTAAAAATGTAAATCCTTATTTCCCCATAAAATTTATTAATATCACACTGCATTCTGTTTCACTGGTGACACTGGCTCTCACAACAAAATAGATGGCTACAATCAGGCTTTCTTTTATATGAAACTCATCTTCTAATTGGCTTCCATTTTTTATTTAAGATTTATGTATATTAAACAGTAAATTAAACAATAAACCACTGATAAGTCATGAAAACTAAGCCAAAATACAACCTGCAGTATTAAAAATATTATGGTTAATCATTATGTTGCACCTTAAATGTCGTTTATCAAATTAAAGAAAACTAAAATTTCAAATCAGACTCTGGCAATTTGATCATTTATGTACTGTTGTCCCTATTATGGACCTTGGGATAATGTATATGTTCCCTAAGGTTGCTTTTGGTCAGAGTTTTCCTCAACTGTTCTTACTACTTCTAGTGTTACACACAGTCTTGGAGATTTTTTTTTTTTTTTTTTTACTATTCCACTTTTTATTTGCTATTTTTCTTATTTTTTAAATTAATATTATAACGCCAGTAGAAATACACTGTATCATATAGCTGTAGAATAAAATCTACAATTCCTATGTCTTATAAAAAATTCACTCCATTGTTTGCTAAACTTGTAGGAAATACACTTTGATATTTCTCCCCCTACTTGTTGGTTTACTTAGCTCTTGGCCAAACATGTAAAGTTTTGATTTCCAGGAGATCTTTTTCCTGTCTGGATGAGGGGGAAGCTAAGAATACTTGATGTGACATTTAACCGAGGAAGTGGTATCTCAAGTAGAAATAGGTTGGTTTTTTTTTGTTTTTTTGTTTTTTTTTTTTTTTTTTTTTTGGTGATAGTGCTTAAATCTCTCTTACTACTCCTTTGAAAATGTTTTCTTTAGTATTTCTTATAAATTCGGTAAGTTTTCACACATGTGACTGGAGTAGGTAGCATTTGCCATTTGTCACAACCACTTGAAATATGTGTGAGCCTCTAATTGTGTTTGTTTTAGAAACTAGTTGTCAAAAAAATTTTGTCAAAAATACTTTTAATTGAATTCTGTCTTTATTTTACATGATACTGGAAGCAATTTTGGGGTAGTTTTAAGATGTGAGGACAAAAAAAATTGTACTTAAAATAATTATTTATTTTCCCTTAAAGTTCGAATGAATTTTTCAAACATACATTTCTGTATAGAGTCTCAGTTATGAAAATTTGTTCCAGGTCTTAGATAATATTACACATTTGTATGTAATTTTGCTATATAAACATTTTATGTTTATTATGCATAATTAAATAATAAGACAAACTACCTTGGTTATTGTGGCATTAAGAATTCATGGTAGAGTGGGCCTCATTGTTCTTATCTTCAGTGTGCTCCAGCAGCATCCTGAGCTAAGAGATTGACTCCACAGGGATCCTTCCCTCCTTTAGGATAATCTCTTCTGAGAGTTGTCATTTTCCTTCAGCTTCCTGTGCAGGCTCACAGGTTATACTGGGGGAAGCAGTGGCTAGAGCAAACTTGGATTTGCCCTGAATGATAATAAAAAGGAAAAAAAAAAACACTCTAGATGTTAGCCTATGTAGTGAAACATCATGTAGAGCCAGAGAGAAGTGAAATTATACATAGCATGTGAACAGCACGCATTTATTTATCAGAAAAATCAGAGGTAGCATTTCTTTTGGGTGATTTTGAAGTTCTCAAAGAATAATGACACTACATAAAAGTAATCAAATGAAAATTTGTAGTATTAATATTAGGTAAAATTGATATTTAAAGCAATTTGAAAAAAAAAAGGAATTTGATGCCACAAGCCTAGTTATATCAGAACAGACTTTAAATCAAAACTGTTTTTGTCAGTGAAATAAGCTAGAAGAAAAAGGCTAATACTGCATGATATCATTTGTATGTAGAGTGTTAAGAAAACAAACAAACCCATAGAAACAGCAGAAAAGTGATTTTCAAGGACTAGGTTTGGTGGGGGCCCAGAAGTGAGGAGAGGCTGATAAAAGGGTACATCAGTTACAAGATGAATAAGATCTGAGGATCTAATGTAAAACATGGTGACCTGTTTCCAGTAAGACTGTTATGTAATTGGCAGTTGCTAAGAGAATAGGATTTAAATGTTCTCACACACAAAAAACCAAAAAACCAAAAAACAAAACCAACATTAAAAAATATATTATTTTCATCATTTAAAGTACCAGTAAATACTATTTCATTATTTCATTTACCTCAAGCTTGTCTCTTTAGATTCTACTCCTTCATAACTGCTAATCCGCTTAATGGAATAGAACACGAATGGTCTAGGCTGAAAGGTTCGTCTGAAAGCCTAAAAATCCAGTTACTTTACAAACTTTTCATAGTATGATGACACCTGCGAGGCTTTCTTCCTACTGTGGTGAATTTGTCCTGGAAGGCGATGGTGCCCGTGGCAGTTTGCCCTGTGGTGCTGGCTCCTGGCGAGCTGCCCCTTGCTGCTTGCTACCTGCCCACAGTTCAGCTAACCACAGGTAGATGTCAGTAGCGTGGCTGCTTTGTGAAGCTAAGTTTGGTCATTGGCGAGCATCAATGTTGCTTCAGAAGATGCTTCTAACATGTGTCAGGGTGATCCTTATGGAGTTGTAGATGTTTCTGGTAAGTTTAGGTGGGGTTTTTTGAGAGGTTGTCTAATAAAATGACCTAATTGTATCTTCTTTTCAGATTTTCCAAAATGAATTAAGAAAGTTGTACTGTATGTAAATGTATTCTTTTTTTTGCCTAATTTTTTTTTAATCTGTTTCAGCAGAAATTCTTTCTGAACAACTATCTCCTTATTTTCTCTATTAGTGTTTTTTTTTTTTTTAAATCTCAGTGACTCTAGTGGTGGTTCTGATTTGGTTTAGTATATTCTATACTGTTTGTGTCTAATGTTATTTTTATACATTGCATGTTTTACTCAGACTCTTCTTCCCTGCCCTCTAGCCCCTAAGCATATAGGCTTTTTAAATTTTCATTTTGGCTGACAGGCTCTGTGCTGATACAGCACAAGTGTTTATGTCAGGTCTTTAGTTAAAGTGAGTAAATTTTTATCTAACAAAACTCATTTGAGTCAAAGAAAGTCTATGGACCTTTAAACAAATAGATTCCATAGCATTAAATATTACAAATCTATTCAGATGTCTTTAAAAGGGAAAAAAAATCTGAGCTAATTCGTTCTGTTTATCATACAAGTAAGTTGTTTTTGTTTGTTGATGAGGCTAAAATAAGCATTGAGATCACAGATTAATTAGAAGAGCCATTTTGAACACAAAGTGACCACACATTCCCTCTGCTATCTCTTCAAGTAGAATCTAGACAAACATGTTTATCTAACCTGCTGTTGCCGAATCCCAAATCCAGTCATTATAAAAGGACCAAAGCTATCTTTGGGGATGGTCTTTCTACAAGGAATTACTATGGACAGTCCCCTGGGTGGTAGTTAGATATATCTGTATATATTGTGGCAGAAAGAAAGGCCTTAGAGATGAAAAAAATAGAAAATATTTTTTTGGGCAATAGTCTCTTGCATAATAAGCTATTCCTCAGACATTAGAGCTATTATCACACAACAAAACACTCTGCTGTGTAACTATCTATATCTCCTAGCGCCAGAACCTCACACAGAGTAGCTTATTAGGGAAGACTCTGTAATCGCCAAGAGGGACTGACAAGAATCAGTAGAATATCAGACACACCTTCCAGGGTGGGATTAAGTTTCACATGCTACAATGTGGGTGTCAGAGAAAATAACAAAGCGGAGGATAAAGATATAAGAGCTTGACCAGTTGTCATTAGTTCGTTGAGACTGTTGAAGTAGTAGTTCTATCATTTTGCTTTCAGATCCATTGTTTTCATGGATTCTGAAATATTATTACTTTAGGGTCTGTAAAAAACTGCAGGAGAAAGAAACACTTGCAGCATTAACAAAATGGTGATGCAGTAGTTCCCATGAAGTGCAAGAAGGAACTGTGGCTTCTGTACCCGCCTGTCTTCTCGACATCATGCCCCTGATTGTTGGTGAAGCCAGATGCTACCTGGCATGGTAGCATGTGCCTATATTGGCTTTGCCTTTAGAAGGTCTCTGAAAACAAGACTATGTCTTTTTTTTCCCTAAATTATAAGGGAATGTAGTCCAAACTGTTGGCTCTCTCCTATTTATGAGAAGTACTATGTCTGTGAGAAGTTCTAGAACAAGAAATATTCCTAGATTCTTTTTTCTTTTTCTTTTTCTTTTCCTTTTCTTTTCTTTTCTTTTCTTTCTCTTTTCTTTCTTTCTTTTCTTTTCTTTCTCTTTTCTTTCTTTCTTTCTTTCTTTCTTTCTTTCTTTCTTTCTTTCTTTTCTTTCTTTCTTTCTTTCTTTCTTTTTCTTTCTTTCTTTCGCTTTGTAAGAAAACAATACTATGCTCTTCCTTACTACAGAGCAACAAGTGAGCTATCGCAGAAATAAACCAGAATCTCTTATTCTGTGACATAACATGTAACCTGATACTTTTCCCTGCAGGGAATTTAAACCTAATATTAACCCCTATTCTTGCCCCTTAAAGTTTAATTCCTTACTTTTAATTATTTTGACTTCAATCTTGCTAAACAACCCTCATCCCTCCTTTTGTATCTTTTGTACATATGACACTGGAGATCTCTCACTAAGATTTAAAAATATTTGGTGAACTGTACTTGGCCCCTTTCTTTCCTCAGTATGTTTTGTTTTTTCATCTTAAGTTACAACACTTAATAAATATATGAAATGTCCTAAAACAAATTAGAATTTTCTATTGAGAGAAATGTGATTCGTTTTCAGTATTTGTGCTTAAATCAATCCCTTGGATTGTTTTTTTGGGGGGGTAAAAAGTGATTGATGCTTAATTTTGAGAATTTTTTAGGTCCTAAAAACTTGATAGCTTTAATTTTCATTAAAGGAATGATTCTATCCCACTTTCTACTTCCAAATTATGCTTTTCATTTGATTTGAAGTTACCTTCTCATATCAGCAAGCCTGGACTATAGGGCCTATGGATTAGGTGGGTGCCAGACAGCAAGAAGTCCACGCCGGAGAGTTGGAGTTTTACCCTAATGGCAGTGGGTAGCCTGAATTTTAAGCAGGAAAGGGACATACTTACATTTTGCTTTTCAGAGATCATGGGTGCAGTGCAAATGGTGAGCCAGAGGGGGGACAGATCAGGGGACAGGAAGTCATGTGAGAAACATTTGCAAAGGTACCCACAGAACGTGGTGAATGCCCAACCCTGAACTGGCAGTGTGGCCAGGGACGGAGAGAGAGGCTGATTCACATGCTTTTCAGGAGCTGGAACATGTGGACTTGGGAACAAAATCCGTGAATTCAAGGGCAGGCTGACTGATGCATGCCACCCTTGAGATGCCAGGGCCAGGGCCACAGGATGAGTGGTGGTGCCATTCCCGAGGTCTTCAGTGCTGGCAGAAGAAGGTCCCGTCAGCATCATGAGTGTAGTTCGGGTGGTGTGAACTCTGAAACACCCATGTGTCGTCCTCATGGAGGTGTCAGTAGGTGTATAATGAGTGCTAACATGTAGAATTGAAGGCATCCATAGGAGCCAGATCTCCCTTGGAAAATGTGGCAAATGAGACATGCAGAGGGGCAAATAGCAAGTGTAAGAGACTGAGAAGTAGCTTCCAGAAATGGAAGGGACCTCGGGGTGTCAGGGGAACGGTGCTTGGCGGTGCCAGACATTCAGGAACATAGGGGCAGTGCGGTCCCCCTGCCTCAGTCACGAGGAGGTCACTGACTCTCTCGGGAAGACCAGTTCTAGCGAAGGGATGGGAGCAGACGCCAGGGAAGCACAGAAGGGAAGACATGGTAAGAATGCAGGTTGGCTGCTCTTGAGGAAGGTTGGGCTTGAGGACTGCCCTGTGAGAACGCTTGGGAGACGCTTGGAGGGCAGGTCAGTGGGAGTACATTGTAGTTGCATGTTTGTTTTTGTTTGCCTAGGGTTGCTTTTTAATTTTATGTGAATGCTTCCATGCCAAGGGGATAGCGCCAGCTCCAACCGTGAACTTGAACACCATGTTGTACCTCATGGCCAGGATGGTGCATCTGAGGTTCAGGCTTCGTGCAGCGTAAGGGGCACTGATGGTATTTTTGGAGCAGTCCTGTGTGACTTGGTGGAAGAAGCCCTTGTGACACAGAGCCATAGCTTTAGAGCCACTGCTGTGACGATGTCTCTGCATTGTGGGGGCTGCACAGCACCCACTTCTACTTTTGTTGTGATAAAACTTTTGAATCAAGAACATAGAGATTGTGGGATCCCTGGGTGGCGCAGCGGTTTGGCGCCTGCCTTTGGCCCAGGGCGCGATCCTGGAGACCCGGGATCGAATCCCACGTCGGGCTCCCGGTGCATGGAGCCTGCTTCTCCCTCTGCCTGTGTCTCTGCCTCTCTCTCTCTCTCTGTGACTATCATAAATAAATAAAAAATAAATTAAAAAAAAGAACATAGAGATTGTGTAATGTTATAATTCTGGCTCCCTGTATCCACCCCCCCAACCATTAGGATTTTATTTGTTTTATAGGAAGAATTTCCACAAAGCCTATATTACTTTAATTGTTATATGCAATTTAGAAATTTGCTTAGCACCAGCTAACAATCTGGTGTAGTCATGTAACAAACACTCATTTTTAAATGCAGTCTTTTAAATTGTGACGTCTTTTCTATGACTTACTCTAAACAATTTTTGTGAGTGTCTTGGGGTTCTTCTCAGACCAGTAAATCTGACGGGCTACTCTAGTGACGTCACAAGCCAGTGGAGGAGCTCAGCTGTTTACTGTGATGACACCTGACTCCCCTATGTATTTACAGCCCACTCAATTTCTTTTACCTTTCTTTTGTTTGTTTGACTTATTCCAAGTAATCATATATATGGCACAACTCTTTTATCAGTTGTGGGCTTAATTATATCTTCCGTGTCCATTTGTGTGAAAATTTGTGTTTGGCTATTTTAGGTTGACCCTCTCTCTTCCTTTTTCAAATCTCCACGTTTCTAGAAATGTAGAACTCTACTGGAATGGTCCTGCCCAGAGAAATGTAATAATAAGGATCATGTGGGTCTTGGAGTTAGTGTGTGTATGATATGAAAAGAGAAAGCAAATCTATCACTCCTTAGGATGAGATAGGCTACATGATTTGTTTCTGTGACTTAGGGTGTATTACAGCTGCTGAGTGTTGGTGTCAGTTGTGCTGCACAGCTAAAAAGTGGAAGTAAGTCATCTGTATTGTTCCACAGGTTGATACATGCTTTTTATTTGCTTGTTTTTATTCAAGAACATTGTGTATGGATTTGTTTCAATCTTAATGTTATTTTGGCTGCTTTATTTCATCTTTAATTATGGTTATCACAAAATGGTTATTATGGCTATATCAATTTTTTTTTATTTTAGCTTGTTTTTTAACATTAAAAACGAAAAGTGCATTCATTTCCCTTTCCAAATTGCGATGGTTCTGACCATCTTGTCACAAATTTGGGCAGCATTTCTATGAGTACAAGCAAGCATAGTAGCAGTGATCACCGAAGTGCTCCTGAAGCAGGTCCGATTTAGCATTGGCTGTGGTGTGCTCCTGACGTGGTCGAGGCAGCCTCCTTTCCCTAGGCTCACACATGCATCCTTCAGGAAGGAGGGACCCAGAGGCACCAAGTAGGAATGGCAGTAATGAGTGTGTCATTGGGAAGGTATCCTCCCAGACTCGGGGGCCATGCGCCTGGGCTTGAGAAATATATGGATGATATCTGTATCTATATCTATATCTATCTATATATATCTATATCTATATCTATCTATCTATCTATATATATAGTTTTAATTACGTGTTCCTTTCAGTTAGTGATTTCTGTGCTGTTGAAGCACAATGTTATTAATGTAGCGATTATGCATCTCAAATCTTACTTCTTGAGTGACACATGCTTGTTTTTAGCTAATACGTGCACACACACACATCACCTTCCTTGCATCCATTTTTAACAAAACAGTTTTTTAAAACATTGCATGCTCTGATGTCAAAGAGATTCAATACAGGGTTCCAATTTTTTTAAGGTTTGGGTTCGTTTTGTTGTTGTTTTGGGGGAGAGGGTTTGGTTTTGTCTTTTTTTCCCTTAGTTTTTTTTTTTTTTTTTTTTTTTTAGTTTAAAAGTGGAATATATGTTTTCTTTAGCTGTAAAAGCACAATCAAGGCACCATGATAAGTGAGTCAGTGTTGTAAAAGTAAAACGAATTTTGCCTTCACTCACATGAGCTATAGAAGGAGGAAGCTTTATTGTCCCTGGGAAAGTGATAAGGCAGAGTAATTGTATATTATACTGTCCCGGAACATCTGCCTGAAGACTGTTGGAGCAATTCATCTATCATGGGCGATACAGCATGTTTTGTCTTTTTGCTTTAACCCATCCCCACTGCTGGCCTGCGCGGAGGTTTTGATAGGGCCTGCGCCTGGGCCGGGGCTCACATTAATCAGTCCCCTTGTTCAACACTCCAGCTGACATAATTACAACCTGCGCACAGCAGTTATTCAAGCCGAGTCCTTGTCACTCGTGGTGCGAAACTACACAGCTCCGATCCCGGAGGAGATTGCCTTATCACACAGAACAAGGGCTCGCAGGAGTCGGAGAGAATAGAAATGGGAAAATGTCTTCCGGGAGTACTATATATTCCTTTAAAATAAGACATTTGAGAGACTTACAAGGGACAAAGGGAAGTATTGTGTGCAGAGACCGAAATGAACCGGTTATTATTTTTAAATGGATTACGTGGAGCATTTTGTAAAGATGGACATAGATTATTAAGTAAGTCCAGTGGCCCCTCACCATCAGTGTACTGGCTCCTATTAACTGTTTCTACAGAGTGATCCTAGAACTTCAGAATGATAAAAGCTTTAAATGCTCCTTAAAATAAGACTCAGTTTCACACAAAATTAATAAAGTATTCACTTGTAATCTACTATCAAGCAAATACATACTGGACTCAGGGAGCTTTGTAAGGAACAGAACTGGAGTCAGTCAGGGAAAGAGTCTTTCAAAAGACTTTCAAAGGCGGGGAAGTTGGAGGCTTCCCGTGGCAGTGTAGCACGGATTCTGGAGAGAGGGGCTGCTGGGGGACTATCTGGTTTCTCTCCTGTCCCACCTCCTCGCTCTGATCCTGCCTGCGTGCATTTCCAGCCGGTGCCTCCAGTGCAGCAGGTGTGAGCGATGCATTCTCCTTTGGCCGCATAAGACGTATTTAGAATTTTAGGGCAGTGCACCAGCCCCGCGCGCCCAGCTAGACTACCAGAGTCTGAGCACGTGGTGATCTCTGCCACCGGGGCTGTAAAACCCGTCAGCTGCACTGGTACCCTCACGTGCAGGAATTTGCTGCTGTTTTATTTTTCTCTTTGACATTATTAGATTGTCCCAAGTAAAAGCAAGCTCTGGCCTAGACATTCAGTAGTAGCGTGAAACGTATTTTTGGTTCAGTGAAATTTTACTTTACACACACGAAATGTGCTTCGTAAAGCAGTCCCCCCCCCCCCCGATTGCTAATTTTAAGCCATAGTTCAGTAATGTAGGACTTTGGTAGTTTGGGCCCCTCGTGCCTCTGGGATTGCATGGACCAGGACAATTGGGCTACACCTCCCTGCACCTCCGCGGCATGCACCCTTCTGCTCAGAAGGCTTCTCCACGTGCTTTTCCTAGTTTTACAGGATTGCATTTTGCTAAGCTTAGCCAGGTAACAGAACAGGAAAGAATAAAACTCATCCCTGTAAAGCAAAGAAATGCCAAATGGCGAAGACGTGGGTGGGGACTGTGTTTTTTGAGGGGCCAGTGGCAGGATGAGGCTGAAGACAATTTCTGCTGTACTTACCGCCCACCAGACCGAAGGTTAGTGTCAGGAGGCCAAACAGTGTGTAGGGCTAATTCAATGTTTTGATTTTCACAAATCATGATCTTCACACGATACTGTTTGCTTGGCCGAGAAAAAGGGTTTTTGTTGCCAAATAAGTTTGAGAAACACACTATATATCATACTCGTCATCTGCCCCCTTTAGGCTCATCATTTACTGCTCATCATGAGCAGCGTGGAATTCCTGCTGTTGAAGTTTCCCCCTTTCCCAGACTGGCAATGAGCAGGCAATGAGAAGTGAAACGGTTAGCAAGATGTATTTTTCCTTCTGGAGCTGAAGAAGAATCAAGGAGAAATCGAGGTCTTTCAGGGCTTGCACTTGCCAGTGGTCCTTCCTCCTTCCATGGAACGCAGAGGACAGGCCACGTCTGGCCACACATTTAAATCTGTCTCCTTCTCTCACTTCACACATGGATGAGGGAGGCCATTCTTGAAATGTTACATTCTCACAAAATAATTTGGGATTTTAGCAGAGTTCCATGTGGCTTCCTACCATTTGCCTCCTTGTGATTTTCATTGTTTCACAGAGAGGAAGGTGGGAAGGGGGTTTTTAGGTTTGAAGTAGATTATTTCTCCTTACAGGTTGTGGATACCTTGAGCAAAGATTGAATAGAGAAGTCATGTAATTGGACATGGCCATGGGGCTAAGAATCGTGGGGGCCAGTGGGTGGCAGGTTACATGGGCTCTGGGAATAGAGGTAGCGGCGGAGCACTGGGCACAGTCTTCCATGACGAACTTGTCCAATGTGGTGCCATATCCACGGGCAAGCGTGTGCATAATCTGTCTCATTAGAAATCAGTTGAAGTCAGTAAGGCATTTTAAACAGTGTAGAAAGCAAGGTGATTTTAGACCGTCATCAATGAAAAATGCCACTGAAGGGGGTGTAGCAGGGGACAGGTGAGATCTTCAACTCTGTTTCAAAAGTAACTTTTATGTTACGAAGCACACTGTTGATGTACATGACTCATCTGTCAAAAGGAATTGTCTATGAGGGCAGAACCAACATGATTCCTTTTTATGTTTCCTGTTTTGTGTGTGGTAGGCACTAAATTAAATATACGTTGAATAAATTCATTTTGAGAACAGGAAGTCAATATATGTGAAAGTAGACTTTTTTTTTAACTACTATATACTTTCTATATGAACTAAAGCAGTAACTGGGCTTATGTGACTTCTCTTTTGAATACTGCCTCCCAGTGAGTGGGTTTGGAAGCCTGGCCGTGTTCCCATGGTTTTTAGACCAGCACCTAACTGTGCAAATGCACAGAGGCCTCCTGGGAGTCACATGTAGGCTGGTGCGGTGCTGCCGTTGGGCAGCTTTCTCCATGAGCACACAGTTGTGTCTCAGCTGCACTCTGACCATGGCTGTGAATATGTGGATAGCACCATAGCCTGGAACCCCGATCCTTGTGTCTACTCTGGAGAAATAGAACATGATCAATAATGCATTGCTTTATTCACTCCTGTGCTGAACAAATTCTTTTTGCCTATAAGACATGGTTCTGTTTTAGCATCACATGATGCTCATCACCTTCTATCATGTAACAAACGCTATCATAATCATGACTGAGAAATGGAAAGAGAAAATGCATGAGTCCTTGTGGTCATAGTCCTCAAGGAATTGGGATTTATGGATAATAGGAAGTCATGAATATAAGTGGTCTGGTAGGAATTATCCTATTAAATAAAAGCTACCAGTTAAGGGGGAAAATGAAAAGAAAATTCATAGAATTTAGAGCAGGGTGATCCAGAAACTGTCCAATTAAAATTTAAAGGAAAAATTCAGGACATTGTGGTTTCTGATTACTTTTGATACCTATAAACTCTTTTTGTCTTAGCTAAAAAAAAAAAGTTAATTTTGGATAATTTTGTAAGTAATTAAACATGCCATTATTTTTAAATATCTATTTTACTTAAATACCCATAAACACCCATAAACTTAGGTTGTACATTATTTTTACTATTTGAAAAGTCAGAGTCTCACTGCTACACCCCATTCCCTGAGATAACTATAATCATTCATATCCTGATCCTGCTGGAGATAACCTTATTCCTCTCTTTCTTGGTTTATAGGCAGCATCTGGCTGTTGTAACATATCCAAAAAAGTTAGCTCGATTACCCCTTCTGATACACTCCTCCTCTCTTCTTTAGTAAAGAAAAGAGTTTTTACTATAGTATCCTGTTTGTTAATCCAAGTGATTACCTTTACAACTCAACTTACTGTACTTAAATCTTTTATCTGATTCATCAGTTTGAATTGTCTCTATGTAAACAGGAGAATCTTTGTATTTAGAGTTTTCCCGACCTCTGTTCCCAGCTTATGTTGACCACACTGCTTATTGTTTATAATATTTACATTTGATACAATACTTTACTACTATCCACTTCTTTTTGAAATACATGTTCTGATCATATTTGCTTTATACATGAGTAAAATTTAGAAGATATTCTCATGAATCGTCCAAGTGATCTAAACATATACTAAGCAAACATAAAAGTTTCCTGATTTGGAAACATTTCCATAAAGATAATTAACATCAATATAGTATTACTACCATTTCTTCCTTTACACATTTAATGCATTTATATATCCATGTGACTATGTATATAACTTTAAAAAGCTAGAAAAAGCCATAATATGTATTTATCTGGGACTTGTTTTATTTTTGTTTTAATTAAATTGGAAATTTTTCCATGGTGGGACATAAGGTTTACCTTATTTTATTTGATAGCTTTTGTCCAACAAATAAGGGTGAATGATGAGTAGCATACACACCAGGCCTTTGTCAACAGCATTTGCTGGGAGAAAGTCATAGACGGGTGCATGGCTATTATTCCTCCCTTCAGCCTGTGTCCATACCTGTTCTACTCTGAAGCAACACTTGATTTTATAGTGTTGGATGTCATACTGGGAAAGTTCTGACTCTTTGGCTGTGGAACTCTTCAGCTCCACCACTGGGGGAGTACCATCCTTCTTAGGTGTGTGTTCAGGGTTGTGGTTGAGCAGTCCAATGACCTGGCCGACCAGGCCTCTTGCCTTGTCCTGACACCACTAAACATTCATGGTTGGGGAATACCCTCTCTTTTCCTGTAATCAGGCTGTGTCCTCCCAGTGTCCCACCAGGATGTACTTGGCTTCCAGGAAGCTCTGTAAGATGCCACCACCTCCTCTGGGAAATAGGCTTGCAAATTAACCCTTACCCTCAGCAGTGTTGAATCCCACAGAGTGGATTACCATAAATTACTGACCCATTCCTCTGTTAATAGATCTCTAGTTTTAATTTTTTCCCTAAAGTTTAGTGTGTTTAGCCTAATGTTATAAATAATAGCTCAGTGATTCTCCGTGTGGCTAATTTCTAGAAATTGAATTCCTAAATCCAAGAGTATTTGTATATTTTAATTTTGAAGGCTATCTTCAAATGTCTTCCAAAAGCTATTGGATATTGTCACCAGTGATAGATTTTTCCCTTACCAATAATTAATGTTACCAATCTTCTTAAATTTTGCCCCTCTGTTACACTAGGCTTTAATTTTCATTTCTTTGGCTACTAGAGTCATTGATTACCTTTTAATGCTTACATAACCTCTTATAGATCCCCAGTTACAGATTTCTTGCTTATGCTCTTCATCTGGTTTTTGAGGTTTTTATCTTTTTTTAAAATTATTAATCATAGGTACTCATTTTGTAGTCTTTTTATTAAGCATTTGTCTTTATGTTGCATATATTCTCTCTATTTCTTTGACTTGTCTTTTAACTTTATTTATAATGTATTATGCTATATGGCAATTTTAACTTTTATGAAGTGTATTTTGCTACATCATTTTGTAGCATTTGGGTTTTGAATTTAGGAATGCTCTTTGCAACCAAGATTATAAAAATATTTTCTTGTATTTTCTTCTAGCACTTTTATAATGTAGTGTGCTTATGTTAATGTTAAAATCCAAATGGCATTTATTTTTACATGGTTAGGGCCATAAAAATCTAATTTGTTTCTCCCCATACAGCAGGCAGTTGACTCAACACCATTTATTATATAAAACCCATCATTTCCTTATTGATCTGAAATGACATCTTTATCCCTTATATACGTGGATCTTTGTGCTGTCTATTCTGGTGATTTATTTGGTTCAACACTTCAAATGACATTCATTTTCTAAACATCATCGATAAAATGTTTCATTTTAGTCAGGGGAATTTGAAATTCTTTATTCTTACAGCTTCTCACCAACTTTAAATTTAAACAGCACAAATGTTCTGTAGTCTAAAATTATCAGACTCTTTCCTTATGGGTCCTTGAGTGAGAACAGAATTGGTAGAGGACTGTATGCCTCGGGCTGCGTTACGTAAACTGTGAACAGGCCTTGAGCTTATATATTGGAGCACATTCTTCCAACTTGCAGTGACTTGGCAGCTTTATGTTCCTCTCTCCCACAGAGATTTTCTTGTTTTTCTTAGACTGGTTTTTTGCCCAGTAAATTTATAATTAAATACTACTGGTTAAAAAAATATGTGATGAACTTAAGTTTAATTTACATAAATCCTTTCTTTGGGTTATTCCTTATTCATTTTGAATTACTATTATAAAGATATAGTAGAAACCCCTTTCCACTGAAATTTTAGATAAATACGTACTACAGTGCATAGTGTTGATGCTCTTGTTTCAATACATAAAACTTAACTACAGAGTAATTATTTTCAAGGATAGGAGTTCAAAGACTATTCCAAACAGGCAGAAGAAGAAATTGCATTTCTCAATGTGTACATGTATGTTCACTTATATAACTGTTTTGGGAATCTGTTTTTATTCAAGTGAATTGAAATTGCTTTTCATATATAATTAGCAATATAATTGCTAATAATGATCCGGATAGTTGAACTGTCTTGCATTTAATAGAAAGACTAGTAGTAGTAATAAAAAAAGAATTGAGTACCTACTGCAGTTTCTGAACATGCTTAATGTAATTTACCGTAATGCTCCTGACAACCTTATGAGATATATGTATTATTCCCCTGAACCTAAAGAGTGCTCTGTGTTCAAAAAGTTTGAGAATCAAAGTGTTGAACAAAACTGATGTGTTTCTTTAAGTAGAACTTACAGAATTTTTTATGTCAATTTACATATATAGCATGCCAAATTGTTACCAGAAGATTAAGACCATCATTAATTTCACTCAAGCGAATTTTAGAATGTTGAGGTGGATATGTAGCTTCCCTTGGGGAAATAGTAAACTCAGATTTATTTAGGACCTCTGAGTGCCGACACCTTCTATATATCTGGGCCAGTCTGTCTGTGTTTGAGCTTCTTTATCAGAAAGATCATATTATCAGTACATATTAATAAATACATAGGAAATACCCAGTTGTATTCGGGATATTAATTTATTATTGGCCTAGGTCTCTCTGGTTCCATAATTAGCTCGAGATGTTTGCCATTAAGACTGCTGAAGGCTACAGTCTTATGACTGACTCCATAATGGCCTGGGTAGGACACTGCTATGATGGGAGGAAAAAGAACAATGTAGAAGGATGAGCTCTACCAGATGTGAGCCTCCTGTATGCAGCCTGGCTTATTAAAACAGATTGGTACATGCACAGACTGACCAGGTCATTATAATAGAAAGTCCAGAATTAGCTTCAAACAAAATATTGGTGAGATGACATTTCAAGTCAGTGGAGGAAAGATGGACTATTAATGAATGGTATTGAGAGATCCAGCTAGTACTCTGGATCTATACTTTGTACCACACTCTACGATGGTTTTGAAATGGATCTAATACTTAATGTCAGGTTATATAACTATAAAAGTACCACAACCAAATGTGGGACAGGTCTTTTTATAACTTTCAACTAAGGAAGGCATGGAACAAAATCTAAAAACTTCTGCTTTACCATAAGCATGGTCAAAAGAAGAAGGGAAAAAGTATGTGCAGCTTCTGTCATAGTCAATCTCCTTAATTGTATAAGAGAATGACTAACAACACTATAAAAGAAAGCAGATCAAAATACAAAACCAGTGCATTGGAAAAGAGAATACATACGGCATTTCAATATTTGACGATACTTAGCCTCATTCATTATAAGAAAAATGCAAATTCAAATGTAAAAATTAAAAAATGAAACTCCAGTGAGCTGGAGTTTTTTTTCTCCTACCAAATGAGCAAAAAATTGAAAGTTTGGTAACACATTTCATTGGCAAGAATGTGCAGAAACAGCATCTCTCAAACATTGTTGGTAGAAGCATAAATTGCTACAACTTCTCTGGAGGGCAATTTGGCAGAATTTATCAAAATTACAAAAACATATGCCCATTGACATTTGAAACACTTCCACTTGGCATCATGAAATTGTCTTGGCATCCTGAGAAATAGAAAGTGTTTTAGAAGATTATTCATTTCAACCTTGTTTACACCAGCAAGTGATTGGAAACAACCTAAATGCCCATCAGTAGAGGATCGCTTAGATATAATATGCTGTATCCATACTGTGTGGCTATTAAAAAAAAAAAACAGAGAAGAAGAAGGAGTGGGGGAGGGAGTCGGAGGGAGGCTGAAGGCAGCAACAGGGGGCTTTCTCATGCTGAAGTGGAAAGATCTCCTGTGCTACATCGTTAGGTAAGGAAAGCAAGATGCTGACTAATGCTAGGCCAGCAAGTTTATATACCAGGAGGGTGGCGATAAGAATGTACAATATATTTGCAGTCATTTTTAATTCTCCCAAAAGATTGATAAGAAGTTAAAAATTGTACCTGCCTGGGGCAGTGGGGGCAGAGGTGGTGGATGGGAGACTTTCACTGTATCTATCCATTGTTAGACTTTTTGTTTGAAATACACAAATGTGTGTTTATTCAACAGCTTCACTGGTGCTTTTTGTTTTAATAACCAAAATAACATATATCAAAAGAGGGAAAACATTCAGAATTTTTCTATGCTTCCTTTTTCGTAGTTCAAATATAACATAAATTTAACCTAATGTTTTTTGTGTAATATGCAGTGAGTTAGCAAGTAGTACTAAAAAATAATTTTGCAGAGCTCTAGAAGCACTTTTGATATTCCAGTTATTATTTTGAAACACACTGCCTTTGAACCAAATAAAATATTTCCTTTATTACATATATTTTCAGAAGCCTTGAAATTAGTTCCCATTTTGGTCCTTTGCCCATTGCCCAGCTTGTATTTAATGTAATATGTTGCACATTACTCTCTGTATGTATGTATTGTAAGCTGCCTCAGGATTGTCAACATGTCATACTCCTGAATCTAATTCTGAGTTTCCTCATAACTTTCCCATTCACATTGTGCATGTAGATCATGGTCCCAGCAAATCCTGCGTGCATCCCTAACCCCTGTAGGGAGCCTGCAGCCAGCACTCAGGCATCTAACTTCAGTGGAAACTGTGGCTTCCCATGCCAATTCCCAATGTCTGTCCTTTTCTTGTACCACACTGTCTTGGTTACTATGGCTTTGGAATAACTTCTGAACTCAGAAAGTGTGAGTCTTCCAACCTAGTTCTTTTTTGAGACCGTATTGGTTCTTCTAGGCCTGTGCATTTCCATATGAACCTTAGGATCAGCCGAGGTAAGACATCCAGCTGAGACTTTGACAGGGAGTGCATTGAATCTGTGCATCATTTGAGGAGTATCACCATCTTAGCAATATCAAACCTTCCAGTCTATGAACATGGGACAGAAATAAGCTCTTTACGAAAAAAAAAATCGATGTCAAAGTGAAAACATGATTCAGTCACCCAGTCCTAATGATTGTGTACCCAGTTGGCTTAACTGCTGTCATGCCTAGTGATTTAGTCATGACCCTGTTTGAAACCATATCATAGGGCATCCCTCCTTCTCCTGCACAGCCCATCCTTGATTAGCACCACTTCAATTTACCATGCTAATTCCTACTCATAAGTTCTATTTTGGGGAAGAATGAGCATTTTTGGGCTGAATAGCATTAAGAATTACTTACCAGAAGGTGTCCGATCTATTTATTATTCCTCGAGTTCTGGGACATGTTATGTGATGTTCTCAAGTGCAGGGACTGAAGTTTGCCCCTACTTACTGTAGATATTCTGCTTTAAATGATATTGGCATAATGTCATAGCTTTTACTTCTTAGGCTCTGACTGGAATAGTTTGCTTTTGCAGGTGTGAAAGGCTCAGTTTTGTCCCAATATTTTAAAAAGTTTTATATGGCATGACAATAAATGCAGAAGAACAAATTTTGATTGCATACCAATATACTGTCATCCATGAAATACATAAGATGTATCTTTTTATTGCAGACAGACATTACCTATTTTATGTTCTTGTTAGCTTGTATTTAATGCTTCTTATCTATTCATGTATAAAAATTTTAAAATAAATGTACATGTATTATACATAAAATATATGAGCAGTATATATAGTATAAATAAAAATATATATGTATGTATATGTAAATATATATGTGTATGAAATGGTCCTTACTACCTTGTAAAATATAAAGTTCCACACCACATCTTTCTTGTTCTAGTCTATATTTTTAAATAAAAAGAAGCCTCTCACCTTTTTAAATTCTCCCTCCTCCACTTTACTTGCTTCACCATTAGTCTTCTGAATGTTAGCTTCCACATGCTGTTTAGCTACAGAGATACAAGAGATGTTGTTTTATTTTTGTCCAAGATTCACCCCTTCCAAAAACAAACCACTCTGTTTTCAATGTCATCTCTTCAAGACCTTCACTGATGAGAATTCATTGCTTTATATTGTCTTGTATTTAAGTACGCATTATAAATTGAAGTTGGTGGGTTTTGGTGATTCTGACTTCCTCACTTGATCAAGATTGTCTTTGCTGATTCTTAATGCCTAGCTTTTTCATAAGGAAATAACATAGGTGGCACCAAAGAGTGGGTAGTCCTAATGAACGCACTAAGTACAGCGGGAGCTTTTTGTTTTCACTCCTTGGTGTCAGTAAACACTGGTGAGTTGAGGGGGTGTCATGGACAACAAATGGGAAATCTGCAGAGTTAAGGGAGTAATTTGGAACAGTTCACTCAGCTCATTGCGGAATTCAAAAAAACGGTCCTCTTCCTTTCAGTTATCACAAAAGTAGACATTAGTTTCATCCATCTTCAAGTGTTTTCCTGTGTTACTTCTGTCAACATGATGTCACTATTCCAAGGATATTTATACAATTAAGAGACTCTACCCTTTCCTTTGAATGTGCCTGGTATCTTGTATATACAAATATGTAAGGAAGGCGGTCTTCAACACTCTCTAACTGTACCCTTTGATAGTCCTCTCATCGCCTGATGCCCCCTTTCCTTCTCTGCAAAATGTCTCGCTGTCTCTGCCTCTAAGAATCCTGTGATAACATCAAAGTAGCAGGCCAGTGACAAGTGCAGAGGACACATGAGGTGCTTACTCATTTACTTAGTACAGTGATAACTAAAAATTAGGGATTTTTAAAAAGATTTTATTTTATTTGAGAGACAGAGTGAGAGAGAGTGCACATGAGCAGGGGCAGAGGGAGAGGGAGAAGCAGACTCCCCTCTGAGCTGGGAGCCTAACATGGGGCTCGATCCCAGGACTTCTGGGACCATGACCTGGGCTAAAGGCAGACGCTTCACCAACTGACCACCCAGGTACCCCACCAATAGGGATTTATAGAGAAAGCAAGTTTGGTAATTCAGTAGAGGCAAGAAAGAGATAGGCCATGTATGCATATTTTTACAGACTTAACGTATATTTAGTCTAAGTTCTAAGTGGAACTGAACATAAAGCTTGACAGAGCCCTTGCCGAAGGCAAAGCTTAAAATAGCAGAAAAAATCTCTGTTGTTGTTCTGGTTCTTTTTTCTTTTTAAAGGTGTTTGTTGTTATGAATTTTTAATATAAATATTAATATATAATTAAAATATATTTGGAAAATAGAAGTGGGCATTGCTGTACCACTGCTTTAACATTTTACTGTGTTTCTTAGTAGTCTAGCTATATAGGAATTCAGGAATTCATCTGTTAGTCTTTCCAACTCTAGATAATTGGGCACATGCGTTTCAGGACAAACTGCCTGGGGATGGAAGGGCAGGTAGCCTAACCTTTTCCAAGGGAATATCTTGGGTCCGGTTATAGGACTGTTCTCATGATGCAGGATGCCCATTCTTGAGGAAAATATTTGCGTTTTCACTTCTTCTGGATGTCACTAGGAAAGGGCACCTGGTCCCTCTGCATCTGTGGGATGCTGTTCCCAGCGCCGCTGTTGTGAACCCTGCTTTGCTTCCCTGATGTGCTTCTATTCCCTCTCTTCATGAGTGAAGAGACATTGTATTCGGTGGGTCTCTAGAGTTCTAATTGTCATCTGTTGCCTTCACCTGTGAGTGTTAGTATCACTGCTTTAAAATTGTTGGGTCATAACCATTTTTGCATACATCACCGACATTCCAAGGGCACGTTCCCGCAAAGTCAGCATTGCAGTGCAGCTGAATACTACACACAAATGTAATCCTACTTAGAAGTGTTGGGGTAGCACAGAGCCTGGTGAAGCTTCCGGGTAGGACCTTCCGTCATCTGGTGTGTGCGTTGTGGCATGAGCTTGCTAACTGCTGCTTTCCAACCTTAGCAGTCCCCAGACCTTCACATCAAACAATATCCTGCAGGACTTTGTTCTTTCGCAGTACCCTCCAGAGATGCTGATGATCCTGTGGCTTGATTTGTTTTTTCTTTGCCATTCAGTTTTGCTCTGTGGGAGATTGAGGCCAGCCTGATTTTCTGTTTCTTTCTGGTTAAGTGCACCCCCACCCACCCCCAACCCACGTGGATTTGTGCAGTGGCCTTTTTAGTGCTATTCTAACAAAGACAAAAAGCAGCCGCGTATGTGTTCAGCAAGGGTCTAGGTGTGCAACGCCTGATGCAGAGATTCATGGAGGGATGGAGGGGCAGGTGGAGAAGTTTGCTTCTCAGGAAAGAGGCCTGTTCCCTGTTCCCTAGGCATTTCAGGGCTGGCATTTCTAAGCGTGTAGGAAAACAGTAGGAGAGGAGCCTCTTCGTGGTGCCAGGGCTGTTTGGTGTATACTGTACATGGCCTGCATTGTAGCTCTCACTCCCTGGTACTTGGAAACCTGCACCACGATGGAAAGCTCCCTGGCACTTAACACACTGCTGCTTTTCTGTCTGCGGACTGTTTTAGAGCTCACTTAACAGGACTTTAAAGCCAAAGCTGCTTTGTTTCCTTAGTCCTCTCAATTCAATGGAGGCAGCAGTGCTTTCCTTTATACCACTCCTCCCTGGTGAAAGGTGTGTTCTTGGGGTTAAGGAAACTCCTTCAGTGCCCTCAAGTGGCACCAGAATAATTTGATATTAGAGTCGTAGCACCTGGGATTTTGTGCTTCCGGTTCTGCATAGAATTCAATCACTAAGGTAAGAGACCAACTTAAAAATTAGCACCAGAGCTAACAGAAACTAACAGCCTCATGGGATTACCCTATCGTACACGTTGAAACTACTGGCCGGGAACAACACGTAGACTGGTGCTTGTCACACAGTAAGGCCTACATTGACTGTCGCTGATAGCATTGTTTCTGATCTCATGATTCTCATGATACTGATTCTACCTTAATTTGGATTGCTTTTCTTTCCTACTTGGTAGGTCAAACTGTGCCGAAAATATCCGCAAGCACATTTTGCACACTGGCAAACATGAGGGAGTCAAGATGTACAACTGCCCCAAATGTGACTATGGGACAAACGTGCCTGTGGAATTCCGAAACCACTTGAAAGAGCAGCATCCCGACATCGAGAACCCTGACCTGGCTTACTTGCATGCTGGTAAGAGGCTGACACTATTAAATAGTGGTAGTTTTTAAGAGAATTTCCTTTCGTTCATGCAGAGTTAGAATGCTTTTTGTCCATTACTGTCGCTTATGTTAATATAGTAGAGCACATATATGTGCATCTGCTTAAGGACTTCCAAAAAAGTGTATTCTGGTCTTACCCCACTCCACCATGAAAAAAGGTCTTTTCTATCATATGTCATCGAGTGCAAATAGGACAAAATAATCCTCCCAGCACTGTAAAGTTTAGTAAGAGCAAATAGTTAACCCTCAGTTGACTAAACTATAGCAGTTGTTTGAACTCCATGTTTTGATGAATTGGTAAAACACTTTTAACTTTTTTTCAAAAAATGTTTGTGATTTAAAATGTTATGCTCTATCCCTGTGTACCACTGTCTTGGGATGAGTACCTGGAAAGGGAGAGAATGTGCCCTGGGGTGGGGTGAGTTGAGTACTGTGGACGGAGTACTATGGTGTCAGCATTTCCGAGAGATTAGGAGGGGTTTGTCCACAGTGTGAAGGGTGTGGTGCTGGTGGCCGAGGCTGGCTACTAGAACATTTTCACCTTACTGAATCAGAAGTCAGACTTCACACTCTGAAAGCATCAGATGCATAGCAGCAACTGCAGGGTTCAAGAAATCTATCCCTGTATGTAGCCCAACATGTTTAACTAACAAGCATGCTTTCCTTGAGTATTGAATTCTCATTGTGCAGAGTGGCCATGGGATGGATTATGAGTGTGAGGTCATCTTTGAGGAAGTACTTACTCTGAAGGAGGTTTAGAGAAAGCCCCACAATGTAGGCCAAGCAGTACTCTACTTAAGTAATACCAGTCGATACAGGGGATGTTTTAAGCAGATGCTTTGGGATCAGTTAGAGCCACATGCAAACTCTCCTTTCCATACTCCCCCTGTGACCTCAGGTAGGGCAACCTTATCATGTCTCTCTATGCAAATCTACATGGTGGTATCTGTTTTAAGGGTCATTGTGATGAGTTAAAAAGCTAATGGCTTAGCACAGTACCTTCTATGCCTGCCTAGCAGAACAATGCTGAAGGGCTAGTGATGCTACAGGAGTGACCACGGTGTTTAAAAGTCATGGGAACCCCTACCCGTTTGCAAAATATCTAAATAATATTTGCTCAGATAACATTAATATCAAAAGAAACCGAACTTAATGAGTGATTTGAATTAGGAAAATGTTATTAGTTATTAACACATTTGACAATGCGTATAAGGGTATTGCTTGTTTTTTGCTGATGTATCCTTTTCCAATTTCTGTTTATGCTCATATGATTGACTTTTTAAGGTAACAGTAGAATGTCTGTTGTTGTCATCTGTGTTGTATCCAGGGCCGTTTTTGAAAAACAAAAACACAGGTCAGTACTCCTTGCATTTTGGTAACAATACTGAAAAGGTTTTGAACTGGGCAGTTGATAGCTTTAGGCACAAGAACAGATAAAGTCAAATTGAAATATCTCCTGGCCATCAGTGCCTATGGGTTCTTCCTTAAGAGGAGTCATGACCGCACAAATGCCAGAGATTTGCCTGTGGAAGGAGGCACATCAGGTAACCACCAAGCAGGCGATGTAAAGTGATGCTGGGTCATGCAGAAAGGACCATTTTCAAGGCCATCCTGCTGTGCCTCCTTCTCAAGGTGTGTCTCCTGTGTTTGCACTGCACCAGCTGGACATTAAAAATGGGTTATTTTTCTAAAATAAAGTATTTGTAACTTTCAGATGAATGACAGGGAAGGGGGGAGGAAACTAACTGCAGAGCCTAGATATGCGTCCCTTTCATCGTTCTGGGCAGCAGTAGCAGACTGTGCTAGTGATACTGAATGTTCCTTCTAGAGATGTTTTAAGATATTGTTAGTATAAAATAAATTTTAAGAAAAATCCTTCTAGTTTCCCTGTGTCTGTGTGTGATGCGCCCGTGCACAGAATCCTAGTGTTCGGTTTCTATTTATGATTCTGTTGGAAACTGTTGTCTGCAGAAGTCACAGCCAGATTCCTCACTGATGGAAACCGTTTGGTCCCGTGCGGTGTCTGCTGTCGGTTCTTCCCTGTACATGGCAATAGTGCTCTTTGGTAGTATTTTTTGCTTTGATAAATTTAGCTTGGTTAAGAGGAAACTTTAAAAAGATAATGTATTTTAGGCTGACTGACTTTTTAACCTTGCAATTGCAAATCATAAGTGGTACATTTAAGATTACGGGAAAGGCGCCTTCCTCAGTATAAAGTAAGGTATGAATCAAGATGTTGGAGCTCTTCCTTCCGTATCCTTTGGTAGTGGGATTAGGCGCCACGATTGGATTGATGAACCCATGCTGGGCCATAGGTACTGTGATGGGGCCCGTGGTCGCAGCGGCGGCAGGGTTTTCTCTGAGAGTGGCTTGTGGTCCGTCAGCGGTGTCCTCTGGTGTCTGCACTGTTCGTTGCTGAGCCGAGCATCTCATAACCCAGCATTCAGTGAACCATATGATGCAGTTCTTTTAATAAAAGATTGAGTTTAAAACTCCCCCAAAATAAACAAAATCCGTCTGGTCCTCATGTGGCTCCACCATGTAGATCAAACATCCCCAAGACCATTGGAAGGGACACATTAAACAACAGCCCCAGAAAAGACTGTGAATAGTGTCATTTGTGATATTTTAAATTTAGGTGAGATGATACTTTGAAATTTATGTGTTAAAGTAAGGTATCATGGTTTTTGTTGGAAAATAGCTCTGTAGAAGGATTTCCTTTTTTTTTCTTTAAGATTTTATTGATTTATTCATGAGAAACACAGAGAGAGGCAGAGACACAGGCAGAGGGAGAAGCAGGCTCCCTGCGGGGAGCCCGATGAGGGACTTGATCCCAGGGCCCTGGGATAATGACCTAAGCTGAAGGCAATGCTCAGCGTTGACACTGAGCCACCGAGGTGCCCCCAGAAAGATTTCCTGTGATTGTGTACCTCCCCGGCTCATATACATGAAGTGGTACCTGCAGATACGGAGGCCAGGTAACATAGCCAGAGTTCCCTGGAGACCAGTTCACACCCGGCACCCCACTTTGTAAGGTCTCTACGCATCTCAGAGCTTCCCAGCCTCATCTGCAGAGTTAGAAGCATTCTGTGCTTCCGTAGGTATGGCTCTTAGGATAGGATAGATTTAAAGTCAGCCCCATTCCCTTGTTGACGGACTCCAAAACTGTTGTTTTAATTCTGTGGGTCCTAGGGTTCGCCGTCTGCATGATGGGGACAGTACCGGCTGTTAGTACAGTGTTCCCACCATCCATACCAGGTAACGCAGTGTGTGCTCAGTGAGACGTGGCCATACTGAGCATCCAGGATTGTCCATGGTTCTTTGTCTCCATCACTTCTGTGGGTGATTCATTGTCTTTCCTCTTGATTTTCGAGAACTCAGAGAATGATTCAGAGAAAGGCTTTATGTGAGCTCTAATTTTGGTTATAGCTTTTTTTGAAAAAGTGGTTGTTTTTAAAATAAAAGTTGATTATTTAGAAATGTATTATTTGATTCCCAGGCATTTGGTGATTTTTTCTAGTTATCTTTTTGTTAACTATTGAAATAGTAATATAAATTGATTTCTAGCTTCTGTCTACTGTGCTTATAGAACACAATCCTGAATTATTTCCATTCTTTGAAATTTATTTGTTTTTTTTGTGCCCAACATTTGGTGAGTTTTGGTAAATGTTTGAGACATACCAGAAAGGAGTGTAAATAATGGTGCTATTTGGTGTGTATTCTGTGATCCCTACACATCACTGATGCCAAGTTTTTTCACTGTGCCATTCAGGTTGTCTATAGTATTACATTTTTTTTTTTCTCCTTCTGTCAACAAGAAGAGTTGCCCACTAAGATTGCAGGTTTGTCAGTTGTGGTGGTGATTGTTGTTTTTTAATTCTCTTCCTTTTGGCTTTATTTATTTTGAAGATCTGTCCCTGGCTACTCAGAACTTTAAGATGATTTTATACACATAACCACCTATTGTAAATAAAATACATATATTCCCTTGTACTTATGAAATGTTCCTTTCTGTCTGTACTAATGCTTCTTGCCATCATCCTGTGTTTCATATTTGTGTAGCCACATAAGCTTCTTTATAAGTAGTATCTTGCTGCATTTGTTTTTTTTATCTGCTGTGATGATTTTAATCTTTCATAAGAAATAGTCTTTTACTTTAGTATTTATACTTTATATCATTATCGATACTTTCATCATGGTCAAAAACTGAAACTACCCAAGTGTCCCATCAAGTAGAATGTGCAAAAGGCTGTGTGTTCACCTAGTGGATGCTCTCAGCACTGAGGATGAACCAACTACAAAAAAGAAACTGTAAATAAATCTCACAGTCATAGAACTGGATGATCTAAAACCACACACAAAGGAGAGTATTCTGTACAGTTCTATTCTCATTAAATATAAAAGCAGGCAAAACTAATCTACGGTGTTAGGAACCAGGGTAAATTTTCCCTTGGGGGGCAGCAGTCACTGGAATGAGGATCGCAGTGCTCCTCACTCCAGATAGTGATATTCTGTTTCTTGTTTCTGATGTTGGGAAAGGATTGTATTCAATTGGAGAAAATTCCTCAAGCTCACCCATGAGTTGTGCACGTTTCTGTATACATATTTTTTAAATGATTTATTTGCTTCCTGTATTTCTTTTTTTTTTTAAGATTTTATTTATTTATTCAAGAGAGACACAGAGAGGGAGAGAGGCAGAGACACAGGCAGGGGGAGAAGCAGGCTCCATGCAGGGAGCCCGACATGGGACTCGATCCCATGTCTCCAGGATCATGCCCTGGGCTGAAGGCAGGCACAGAACCACTGAGCCACCCGGGCTGCCCTGCTTCCTGTATTTCTAAAGAGATTAATTTAGGTCCATTCTAGATCCAATATGATGAAATTTTATAATCATATTAATCCCCATAAAGTTGACATCAAAGTAAAAGTTGCCAGAATTCTTTGTCATTGTACATCAGATGTTTGTTTGTTTTTTTTTTCTATTCAGTGAAATCCATTTTACCCCAAAAATGGTCTTTATTTCACCTTTATGTTAGCAATTGCTTGTCTACCATCTCAGTTATCGAAGAATCAGCATGGTGTTCATTCACTACACCCTGGGAAGGAGTGAAATACTCTCTGTGTTTGCAATACAAGTGACCTCTGGTCAGACTTGGGTGGTTATGTCTCAGGATACTTTGAACATCACCTGAAAGAAGGGAGGATGAAGGTCGAGAAGGGCATAGGGAAGGTTGAGGGGAGCATGTGTGACTCTCGTGATGCTGCCAAGGAAGAAAACAGAGATGTTTTCTCTCAGGAATGCCAGGTGAAGAAGCACAGTTAGGCCTCCACAACTCAAAGAACGAGTTTGCTTCTGAAGTGGCACTCCCTGCTGCTGGGTGAGTGCCCGCAGGAGGACGGGGTAGCCTGGCCACTCTCTGTAGTGTGACTGTAACGTTGATTTAGTTCCTTCACATTCCCTCTGAGAAACTTGGACTTTAAATGTGGGAAATGTTTATGTGTTTTCTAAAGGTGATGATCAAATGATGTTCTCTATTAAATTAAGCATTAAGTGATGATGTGGTGTTTTCTCTAATTCCTTCATTTTCTACTGGTGTAGGATTTAAAAAAAATCCTATTGAAATTGAAATGATTTTCATCAGTTCTTATATATTAGGTTATAATATATAAGGTTACCTGGGCAGCATGATATCCCACAAATCTACCATATTCTCTTCACAAAGTAGGATTTTCGTATTGTTCTTTAAGATGATCAGTTTTTTCATTCTTTAAAACTTATATTATTTAATTGCATTCTGTAGCAGTTTCCTCTTACCCAGGTGTAAGAATAGGAATGTGAAAGTTTGATTCTTATCAAAACTCCACATTCTTTTTCTTTCTAACGCTAACTAATCCAGTACCATTGAAGCTATAAGTACACTGAACTGATCACTTCTATCTCTGCACGTGCACCACTGCGAATTCAGGCAGACTCAATTCCCTATTCCACCCTGGAGCCCCTTTGCTTGATCTACCACAGTTAAGGTAAAACAGCTATAGCCTTTTGTATCTTAACCATTCCCCCTCATTTAGTAGAATATTCAAATTTCCTCATATAAAAGATTTTCTTCATCATTAATTAAAAGCATTAGCGTTCTGATCTGCAGAGCCCTGTAGAAATGTAGTCTTCCCCAGATTGTGGGGCCTTCTATTTTTAACCCCATTACTCTCAGCCCCTTTTGTTAGTTGGTGCTCTGACACATGTCATGACATTTTGTACAATAATTCATTTTATGAAGAGGTCCAAAAAATCTCAGAAAATCCTGACAGTGTCTCATTGGTTCTCCTTACATAAACCAATTATTACTTCAACCTAAAAAGGAACGAATTTTTTTCTGACATGATTGCCTTTGGTAAATCCATGCTGACTCACTCCTATTAAATTGTACTTCTCCAAATGTATCATTAAGCTCATCCATAAGTATCATCTCAAATTTATTTCCTAATATAGATGTTAGACTAGCAGCTCTATAATTTTCAGCCTCTACCCTCTCTCTTTGTAACCTTCAGACTGGATTCCTTGTTTTTCAGGCTCCTGGTATTTCACCGCCGACAAAAGACTTCCTAAAATAATTAACAGTTCAACAATTTGATTCTTTACCTCCAGGCATCACCCTTGGGTTCATTTACTGTTTTTCTTAACTGCTGCTACACATCTCTGTTCCCTGGTTCTTCATGCTCTGGCGCCTCTGGTTCGGTGGCGTGCCCTGTGTCCACCCGGCATGGCAGGTTTGGCGTTTCGGTAACTGGCTTTTTCTCTTTGCCCTCTTTCTCATTCTCGGTCCTGTCAGATTCCCTAAGTTTGGAGCTGACTGTCCCATGAACCAGATAGCCAGGGTATGAATAATGCCAAAGCAGGGATTTTCATCAACCAGCTTTTTCCAGCAATAGACAGACCTGCTTTCCAGGATCGGCTCATTTTGAAGATATTTATCAGTAGATGGAAGGTTACTGATAAGCAGATCCTCTCAACTCATCCCTGTTTCTCTGTTATTGAGTAATGTACTGAAATACATTTTTTTCAAAACCTTCTAAGTATACATTTTAAGATATTTTTAATTCAGTCTGCTGTTCTAACTTTTCTTCAGTATGTCTAAAAACTTCCTTTTTCTGTTTTTCACTGTGAAGCAGGGTTAAGGACATAGGAGCTTCTTTCCATCTGTTGGGCCCACGCTTCTGCCACTTGCCTCCCACGGTCCTCCTGCAGTCGGGCAGTCCTGATTATTGGAGAGTCACCCTCACAGTGTGTGGTGCAGCGTCCTACCCTAAGGTGGCTGCTGCATAGTCCTAAAGAATGCTATGGTTTTTCACAGTCACATCCTGACTTCTCAGTAACAAAAGAATGCAGGGAAGGGTAGCAAGAGTGTCTGTGCCAGTCTTTTCAGTGGGCCATTCCTTCAACACAAAGCTCTTTGGGAGGCGTCATTCCCAACTTAATGATTTTTGTTTTTTAAAATTGGGTCTTCAAGAGGCTGACTTGCCCAAGGAGGGTATATAACTGCAGTGTGGCTGACTGAACCTCACACCTCTTGGCCTTCCAGGAGTTTCCCACATTTATAATCCTAAATATACAGGAGCTGAGAACAAATCACATCTGTGAGTTAGCAAAATTATTATCATGAAGCTTTAAAATCTTGGAGTTCTAAGGTACTTCAGATAATGTGAAAACCTGAATGAAGAGGTAACATAGAGTAAATGAAAAGAACCCCCAGGGAAGATGTTTCCACAGGGGGACTTCTACGGCCCAGTACAGGGCCTGGCCAACAGTGGCATGTCAGACCAGCTGGACGTCAGCATCCTGACTCTAATGCTGTCGAGATGTGTGACTGCAAGCAAGTCACTCGGCCGTTCTATGTCTGTGTTCTCCACCACAAAATGTGGAACACTGCTTAACCTCTCTTTTGAATATCAGATTAAATAATGCATATGAAAGAACTTTGAAAATTATTATTGATAGATTTTCTTTAAGGGAAAAAGGTATTGAGCTTTGTTATTGCTCTTTTACTAGTAAGAAGTTAGAAGAAAAAGACTGAAATTATTTCTTTACATTTATTTGAAGTTGCTATTAAATGTGATGAATCTTAGAACCATGTATCTGTATGTGTCTCAGTAGGTATCCACATGCATGTGTGACAGTCGGAGTGTGCAGCTAAAGTTAGGGCTAGAGAAGGTCTTCGTGTAGCTTTTTTTCAGAGTAGAAATAACACCCTGTTTGTTTGAATTAATTCTATTCCTTGTTATTAATATACTTCATATTTTAAAAACTTTTTATAAGAGAATATCCTGAAATAATATCCTTTCTAGTATATATTTCAGTGTTCTACAAAGTCCTTGATGGCCATCACAACATGTAAAATAAAATCAAAGTGCACAATTAAAATACAGCTTTTGTTAGTAACACCTCATACTGTTGACTGAAGATAATTTGAAATTCATGTAAATCCATTCAATTAATCATTTTTGATGGATCTCTGGCCCTCAGAGCATTCGGGCTCATCCTTTAGCTACATGATCTTAGAAGTTTTAAAGTGAGGTTTAATTTTTTTTCCAGAAAAAGACCTCCAGACTCTTCTTTCTTGGGAAGCCTAGTTAAGTATAATTAGCCTGCGTAATTCAGAGCCACATTAAAACTTTCTTTTAAGCTTCTTTCCTTGCTGCCAAAAGGTTATACAGGCACGTGACAGTATGCTTACCTCATCACCAAGCAAAATTGTGATCTTATCTAGGCTAACATTTACAGCATTCATGAACTGAATTCTGAAAGTTAAAATAGTTAAACTGAAAAAAAGAAAACAAAATTGTGATCTTATCCCTCCTGACAACTTCATTTATCAAAATTTTAAGGGAAAGAAAATTGATCGTGGAAAGTTATAGTGGGTGCAGTATGATTTTATCAGGTAATTGATGTGGCTTTTATTTTTATATACACCTTTTATCAGCTGTTTAATTCAATATAATTTATATATTTTACAAATTTACACACCCTCACATTCATATCTTGACCCTGACTAAAATGCAGTTTTATGAGAGAAACCAGGTAGGTGTTGTCAGGTCTTCCTGCTGATAGTGCATAACAGTTATTTCCGTTGAAACCCTTTATGGAAGAAGAATGGAATAGGTTATTCCAATTATGGGTGAAGTTTAGGAATACTATTTGATTAGTATTGAAATTTAGTTCAAAAGATGTAAAATGTACATTATCAGTCATTTTCAAATGTATTTAGTTTTGTTTTTATTGAGCAAAATTACCATCTAGCAGGTTTTCCTTGTTTTGAGTTTTTATTTTGAAATAATTTTAAACTTACAGAAGAGTTGCGAAAATAGTGCAGAGTTCCCAAATATCCTCTGCCCAGCCTCCCGGAATGTGATATGACTCTGACAGGATTCCTGAAACCAAAGATGTCCGCGTCAGTGTAGGACCATCTGCTAAGCCACATCCTTCGTTGACATCTCAACAGGTCTCCTCCCTGTCCTATTTGTCTTCCAGAACTCAGCTCAGGGACCCATCTGCCCTCCAGTTATTGGGTTTCTTCAGTCTTTCATTGTCTCCTCAAGACCTTGAAGCTTCTAACGAATATGGATCAGTTATTCTTCAGCATGTTCCTTGTTTCGCAGTAGTCTGACATTTACTCATGACTCAATTAAGTTTCTTTAAGCACCTTCCAGAGTAGACATGCAGCACATCAGGGTACATTATGGTGGATGTTGTAACTGGACGCCCCCCCCCGCCCCCAAGTGAGGTGGTGTCTCCATGTTTTTCCACTACAGACCTACTATCTTCTCCTTTTTAATTAATACACGTCTCAGGGAGATACTTCCAGATTATGCAAATAGCCTGTTTCTCCTCAAGACTTTGCCCACTAATTTTGACATTCATTAGTGGATCTTGCCTACAACAGGATCTGTGGAGTTTTAGCGGTAATACTCTCTTTCCCTTGTTCTGCCCACATTTAATTGGAATTCTTCTTTAAGGAATATCAGTCCCTTCACTCTCAATTATTTTTTATTCAATTTATTTTTTTTACTAGTATGGACTTATTGTACTCTGAAGTTTACAATTCAGTATCATCATTATTTCTTACTCAGGTTGCTAAAGCTTTGGCCATTGCGAGCTCTTTCAGTCAGGTTCCTGCGTCCTGTGGTGTGCCCCCATCCTTTTATGACCATCTCTTTACTTTCTAGCACCACATTGTGCTCCAGGCTCATCTGGTGGTTTGTCTGCCCTAATCCTGAAATCATCATCTACTTTATGGATCTTTGGTTTTTCTTATTGGAGACTGGTGTTTAGAAACCAAAATATACACATTGTGTATACTCATTGCCTCTGTGTACCCTTGGGCTTTCTCAGGAGACAGAAATAGGAAATGTATGTGTGCATTCTCATACACAGTTTTATCGATCCATCTAAAGCATAAATTTTCTTAGACCTAAATATGAGAACTAAAACTATAACCCTCGTAGAAGAAAACATATGAAAGAATCTTTGTGACCTTCAATTAGGCAATGTTTTTTGGGTAGGACACCAAAAGCACAGGCAATAAAAGAAAAAAGTAAATTGGACTTCATCAAAACTAAAAACTTGTGTGCCTCCAATGACACCATCAAGAAGATGAAAGGAAAATCTCTAAAATTGAAAACAAAAATCTGCAGATCTGATAATAGACTTCCATCTAGAATATATAAAGAATCCTTGAATTCATCAGTAACAAGGAAAATCATCTAATTTAAAAACAGGCAAAGGATCTGAATAGATCTTTCTCCAAAGAAGATACATAAATGGCCAGTAAACACATGGAAAGATGTTCAACATCATTATTTGTCAGGGACATGCAAATCAGGACCACAACAACATGTGGCATCTGGGTAATTTACTCTTCTGGCAATTAAATAAATAGAGCTACTGTTAACATTCACATATAGATTTCTGTATGAATGTAAGGTTTTGTTTATCTTGGGCAAATACCTGGAAATGAGATGCCTGGACAATACAGTATGTATATATTGAACTTTTAAAGAAAACTATCAAACTGTTTGCCAAAGTGCCTATATGTTTGATATCTCCACCAGCAGCTACTCTCTCCACATCCTCACTAGCACTTAGGATTGTCAATATTGTAAGTCATTCTAATAGGAGGTTAGTGGTATTTAGTGGCTTTAATTTGTATTTGATCACTAATGATGTTGATTTCCAGTGCTTGTTTGCCATCTGTATATTTTCTTTGATGAGGTGTCTTTTGAAATAGTTTGCCCCTTTTGTCATTGAGTTACCAAGATCTAAGAGTTTTTAATGTGTTTTTGATACAAGACCTTTGTCAGATAGACAATTTTCAAATATTTTCTCTCAGGTTGTGACTTGCCTTTTTGCCTCCTAATGCTGTCTCTCACAGCGTTTTTAATGCAGTAGCCCCTTCATAGCTGCAGTTCCATGGTTCCAGTCATCTGCGGTCAGCTGCGATCCATAAGCAGATGACTCTCCTTCTGATGCGTCAGGTCACTAGTAGCCTAGCACTGCCTCATGATGCCTACATCACTCATCACGTGGGCATTTTGCCATCTCACATCATTTCAAGGAGAAGGGTGAGGATGGTACAATAAGATACTTTGAAAGAGAGAAGAACCACATTCATGTAACTTTTATTACAGCATATTGTTATAGTTGTTCTATTTCATTATTTGTGGTTAATCTCTTAATGTGCCCAATTTATAAATTAGTTTTTAGTATAGGTATGTATGTATGTATGGCCAAAAGGAAAGAATATGTATAGCCACTATCTGTGGTTTGGGGCTTCCACTAGGGTTCTTGGAACATGTATCTCATGGATAAGAGGGGACTACAGTATTCATGAAGTCCAGTTTATTAATGGTTTTCCTTATGGTTTGTACTTCTGATATAGCATCCAAAGACTATTTGCCTAATCCGAGTTACAAAGATTAACTTCCTGTGTTTTCTTCTAGAGGCTTTATGTTTTTGCATTTATTTTGCATATATTTAGATTTATGATCTATTTTGAGTCAAATTTTGGATAACATGAGGTAGAGGGTGAGGGTTTTGTTTTGATTTGGTACTTTTTTGCATATAAGGGTCTCTTTTTTTTTTAGCAACATTTGTTGAAAAACTTATGCCTTTCACTTTTGTTGAAAATCATTTGACAGTATTTCTTTGAGTCAGTTTCTTTTCTCTCTACCACCATAGCAGTTTCTAAAATTAAGCATGCATGTGTCTTAAACTTTATCCAAAAATTTCTATAATTGAAGATATATATATATATATTTTTCCCCCTTCAATTTCACATACCCTGCACTCTTCATTTCTCTGTGATCTAACAGAAGTTCATTGACAATCTGTCTGATTTGTCCCTGTCTTTTCCTTCTCATTGACTTTATGACTTAGGGTAGATTACTGTGCCTGAAATTTGTTACAATCTATCATTCAAAAAAATTATGAACAAATAAAGCGAGATATATATATTTACATTCAGAATATAGTGTCCAGTGCTTAATCATTTATATTATTGAGTAAGAAAAAACTTTAACCTTTTGCTTACAATGTTCTTTTCTGGTTAGTTTTATCATCATAATAAACAGTACTCAGTAATTTAGTATTTTATATTCACCAGATTTTTCTTTTTTGTTTCAAGTTTTTATTTCAATTCTAGTTAGTTAACATATAGTTTAATATTAGTTTCAGGAGTAGAATTTAATCATTCATCACTTACACACAACACCTAGTGCTCATCACACCAGGCACCCTTCACATCCTTACCAACATCTCTTGTTTCCTGTATTAATTTTAACCACTCTAACAGGTGTATGGTGATATCATATTGTAGTTTCAATTTGTATTTCCCTGATGATGAGTGATGTTGAGCATCTTTTCATGTCTGTTGGCCATTTGTATGTTTTCTTTGGAAAAGTGTCTGTTCATGTTTTCTGCCCATTTTTTAAACAGATTAGTTGTTTTTTGGGTGCTGAGTTTGATAAATTTTTTATAGATTTTGGTTACTAATCCATTTATCAGATATGTCATTTGCAAATATCTATTCCCATTCAAAGGTTGCCTTTTAGTTTTGTTGATTGTTTCTCTCACCCTGCAGAAGCTTTTATCTTGATGAAGTCATAGTAATTCATTTTTGCTTTTGTTTCCCCTGCCTCCAGAGTCATATCTAGTAAGAAGCTGCTACAGCCAGTGCCAAAGAGGTTGCATCAATCCCATTTACAATTGCACCAAAACCCATGCAATACCTAGAAATAAACCTCAACAAAGAGGCACAGGATCTGTACTCTGAAAACTATAGAACACTTATGCAAGAAATTTCAGATGACACAAAGAAATGGGAAAACATTCCATGCTCATGGATGAAAATAACAAATATTGTTAAAATGTTTATACTTCCCAAAGCAATCTACACATTTAATGCAATCCCTACCAAAATACCACCAGCATTTTTCATAGAGCTATAACAAACAATCCTAAAATTTATATGGAACCACAAAAGATGCTAAATAGCCAAAGCCATCTTGAAAAAGCAAAGCAAAGCTGGAAGCATCACAATTCCAGACTTCAAGCTCTATTACAAAGCTGTAGTGATCAAGACAATATGGTCCTGGCACAGAAACAGACACATAGATCAATGGAACAGAATAGGAAACCCAGAAATGGACCAACAACTATATGGAAAGTATATAAAAGCAGGATAGAATATCTAATGGGAAAAAGACAGTCTCTTCAACAAATGGTTTTGGGAAAACTGGACAGCTCCATGCAAAAGAATGAAACTGGAGCACTTTCTTATACCACACACAAAAATAAATTCAAAATGGATGAAAGACCTAAATGTGAGACAGGAAACCATCAAAATCCTAGAGGAGTTCATCATATTTTTCTTACTAGCTAAGAAGTTACTTTAAAAATTTACTCCTACTATCTCACACCCACTAGAATAGCTACTATTAAAAAATAAAATAAAAGAGTGTTGTCAAGGGTGTAGAGAATTTGAAACCTTTGTACACTGTTGGGAGTTTAAGATAGTATAGCTGCTATGGAAACAGGTTGGTGTTTCCTCAAAAAATTAAAAGTAGAACTACCATATCATCCAGCATTCCCAGTTCTGAGTATATGTACAAAAGAAATGAAAGCAGATCATGTTCATAGCAACATTATTTACAGTAGATAAAAGGTAGAAACAACCCAAATGCCTATCAAGAAATTAATGGATAAAGAAAATATATAATCTATATATACGTAAATTATATAATGTAGTTATAAATATAATTATTATAATGTAATTTATAATACATACATTGGAATATTATTCAGCCTTAAAAATAAGGAAATTCCAACACATGCCACAACATGGATGAACCTTGAGGATATTATGCTGAGTGAAATAAGTTAGGCACAAAAGAAAATACTTTATGCTTCCATGTGTATGAATGTGAGGTCCCTGGAGGAGTCAGATTCATAGGAATGAAAAATAGAATGATGGTTGCCAGGGGTTGGGAAGAGGGACGTGGGGAGTTGTTTAGTAGGTATACTTGTACTTTTGCAAGATGAAAACGTCTGAAGATTGATTGTACAACAGTGGGAATATACATAACACCACTCAACTGTGCACTTAAAGGTGGTTAAGATGGTAAATTTTACTTTATGTGAATTTTGTCACAGATAAAAACTTTCTGAATTACAAATACAAAAAAATTATTCCTGTTTCTTCTCTATTTCCTGCATGGATGCATAGTAGAAAAAATTAAATAGGTATCTCTGTTGGTGCGGGGTGATTAGGGAAGAGAGTTGATTGGGATGGGAAAATGAAAATGGGGAAGTTAATATAGAAATTATACTAATTGGCTTGAGACTCTAAAATTAAATAGACCAAAAAGATGTCATATGATACATGTTAATCAGCATCTGAAATACATAAATTGAGTAAATTTGCAAAGTTAATTTATTCAGTAAAAATATGAAGAAGCAAAATATTTTAGCTTATAGAGACATGCTTACACTTTTTTAGTTTTTTTTCCTATTTCTAACTAAGATTAAAAACACTTAAATACATTTTTTTAATAGATGAAAATCCATCATAGTAAAGTAGTCACTTACATCACCTAATAGCTTTTACTGCATCAGAATATAGTGTAGGCCCCAACTAGATCAAATCATAGTTTTGATGGCTGGTCTAGATACTTCTTAAAAAGCTCTACTCAGACAGGTTCACTCTTGTCACCACCATTAGTGCCATTTGTTGAGTAGCATGTCACTGTGATTGGCACAGAGTCGTTCTTTCATCTTAGGAAAAATCATAATTTTAATGCACGCTTAAAAACCTCATGTAAGTGATTTCCTGTTTATAAAAGAACAGGCAAGACTCCTTTGCAGTCACGTTGCATGGAACGTAAAATTTTATTTTCTCTTTTTGGGGAGAAAACACCTTTTGTGGGAATTGCCTTTCAGAATTTCCTCCACATTTGTTGTCTGGTTCGTGAAGTTAGAAAGGACTCTAATACTGGTTTCTTTCCAGGTGTTGGCCAGGGACAGATTTGGATTCTGTTGGCTTTAAATAGAATCTGCTTCTCAAACTAACAAAATAGATCCTTGCGTCTTGGAGTAAGGTTTATGTCATTAAATCTCTTTTAGTGATAAATGTCTTGCAGTGATTAAATAAGTTAATATTTGTAAAGTACTTAAAATAGTGCCTGGCATATATTAAGTGCTCTATAAGTATTTAATTAATAAAATATTGAACTGAAATTACTCTGTGTCTTCTGGGTTCTTTTTAATTGTGCCAGTAGGTGTTGCTCTTGAGTGACAAGAGTAGAGTTTCCAAGTTATATTTTATATTAATAGCTGGCCTGAGTTGATAGCATAACTTACATATTCATGCTTATATACCTTATCTCATGATTAGAAACAAGACTGTTTCTAATAATTAGACTATTTACTTGAAAGATTTTCCTAATATAAAATGAAAGAGACATGGAAATGCCCATGTAATTCTCTTGAAATCTTCAAATACTATTTAGTAAGCACTACAGGTAGTTTCACCTACGTTTTAATTTTTATTTATTTTTAATTTTTCCTAAGGTACCCATCTCACGACCTTTCTCATTTACCAGGCAGGTTAGCACTCTTTCTCTTTGGCAACTAAATACTTATTGAATCTGTTGGCATTTTTCTAGAGCATCTGGCCAACACTGCTGTTTTACAGATAACCCATCGATAGGATTGAGCTTTGTTAGATTAACTCTGGTACTCAGAGCAGACTTCTCATTCACATCAAGGACCAGGTAGCATAGGTGCCACCTGCAGTCCCTCTTATGCACAGTTAATTGTACCATTAGTTAGTAACCTGTAAGTGCCCTTTCTGTTATAGCGAGTGTTGCAGATGGTGTCTGCGCCAGGGTCGGGAAGGCGCTAGAACTTGTGCAGACCTCGTATACACGGAGCTGACTGACCTGAGGAGCGTGTGTGTGGCGGGGAGGCAAGTGCAAGAGCACTTGGCTTTGTAAGAATCAAGGCCTAAGAGGTGAGAAGCGAGATAGGCTGGATGCTGAGCATGGAGAGGTGGCCGTAGAGTCTAAAAAGGGTCATGAGGGGATTTACCTAAAAGTTGGATGTCAAAGAACATGCAGTAAAATGCTGAAGACCCGAGAAAAGTGAAACCGAGTAGCCCTTTATTTATTTTTTTTAAAGATTTTATTTGTTTATTCATGAGAGACAGAGAGAGAAAGGCAGAGACACAGGCAGAAGGAGAAGCAGGCTCCATGCAGGGAGCCTGACATGGGACTCGATCCCAGGTCTCCAGGATCACACCCCGGGCTGCAGGCAGCACTAAACCGCTGCACCATCGGGGCTGCCCCTGGCTAGCCCTTTAAAATGTGCCTGAATCACACTTTGGGTTTCTATTATTCTAGTACATCATCGTTGTCCATATTTCTGGCCTTTCCCCCCCGTATGTAAGTTTCTCATGATGACAAGTTTCCCATGATATATGCTTTTAGGTCATGAATCTTTTAGCAGTCAAAGAAGTAATTTCGGTTTTAGATATGATTCTGTTATAGTACTTAATATATTTTCCTTTTTACCCCAATTTCTCTATCTGTGTCTAAGAAAATGTGTTAGACATTTTAAAGATGTTTTATGTTCAGTTTGAACACATGAAATTTTTAATGTCTTTTTTACAGTGAAAAAGACATTTGAAATCCAGGGCTGTGTATTTTTATTATTTATGGCAGAATCAATTTGGATATGTTCATCTTCTAGGCGTTAAGATGTCTAGATATTCACCTATTATATTAATATATATAATCATTTTCATTCAGCACATAAAAAACAATATTATAATAATACAGAAAAAATTGAATGTGCTTGGCCTAAATGTTTTGCATGAGACCTGAAGTATAAGCTGCTTATTTTGCAGACATTTTATTTGTGTGTTTATATTTGGTTCTGCTCCATTTTTGTAAGTTTGTGCTATTATCAGCATCCCTCTGAGTTAGCGCTGGGCTCCTACACAGTGAAGGACATGACCATCCCCCCTACTCACTATTTCTGTCTCCTGAGCAAATACAAGTTCCTGTAAGATTTCCTCAAGTTTGTCTCTCTTTCCTTCTGTTGCTAAGTCAGCCACAGGTCTTGTCTCTGGTATGAATCCTTGTGTAAAACCCCAAACTGTAGAATTCTAGAAAGCTATCATATGCTGTTCATGGTTATAGGATTTCTTCCCATAGAATCTGATCAGCAAGACACCAACCAATTTCAGAATCAAGGTGGTTAACCTTTATATAGTAGCTCCAAACTGTTACTGAAAAGCATTTCTGCTATATCTGGTTACAACCTCTGAGTCTTGTTACTGAGAAGTTAAATCAGTAATTTCTAAACCTTTTTAGTAGAGCTGGTTTTGTAAACTTTGTTGAGTTTATGAGATTTATATTCTGCTTGTTAGTGTGTTGCAAAAATACATATTAAAAGTCCTAAAATGACTAGAAATTAATCTTGTTTGAAAATTTGTGACTACTTTTGTGTTCAGACCTACTAGCTCTCCACCAAACAAATATGGAACTTTGTCTGCCCATGATGAGCCCAGTGCACTGCACTATACACAGAGGACTGAGCAGCACAAGTTTGCTTCTTGCCTGAATAGGGATTATAGATTTAGTGGAGAATAGACATTAATTGAACAACCACACAAAGAAATATCCAATTGCTATCTAAGGTCTACAAAGATAAGGTTGAAGGTGCTTTGGGAAGGCATCCGGAGAAGTGATCTGTGTAGGTCACTAGGTGAAACTCTTCCTTAGAGCACCCTCTTTAAAGAAGGTAAGACTTAAGTGGGAGAGAAGGTTCCAGGCAGCAGACTAACATAGACCCCAGAAAAGAGGGAAATAGTGAATTCGAGGAACCCTTGGAAGCCAGTGTGTTGTAACTATACTTTTCTAGTTAACTTAATCTTATTAGGCCTTTTCCACAATAATTTTTTTCCTACTCTTTAGAGCATAGGAAAGATGTAAAAAGAAGCATTGAATAAGTTCCATTTTATTCTAAATAATTGACCACATTATATGTGGTAATAGCAATTACATATGAGCACTCAACTTTGCCAAATTAGTGGGCTATTTAAGAGTATTGTCTCACTTAATTCCCTAATCCACACTATGCTCCTGTACTTCCCAGTTTAATGGCAAGAGCGAATGTGAGGTGAAGTAACCGACCACAGCTTGAGAGGCTGGTGAGGCACGTGCAGCCGGCCCCTGGCTTCAGTGTGGCCACCGGGATGCTACTGCCGTCTTTCAGGTGACCAGCTTTGTCACGCGTGTTGCCTGTCTTAGAAGTGTTGTATCAATCAGGGTTCCCTCATAGAATCAGAACTGTTCCGAGAACTGAAGAATAAAGGATTTGGTAGAGATTAGACCTTTTCTAACTGTGAGAGTTAAAACCTTAAAAGTGGTCCTAGTGGAATCAATCCAGTTTTATATATGAAAATTCCCTTTCAACCCAGAAGTTTTTAATGTGTCTACCGTGTCTTACAAACCTCACATGTTGGATTTTCTTGGCAAAATACTGTTTTCTGATATACCAGGCAGATGATGAGTTAAATTGAAGACCAAATCATGAAGATCAAGTTTTAAAACTTTAACAATACTACTGGACATGAGTCAGTCCTTAAAATTTCACAGATGTTTACCTGCTTTTAAATGTAGGCCATGGGAAGTGGTGGTAGAGCTAATCAAGGCCCACCCTGCTGGCCTGCAAGCATCACATTCCACAGCATTCACAGTTCCCATGTCGTGGCGTTGTCTGTGTGACACTCAGGGTTAGAGCTCCTGTGCATCATCAGTCTTTTTAATTGAATTCATTCCAGGGATGCCTGGGTGGCTCAGCGGTTGAGCGTCTGCCTTCGATTCAGGGCATGATCCGGGGTCTGGGGATCGAATCCCACATCAGGCTCCCCAGTGGGAGCCTGCTCTCCCTCTGCCTATGTCTCTCTGCCTCTCTCTATGTGTCTCTCATGAATAAATAAATAAAATCTTTAAAAAAAAAATCCATACCAGTAGTTTCACCATTTCCTTATGAATGGACCATATAAAAATCAGAATTCTTAACCTTTCTCCCTTGGCTTATTTTAGAACCTTTGAGCTCAGGACGCATTCATCTGTAACGTCCATGCAGAGATCATAGTCTTTCTAACATGCCTTTCCACAGACATGGTGATTTCATCCCCAAGCATCATATTTTGAGCACTAATCTGCTCTCTGTTAAGAATATTTTGGACCATGGCACTAATCTAATTTTTATCATATGCTCATTAAAAATCTAAAATTTAGTCTTTCTGTATCAGCTGCCTTAGGTGGATTTCCAGGTAGTATTTATTAGAGTGTTTTTTTTCCACCTATTTCTTGACTCTGACTGTGATATTAACCTTTTATAATTAAGATGCTCTGTCTCTTTGACACATAGTATGCCCTTTTAGTTCTTCTTAATCTTTTTTTTTTACCGCCAGTCTTTTTTTTTTTTTTTAATTTTATCCATTTACTCATGTACCACTTCGTTGGTACCTTTCAAATGCTAAATGCTGTCCCATTTATCCTTAGTAACCATGCTGAATTTTTCTGTCCTTTTTAATATTTAGGTTTTATTGGATGAATGTAGATTGCACCTTCTCTAACTGTGTCTTAAATAATTGCCACTTAAGGGAATTAAGAACTACAAGGGAAGGAAAATGCTGACCCATAGACTAAGCAGAGGGAGAAAACGTTCCCACTGGGTCTAATTTCCTAAGAAGGACCATCAGGATAGTGGCGAGGGCCTGAAATTATGGTCTGAATGACCTCTAGAAAACGATCAGTCCACAAAGGAACTTGCCTGTGTTTGCACCAAGCAAAATAGGGATAGGTAGTAGTCACCCCACTGAAGAAGGACAGCTAGCTCCCTTGTCCTTGGCTAGGTTATAAAATCACAAAGAGAGAAAATAATCATTTAGACCACAGAGACAGAGTTGACATTGCAGGATAAGACATGATGCAAGGTTGTGAATATAAGCTGGTACAGGGATCCCTCTGATCCAGGAGACGGGTTAATAAAGTATCTTAAATTCTAAACTTGTATTTTTAATCATGTATCATCTATTATTTTAGGACATAATTTCTAATTGTTTGTAAGACATAGGCATTTATCTAAACATGCATACCTAAAACATCCATTAGACTTTTCACACTCTGTTTCTCTCGTATTATTTGTCATTCTATAATTCTGGACTCTTGAGAGTGAATATACTGAAATAAATGAGAATTGAAGTGCGAGAAAAGTGACCTTCATTATGAGATCTTTATATATCATTATCATCACTGCAGCGCTTCCTATTTAAAAACAAAGTGTAAGGTAACAAGTAGAGTTTTTATATATGATGGCATTCATTAGCTCAATAATAATCTGACATTAGGAGACCAATGTGGAACTATTATAAACAATTAATTGTATTTTCAAACCTTTTATTTATCAACACCAGACACTTAATAATTGAAGTGTGAAGGAGAAAGACAAAAAGTAGATGTCAAATAATTAAGAAGAAAGGTATCATATCTTTGTTCTAAAAATATTCACAGGAATTGAATTTTTATTTTAAATTCTTACATAGTCAAGTGATGATGGAGACAAACTTCATAATATTTGTGTGACCTCACAGTTACAGAAGACATAAAAGACAGAACCAAAAAAGGGAAAAACAGTAAACAAAGCTTCACAATCAATTATGAGAAAATATTTGCAACTTTAATCTTCACAGAGCCAGGATTAATATAATGAGCATTCCCATAGAAGGTCACTATTCCTAATTTATCAAAGCCTCCCTCAAATGGATTTTTTTTTTTTTTTAAGAAAGAAAAATCTAGGAGTGCCTAGGTGGCTCAGGTGGTTAAGTGTCCGCCTCATGGTTTCAGCTCAGGTCACCGTCTTATGGTCGAGAGATCAAGCCCGACATGGGGCTCCATGCTGATTGTGGAGTCTTTTTAAGATCTTCCTCTTAAAAAAAAAAAAAATAAGACAAATTGGAATAGGCATTTTAAAATCTAGATTACCAGTAAGTACACACAAATGTGTTTAACCTCACTTCTAGATTACCAGTAAGTACACACAAATGTGTTTAACCTCACTAGTTGTCAATTCTTTACAACAATAAGAAGCCAGTTTTTAACCATTGGCATTGTCCATTTTGGACAGTTAGAAATCTCATATATTATTGGTGGGAGAGGGACTTGCTAAATAAAACTCTTTTGGATTTTAAAACAAATATACTGTTGACCTCAGCAATTCTATTAAAGCATCATTCTTATGGAATAAATGTACTGGCATATAAGGATACTTTGTTGTGAGTTACAGTGATGGTCAAGACTGGACACCACGTTAGTGCCCCTCAGAAGGGGACTGTCCTTACAGTGGACACAGTATGCTACTCTTAAAAATGAGCTGGATGATAGGACGCCTGGGTGGCTCAGTGGTTTAGCACCTGCCGTTGGCCTAGTGTGTGATCCTAGAGTCCTGGGTTCAAGTCCCACATTGGGCTCCTTGCATGGAGCCTGCTTCTCCCTCTGCCTGTGTCTCTTCCTCTCTCCCTCTCTCTCTCTCTCTCTCTTTCTCTGTCTCTCGAATAAATAAAATCTTAAAAAAAAAAAACGAGCTGGATGTATACATATTGACCTATGATATGATATGTGAGTACATGCAAAATGCAATTGCAGAGGAATGACCTGCTGTGACTATTTGTTTCTTCGAGAAGGAGAAAGAACCCACCTTGTATGTATATTTGTATGAGCATGAAGAATCATGCAGATGACATAACAGCAAACTGTTAATAGTGGCCCATCTCAGGGTGTCTGTTTAGATGGTGAATGGATCCTGTGCATTTTTTTCTTTAGACAACTCTGTATTGCAGTGGTTTGTTTTCATGACAAACATATTATTTCTCTTAAGAGCATCTATGAAGATAATAAAATGCTGAGAGTGTCCCCAGTTTCATTTTTTAACATATGTAGTTGTTTAGGAAAAATGATAGACCTCACAGTGCAAACTTTTTTGTATTTCTCACAAAATATTGCTTTTGACATCTGAAGGGAAGGCAGTGAGTGCTCTTAACACTATTCTAGAGACTTCAGTAATCAGAATTAAGGAAATAAACCCCTCTCTTCCGGTTCTGTCAAGATTGCCAGCATGGGATGTAGAAAACAAAAACATGGATTGTCTACTAATGCGATGAGGCTGTGTATGAGTCAGCTCTGATCCACCCTTCTAGTAATGCCCTTGTGACACTTGCCCCATGTCTGTCACATTTAGGTGTGTCACATGTTGAGTATAAGTTGGGTTTAGAAACCTATGTGGTCATGGGTGTCATGAAATTAGCTTCTTAGATTAGAGCCAGTCTCTTTGTAATGCTTCTTAAACAGTACTTGACAGTTAAGTCATCTGTTAAAGTTCCCCCAAGATTCTGAACATCCCCTTGGCCTGTGCAGGGAGGGAATTGTGGACAGAACTCCCATGACTCCTGCCCTTACAGGGCTGCACACCATGAGACAGGCATGCAGTAACCCTCCATCACAAATAGGACTTAGAGTTGCAGTGGGAACATCTGTTTAAAAGAAGAACTCTTATGAGAGATTGGGGGTGGGGGGGCTGATTGACAGGTAGGCCTGCCTCTGGAACTGGCCTTTCCTGAGGGCCGTGGGTGGGCCAGGGGAGCAGGGTCCTGGTGGGCTGGAATGAGGAAGGAGACTCCAGATGAGGCCCAGGACGTTGGGAGACTCCAGAATTTGAAGATATGAGAAGGGTTTTAAACTAAGGGAAACAAAACCAGGGAAGTAACAGAGGAGAGACGTGGCAAGCTTCCTGACGCTCACTAGCTCTGTCTCCTGTAAGAAGTTTGGCTCCAAAACCCTGACATGGTAAGTTGTACTTGGTGGGACTGCTGTAAGAGAAAAATGCAGTTGGTTCTTATCAGATGTCTGCTACATACAACTCACACAGGGGGATCTTGTGCCCTTGGCATCCAGATCCTTTTGTTTACCTCTAGCCCCCTGACCCTAAGCCAAGCCCAACCTTACTGGGAAGAAGGCAAAGAGGACGAGGGAGCACTCCCTTCTGGAACATACTACATTTTCTTTTGTTGTTTGTTTCTTAATTGGGTTCCTTGAACCATGTGTATAAAATGTACATTTCTTTTAAACATTTACACAGAAATCCCCTTTGTTAGCTCAGGATGACCGAGAGGAAAGGTGCTAGAGGTTGCTGGCTGAGCTCCTGCAGTGGAGACAGGAGGGGGTGGGGCAGGGGCCTGCTGCCAGCGCCTTGTGCACCATCACTCCCCTCAAAACTGCCAGAGTCAAGGCATCCCTACCCAATGCAGTTTCTTCCTGCGACTTTTTTCATATAAAAGTGTTTTGCGGTGATTTTGTGATGGCACTTCATAATTACAGAAGGCTTCTGCTAATCCCTAAGTGATTGCTTATCTAAATCCTGAATTTTTCAGACTGACGACGTATTTGATGGTGTCTCATATGTCTGTAGCATGTGCGTTCTGGGCACCCACGGCCACACTTCCCCCAGCCCCGCAGTGGCACAGCACTGTCACTCACGCACATCCTGTGGCCGTTTGGGTCCTGGGGCTCACTGGTTGAACACATGTGCTCCACGCCGACCTGCATTCATTCAGCTCATCTGCAAGAGTTTTCAGTAGGTTTTCTCAATAACAACCCATTGATTGAAAGGTTAGGGTGGTAGTCCAGGCATGGAAGGGAAAACAAAAGCAAATATATAGACACATGCAGACACACACAGGGTACTATAAGGGTTTGGTAAGTAAATATTTGAGTACATCAAAGACAAGTAGGGTTATAATAAATAAGAATAGATCAGAGCTGCCCAGAGTGGCATTAAATAGGTTACACAGCTACATTATTCCTTCCTAAGTATACACGAAGTTGCTGGGATGTCTTCCCTTCATTTATTTCCTATTACGTGAAGCCTATGCTTGATGTTATCGATGCAGAGCTGCATATCAAAGATGCTGTTAGGAGAGATTACACAGCTTTAAGACTGAACTCTACAAAGAAAGGAAGAATTTCCCCAACAATGGTGATGTTTATTGATGATTATTTTGTTCCCTCATGTAGAGTCAACAAAGCTGTTCTAGGGCTGGAATTATTTCCCTTTCCATATATGAATTTCTTCATGTTCTCAATGACTGCTGCAAGATGGCAGGATGGGGTTAGAATAAAATCTGTCAGCCTAAAAATAATTATCTCCATTTCTGGATATGGATACTCTGTGGGGCTGGTTTATACTGAGGCTATAAGCTATTATTGATAGAAACTACAGAGAACAAGGAGACTGTGATTTTTATGTCTACCTCAATCCTTTTTGCACACATCTTCCCTGCAAAATGGAAAGTGGGCCTTTTTTGGAGTCTGGAAAATGTACTGTAGCCTCATGGATCCTTGCTACCAGAGAAAAATTAAGATCATCACAGTTGTCTTTAGGAGTTCTGCTTAATCTTGGATGATCTCTCAAAATGTTATATTTTTTCTCTTTGTTTTTTATCTTAGCTGAAGTTTTGGTGACACACACTGGGGAAAGGCTGGGAAGCGCACCTTCCCCTGGCCTAGTTTTGGGGTCAGTGAGCCAGACTGGAAGCCCTGTGTGATGCTAATCAAACTTGACTTAAAATAGACAAGACTTTCCTTGACTGGTTTGTGAAAATCTTTTTAACTTTTCGAATATTAAGTTTAAAAAAGAAAGAAGTTGGCCATTGCAGAGCAGGCTTTTCGTGAGGCACTTGGTGTCTGAGCCTGAAGCATGTTCTGGTAGATCACTGCCAGCCCCACAGCAACTCTGGGCCCCTTGTCACCTTTGGCAGTAATCTGCTACATCCCCTTGCCATTGTGGAAGTAGCACTTGCATCCCATATCCAGCGTGACACTAGAGACTTGCTGATGAATTTGGATTATTAGAATTTTTTTCGGTCTTCTTCCAACATCTTCTAAGAACCCTCTATTGGCGGAATGACTACATAGTAGATCTGGTTGTAAGATCTATTATTAATTTATTTTAAAGATTTTCCTCATTCTATTCCCAGAGCAGTCACTTTGAAAATCATCAGGCCTACCAGTTACTATTTATTGCAAAAAATGAATTCATTAGGGTTGTTTCCACCCAAAAAAGCCATTGTAAAATTTACAACCAAGGATTTATAACTAGCATGTTGTTATTTTCATGAGAATTCTGATTTTTCTTGAGCTGATTTATCTAGAGTTTAAAAATATAGATGTCATTGAAAGAATGATAAGTGTAAAATCATTTTCCTCCACAGCTAACTTTTAGATTTTATGTTAATAGAGCTTTTAGCACATTGAAGTTCTCTCACTCACAGCTGTTACCTTATGTATGGAGCATTCATTTTCCATCTGACAATTGAGCTATTTGTCTGAGTGGCTCCCCTTTTGAAACTTCACAGAGTTTTTTAAGGAAACTGGGCCATGAAAACCTTTATGTTTGTCCTCCATCAAGACACAAGACGTGGCTATACCGATGAGTGAGGTTGCAAATAGTGTTACACTTTGCTATTTAAATTGCCCGAATTGAACAGTGTAGTTCTGCATTCAGCTTATAAATTACCAATACATTGGATTGTCCAGTGGGGGTAAGCTACAACTACAAAGCTAAAAAGTAAAGTCTAGGAAGAACCAGAGTGTGCACCATAAAGTAACTAGAATGCAGTCTTTAGTGTGGGCATTGGAGAGGTTCCTGGCCAACAGTCTGTTCCCCTGTTGAGCTCGGCACAGAACGCTGGGACCTGTATTGTATGAAGTAGGGCCCTGTGGGTGGCATGGGATCAGAGTGACTTTAAGGAGAGTTCCATGGCATAAAATGACATTCTGGTTTTAATGAGGAGTGTTGCCTTTATTTCAGACCTTTATAAGATTATGCTAGATACCATCTGTACCTCCTCTGGAAGAATGTAAACTGCTAACAGAAATAAGATGGGATGTTGTCATGGGATAAAGATTTTCCCTTTTCGTAGCATGTTACCTAAAGTCTGAAAGCAGGTTATATCCAATCCATATAATTATATATAAGTGGAGCCTGAGAGAGGTGTAAGATATTTAGTTCTTTGGATCATGGTAGCAGATCACTGGTTGATATTTATGTCCCACCAAAGGCACCTACTCAGAACATGAACTTACCAGCTTTTGTGTTTTTTATAGGAAATAAAATCCATTGATGATTTTTTTATTTAAAAAGTGTGTTAATCTACATTGATTTCTAAATTTGTTATGGATTCCTTAGCTGAGAAATACAGTTCATCACTGACTGTTCTATTACCTGACAGCAATTGATAAAGCATCCGTGCACAAAGTGCCAGAAAAGGTTAATATTTATTGATTTTTATGGTGCTACAACCCATGTAGTTTTGCCATCAAAGATGTATGGCCGCCAGCACTGGAATCTGTAAAATTGCAGAATGCACACTAGATTTTATTATAACCTATGCCAGTATTCAGCATTTAAAAAATGACAGATATTTAACAAAAAGCTCTGAATGTGTAGCCACCCTGAACCTGTGACTGGAATTTAATATTTTAACACGAAACACAAGAGCACTTAAAAACTAAAAATTAATCCTTGCTTTACAAATAGCAATCACATTTAGCCTTTTCTTCCACTTAACTATATGCTATTGATCCGAGAAGATGCCCAAGCAAGTGATAGCTGGAATTATGAGCATTAAAGGGCTTGCTTCTTTAACAGAAAAATGTGTAATTAGCAGAGAAGTGGGGAAAGCCTATGTTTAGTTTTAAAGGAGTTTGAAAGAAGCAGTTTGAGTGCCACACCAGTTTCGCATATAACCAAGAACAGTCTCAGCTCCGGGGATCCTGAATTCATTCCCTGATTGCAGATTGTGGGTAACAATGAGGAGTGTGCACTGTTCTTGTCTTTTGTTTTTTGTTTGTCTCCATCTGAATTTCCCAGACTGAGATTCAGTCCTTGGCTTACCTACAACACCAGAAACACCGACCTCTATTCATTTGCCTACTTGAATACACTCAAAATTTGCGTTACTTTGCTGATTGTTTAGTGTGTCTAGATAATGTGTAACAGATGAAATAAGACAATTTATGAATTACTTTTTTAACCCAGAGAATCCACCATAAGTTGTCCCCTGGCCTCCAGGGCCATAGACTTTAAGGGTGAATCAGAACTAAAACCCTCCGTCCCTATTTTTTTAGATGTTTTTGAAAGTGGGAGCTGGAATTTATTTCTACAAAAGATTTAATGGAAATTCTAATGCTAAAAAAACAAACAAACAAACCAAAAAAAAACTACTTTAACCAACTGAATAAATTGCGGTGCATCCTTCAAATATGCTTTTAGATCTTCTTACCAGTTTCCACAGATTCTGTTTTTTCTTTCCCTCGCAAACAGCTTGCCCATGTTGTTACGCTTATTTAGGGAAGAGAAAAGAGTTTGCTTCTTGAAAGGAAGCATCCTTTTGCCTAGAAAACTGCTGTCATAGCTTACATATCATTGAAATATGTGGCAGCTTCAATTCTAAAATTGAAAAAATTAAAAAGACTTAAGAGAGAATTCCTGACTCATGTTCTCAAAGCTGATGACAGTATGCAGTATTTTCCATAAAGACTTCATTTTCCCCTCCTTTTATTAATCTTATTTATAATATTGTTAAAATTTTCTTCATGAATACCAGTGTCACATGAATCTAATTCTTTACATCATTTTAATTTGTCAATTTTCTTTATCATTTTGTTATTTATCTAATATTCTTCTTTCTCTCTTCTTCCCCTTTTTTAACCAGGCAAGGTCCCTTACTAATAGCATAGTGATTAAAATAGTCTTGCTTAAGGAACATTGCTCCATTACACTGTTGTTTTGTGTCCATATAGCCTGGTTTTGCAGCCTCCCAACCTCAGAGCTATCTCTCTGGCTTTTTTTGCTGTTCCCCTTAAACCTGCCGATGACAGCTGAGTGACAGGCCCCTTAACACTTCCTTTCTTCTCTGAAATTAGACACTGCTGCCATAGGCCGTGCATTGGTGTCCAGGACACCTTCACCTCTGGATCAGCTGTCACCTGAGGTGTGGACGACTATGTGAAGATGGCATTGGGATCTTAGCCCATTCACTTCTCTTTAAGTCGCACTGACTAGGAGCACACCACCCAAAGCCAAGTGTACAAGGACACATATGCAGGGACACATTTTATATGACAAACTAAAATGGAAAAAGGAAAAAGAACCATTTCAAACCACGTATTCCAAATTAGAGAATCATTTTAACTTTTATGAACAACAGTGGAAATGAAGGCAGAGGTTTCAAATTTCACAAAGCAGATACCATGAGGGCTGAGAGATCCTGTGATTCTCATAACTATGGAATTTATTTTCTGCCCTGCCCCCAGGAAAAATAAACAAATCCTTTGAATTACTCTTTTTTTGTCAAGTATGTTTTATTTGACTTTTAGTTTCAAATTCGGCCTTTTAAAAAATGTACTTTATTTTGTGAATTGTCAGAAAATGTGAACCATCAGAGGGAAAATATCTTAACCCCATTTTGAATTGGTTCATTTCCTTATTTACTTTGTATTTTAGTTCTAAATAAAACATATATTCTGACAATTATATTGAAAACATTAATGCATACTTTATAACAATTATCTGCTTCTCATTCTCTTTTGCTTTTTTTTGGATTGAAACTAAAAACTAAACATGACTTTAATGTTTTGGTTTACATTAGAGATGCATTCAAAATAAAATACAAGAAATGATTTACACATAAATGTGGCAGAAAAAAATCAGATTTCAAAAAAAATAAAAATCAGAAGATATCCTGGAAATCATGACTAAAATAATGTGACAGTTTTTAAACTTCGACTTTGAGCAACTAATCTATGTTGCTGCCTTTGAGAGGGAGACTTTTTAAATACATTTTAATTCATTCTCTTTAGGTGAGTGAACTGATAGGCTTTTTTGCTTAATACTATTAGAGTTCTTGGGTAGCTTTTGTATTGAAAAAATGTTTTTGTCTTAGTGCTTAACGTGAGGCTTAGTGTAGTCTAACTGGTTTACCTTGTCAGTTTGATTAGCAGAAGAAGCAGGTCATTGTTGGTTACCTAGCAGATGATGTTTTCTTGTCCTAAACTGGGCTGTGCAGAAACCATTCCAGGAAATTAGAAGTACCTTAGGTTTTTCTTCTTCATTTGCATCTTCTTGAAAAGGGGAAAAGCAGTTTTGTGGATCCTTTAGACAAGGATCTTCTATATAGTTTCCTTTTTTCATAGTGAATTGTATTACCTAGTTTTAGCTGAAATCATCACTGGTTTCATGTGACCTAGGAGAATTAAAAATATTGTTAATTAGAAGGCCCAGGTTCATGATGTTTTCCATGGCAGTCTCCTCTGAGCTGTTTGTTGATTGCAGCTCGTTGGGGAATTTCAGAGAATCGTTTGTTGTAGTGTTGGACTTGGCAAAGTACGAAAAGTACTTCAGTGGGGTGTGATGTGCAATGGCATCATTTATATTAAAAAATAAATCTGAGAAATTTTCAAGACATAAAAGTAATGGGTGCTGGGGACAGGCTGTAGCAGCCGTGTGCACCCAGCAGCCACCCAAGCAGTCCTGGTGCAGGGGTGCAGATGCTCCCCTCTGCCGCCCCCCTCCCCTCCCACCCAGAGAGAAGGAGCATGCCTGGTGCTGGCAGCACTAACAGAAGCCCTGTACAGACAGACAGGGGGGCAGGACCACAGGACCCAGCTCCATCAGAGGGAAGGAAGCCCGAGTTCACTCTCCTCCAGCCTCTCCAGGAGCAGTGGCTCTTCCCTGGAGCCCTTTGTTTGCACTTCCTTCCAATTCTTTCTTTTCTCAGGTTCTTCTGATGACCTTTCAGCCCCCTCTCTTTTTTTTTTATTGAATGTTTCACACAAGAACACGCCAAAATGCTATAAATTACCCACAAAACTGAGAGGGAGAGGAAGAATGACTTCCAAGGTAAAATAATCAAGTGCAGAGCTGACAATAGAACCCGGACCCGGCTCTCGATGGGCAGTGCACCAGGAGCTGTCGGGAGCATGGATTACCCATCTCCTTTCTTTAAAGAAGGTAATCTTGGCTGCCTTGAGGGAGGTGGTATTCTTTTGTGACCACTTCTCCTTTTTCCTTACATTGCTTTAACTATTTGGAGGAGTGAATTCTTCTCGTAATCCTTTGTCCACTAATTTTCTTTCATGGGAGCTTTTGCTCACTGGCCACTTTTTTCATTACATGTGCCATGGGAATATCTTATTTTACTGTTAATTTATTACAACCTGTGCTTGTTAATGTAAGGTGTCTGCTGACATTTACCCACACTTGGTCTTTGTTCCTCAGGCTGCCCAGTGTATTTATAAAACCACATGTTCCAGATTACTAGTTTTGAGCTGACTTTTTCCCTCTTCTTCCTTTTTTCCCACAAAGCTTTGTATCCACAGACACCCCCCCCCCACTTTAATGTTTCAGCTCTGTCAAAATTTCTGACAAATTCTAGTTCTGGGTTCCCATATAATATGCCTTGAATTCGCAACAATACCAAATAGATTTCTTACTTGGTATTCTGAAATAGTTTATTTATAGTTTTGAACATTATATTTCTTAAAAAAAGAAAACTCTCATCACATCCATATATTACCAATCCTAAAGCAAGGTCAAGTTTACCTTTTAGGAGACAGGGAAGACAAAATGATAGAGAATATGTTGGTGGGGTGGGGGAGGGAGTATAAAATAAACACCAATACCTTGAAATGTAAGCACTTGAAACTTGTATAAGAAGGCCATGTAAAAATGCAGCTAACTTTAATTAGAAATGAGAGAAAACAACACTTAGAATAGCTGTCCTCAAAATAAGATTTCAAATCAGAGTTAATGTATTCTGAAAAAGGCAGTCAAAAAGGAAGAAGAAATACTATAACTTTTAACTCTTAAGGCGTTTTAAATAAAGATTTTAGTTCAGCAAATTAGAAAGCATGCTGGCATATGAATACAAAGGGTGGTCCGAAGGTTGGAAAACAAACCAGGTAAATCTGCAGTTAGCCATTGTGGCGATTTATAGAAAATATGGAACCAGGAGTGGAAGGGATATAGAAATGGAATTATGTAGCTGGTAAATAGAGCCAGAATATTTGAAATAATACATAAGCCATTTGTACTTTTAGTAGCTATGTTTCTTCAGGCAGACACATATTTGCAATCAGATACTTATAATGAACCATTGGAAACTTGTAAAAAGCCAGGGAAAATTGACAGATGAAAAGGCCATTGAGCCAGTAGCTAGTGGATCTGGAATCTAGTCCTATTGCTCGTGGTCACTATTTGTATGAGCCACTTAAACCCTCCTCTACCTTACTTCCCTGAATGCAAAATAAAGGATGAAATTTTAATAGGTGAGCTCACTGGGTCTTCCCAGGGGTGATAACACTATAATTATGTGAAATTATAAATAATACTCCCTTACAATCCTAATCTCCTGGTAATCTCTTCCATAATTTTCATTTGCTAAGATTATAAGGAAAAGCATGCATATGAGACCATTGGGAGGGTTTATGGGTTAGGAAGGCCAGGAGGACTAGGTACAGACAAGTTAGGAACAAATTCGACCCCTCAAATGTTCTTTCCCACAGAGGACTGTGATGGGCTCTGAATGTGCAGTGATGTTTGTTCCTGCCACAAGGAGACCACAGAGCCTGCCTGGATATCTGTTGGCATCTCTCTGAAATCTGAGCTTAACACAGGGACTTGCATACCGAAAGCACAGCCCCAGTGAGGGCAGTGTTTAAGATGACTGGTCCCCTCTGTAGATGTCAGTTCAGAGAATGAAAACTAAACTGTCACATAATGGCGAAAAACAAAAACCAAAAAACTGTTAGATTTTTTTCTGTGACCTCCTATTGGTTGTGGTTCGGCTGACGGCTCCAGGTAGCTTTCTAGTAGCAGAAGAACAGAGCTGAGCCAACAGAAAGTGGGTGGTAGGAGGTTGTCTGGGAAGCAGGCTTGCTTCCAGGCAGACTCCAGGCCAGCCTGCACAGCAGCGGGCTGCCTAGGAGAGGGTCCAGGTGGCTGTCCTCAGGGTCCTGTGGGGCCTGGAGGGTGAGGGAGCATCACCTGTGACTGTAGCTCCTGCCCCCCAGGCTGGAGAGGCACCTGTGTCTGGCAGCCAGAACATGCCCTGTGACTTCCCTGATCTGTCCCCACCATACTAAACAAGTGGTGAGTTAACAAGGTGAGAAAGATCCCAGTAGCCTCCAGCACTCAGCAGGCCCTCAACGATGGCGGATGTCTTATCATTTCTGCTAAGAAGAATATGGGCCTCTTCTAAAGGAATGGGAGCCTGTGCCAGGGTGGATCATGCCGGAGGCTTCCTGACTAGCCACAGCACCCTCTCAGTCCCTTCATATAGTCGCTGTGGCGTCCCAGATGCCTGCAAGGTATGGTGGCCATGGTCTTCTTTGAAACCGTTCTGAAAACACTGCTGCTGGGTTCATGAGACCTTATTTCAGACGCCTGCCTACTGCCTCTCTTTTGCTCTGTGGCAAGTAGCTTTGGAATTAACTTCTCTCTAAGCCCTGGGAGGTCTCCCATCTTCTTGCTATTGGGAATACTCTGAACACACATACTTCATCTCCCTCACTCAGCTCTCCAGGGCTTTCATACTTTTAACAGGATGTGGTTTTTAATGAGGCTTCTAGAAGCTTCAGAAACTTCTTTAATGATTTTGTTTTGACCTTTTGCTACTGCCTTTACTGGGACTGAATTGATCAATCAATACTGAAAATTTGCTACCATGATTCAGATTTTATTATTTTTGCGTGCAACTTTTTAAGTTTCCTTTTCTTGGTTCTGGAATGGGCACCTATTAAGCATTATAATGGGGAACATTCAAGAGTCCAAACAACATGGGTATTAAGTCCGTAACAGCCGTGTTCCCAGGTATCTCCAAACCTTCACATTTACCCGCCTTTACGTTGCTCTGTATGAAATAGACATTTTGAACAGATGTAAGCAGACGATGCTCACTGCCCCTTCAGTTCCTTGGCCACAGTGTATATCCCCAAGGGCCCGACACGTGCAGGGGAGGGGGGGATGAGGGGGTTCCATTGGTCCGGGGCCAGGGTCCTTTGCTCTCTTCCCTCTCTGTTCCTGCTTTCCTTTCTCAGTGGGTTTTAGACACATCATCCCCCGTCGAACTGCCTGAACAGTTTTGCACGAGGATCTCGTAGAAAATGGGCAAAATCCAAAACTCCCGGTGCTGTGTCTCATGCCCCCCAGTTCTCTGTACGCTCACTGCTGACACCGCGCCTCGCTCTGCTTTGTCTTTTCAGGGGTTGGGTGCCTTGGTGGCAGTGTTTCCACATTTCTTCTTGGTCACCTTCTTAGTGGTCCTGGAATCACTTAACTCCCAGAAAAATCTTGAAACATGGCATGTTTTTTGAATACATAGTTTTCTTTTTAAAATGCAAAATTTTATTAACTTCATATTTGCAGATTTATTACATCTTTAATATTTACTATATATGTAGGCTTTAATCTCGTTAATTTTTCTTCATTTTCATAGCAAGTTTTCTTTACACTTATTAACTTTTGGAAATAAGCTGATTTTCTAAATAAAAATAAGTGCTAAGAGTATTATTTTTTTTAATTTTTAACAGGAATACCAAAGACAATTGGAAAATAGAACAATTATACAATATAGGATCTAGGCGGGGAACCAGTAATCCTAGAAAGTTCTCAACATACTTAATAGAGCACATGGAAACATTCCCAGAAATTTAGGAATACACAGTAAATAATGATCCTCCCCACAACAGCTCCAGGAGGTATTGCTAGAGTAACCACAATAGTTTCTTAAGGAACTCTCCCGGGTTCTGGTATTCAAGGGTAGCACCCCACCCCTTATCATCTGTGGGAAATGGGCACTTCAGTGACCAGCAGCCTGGAAGGCCAGGGAGAAGAAACTATTGGATCACCTTAGAGCAGTGACTGACTAGATAAGTCAGTGGATCTACTCACATTCACGACCCCATCTGTGCATTCTTGGTAGCTGATGCACATCTCCTGATCAGTGTGTGCCAGGCACCGGGTCTGTGCTGGGCACCAGGTCTGTGCCATGTTGGGTCATCCCTCGCCCTCCCAGCCATGGCCCTGGTGCCACTGGCAGTGTCTCCCAGGAGCACATGGGCAGGGGGAGACGAGGATTTGGCCCACCGCTACCTGCCAGCTCTCAGCAGAAAGGAAGATGATAAGAAATAAGTCATACTGTGGTGCCGTAGTTGGGATAGAAGCAGGAAGAGGAACCAGAAAACTGGGTTAGTCGGGGGGACAGGGTGGGGCTGCAACTATTTTGTGTACAGTCAGGGGAAATTCTCTCTGAGCAAACGACTCTATAAAACAGTTTTACTGACATACAATTAACATCCAACAGCCTGCACACAAAGTGGAGAATGTGTTGAGTTTGGGTGAGTGTATAAATACTCGAAGCCACCACCACAATGACAATAAGGAACACAGCCCTCTCCCCCAGAGTTGTAAGGAAATTTCTAGTACAGAGCGTGATCCACGTGGGGCCGGAGCCGTGTGGGCCTGTGGTCGGGCAGCATGCAGAATGAGCTGTCCAATGTAAGGAGGGTGGCCCTGGAGGGACTAGGGCCAGCGTGGTGGGCCGCTCAGGCCTTGTCCATAGGGAGGCCTGTGGGGGTTTTCTTCTGACTCTGACAGAAGCCATGGCGGGAGTGAGCGAGAGAGGAGCCTGCGTTGGTTTATCTTTTGAAGAACGTCACTCACTCAGACTTCTGTGTGGAGAGATGTGTGCTTGGGGTAACAGGATGATCACAGCCGGAGACGGTGACCATGGGACAGAGGTGGTGAGGGCAGTCAAATAAGGCTGGAAGCCAGCTTTCTCTCTGCCATCTGACCCCTAGCCACTGTGCCCCTTACTTGGCTTGCTACCTTCTGGCCAGGGACCCTGGATTCCTGGGACGAGGCAATCAACCTCCATTTGTAGATTTTCATATCTGTGTTTTCCGACTTGCACACTCACTACATGCTTCTTGACCTCCAAGGAGACATCCTCAGTCTCCTTAACTTGGACTTTTTTTAAACTTCCGCAGTGTTTATTTCCCTTGTGTCACATTCCATTGTGGGTAGGATCGTCTTCCTGACTGCACACAACTTCGTGTCATTAAGCCCAATAGTTGCTAATAGTGTGCTTTATTTAGAGAGGTGCTTTTAAACTCTTGTTAATGTTCTTGAATTACACTTAATTGGAAAGATTTCCATATAGTTGTGTAAAGAAATATAGAAGATTTGTTTTAATCCCCTAAGAATGTGACAGCAGAGTATTCTAGTATCTTTCACAACCCAGATACAATACCTTATTTTTATGTCATTGAATAGACTGGAAATTTATTTTTGGTAGATCCCATAACACCAGGAGAAATCAGAAATCTGAGGGCACTGTTGTTACCTTTTTTTTTTTTTTTTCTGGGGAAAAATCGAGACCTTAACTGTAAGGAAAAAAACAAATGGGCTCAAAGGAAGTGAAAGAAGGAAGTGTGTGTGTGTGTGTGTGTGTGTGTGTGTGTGTACACATGTGTGCAGGCACACATAAATATATATTTTAAAATATTTTTATTTGTCCTTGTAATAAAGGTAAATACTTCAGTTGATTAAATTTCTCTTTACTTTTCTGACATTAAGATGTTCAAAATTTAAAAACAACTTAAAGCTTTCTTAAAAAAAAGGAAAAAGGGGCCAATCTCCGCATGTAATATACACTACAGAAACACTTTTTAATCAATTGGCTTACTTAAAATTATTTCTAAAACCATCGTATCTAGAAACTTAGGAGAAATAGACTAGATTTATTCTAAAATGATTATTTTTTTTAATTTTTATTTATTTATGATAGTCACACAGTGAGAGAGAGAGGCAGAGACATAGGCAGAGGGAGAAGCAGGTTCCATGCACCGGGAGCCTGATGTGGGATTCGATCCCCGGTCTCCAGGATCGCGCCCTGGGCCAAAGGCAAGCGCCAAACCGCTGCGCCACCCAGGGATCCCCTAAAATGATTATTTTTTAAATAGACACCTGTATTGCTCTCTTCTCTTTATATGTGGTTGTTACTGTATATGCTTAAACTGTTTCATTAATATCCATATGATTAGGTCAATACAGATATTTTATTAAGCTTGTTTTCTTCAGCTTTGTGTATAAAATAAACAATATTGGACAAAGAAAACATAATATGAAAGTTCATTGTTGTTTAGTAGGAAATCAGTATGTTAAGAAGAACTGACACTCTAACCACGTAAAAATGATCAATATTTTCATGAATACAACCAGCCTAAAGGTTTTTTTGGATCTTGGGTAGCCTAACTTTTATCATTTGAAGCTTGAATCACTACAAAAGGCTGACAATCTACTGGGTGAGAAACCAGTGCATTTTTATAAATACACACGTATTTATTCATGTATTTAAAATTCAGGCTAAGAGTGTATGAAGCAACTGTACTTAGCAATAGACGTTATTTGGCTGAAGAACTCGTTTTTTAGGCATATAATCTGAGTCGTAAAAAGCATCTCCCTCCTTCGTGTCTCCCTCCCTCTGACACGACAACCCCACCTACAGCACTTCTGACTCCAGAGGGAGAGGGCTGCGCACCCCGCGCAGTTCCACAGGACAGCAGCTGGGCATCCTACAACTGAACTCAGTTCTGACTCCGACTACCTGGAAGCAGCGCCCACTCCCCACAGGTGAAGGGCTCAGCCCCACAGGACTTTGCCCACTTCAGATGCCCATTGCAAGTCCAGCCTCTCATGCTTCTGACTGGCTATAAATCAGAGGTTCCCATGTGACTCCCTTGGGTCTTTATTTGCTGGAGCAACTCACAGGACTTAACATGTTTACCACGTTATTAAAGGATATGATAACAGATCCAGATAATTGATGAAGACATACTTCGGGCTAAGTCTGGGAGGGACCCTACCACAGGAGCTTCTGTCTCCATGAAGGTGGGGTGCATCACCCTTCCAGTATTCAGATGTGGTCAGCAGCCTGGAAGCTCTCAGAATCCCATGCTATTGGGATTTGATGGATGCTTCCTCGGTAGATATGGTCAGTTATTACTTCTATTTCCAGCCTTTCTCTCTAGAGAAGTAGAGGATGGGGCCAAGAATTTGGAGCCTCTGATCATAGCTTGATCCTTTGGTGATCAGCCCCATCCAGGAGCCACTCGGGAACGCCCCCTAGAGTCACCTCATTAGAACAAAGGACCATCCTAGTGTTCTTACCACTTAGATTATAGGGCTTGAGGAGCTGTCTGCCAAGCCTGGGGTCAAAGACAATAGGTTCTTTGTAGGAGCTATACTGCAGTGTAATGGGTAAGGGGGACCAGGGTTAAGTCCCATTGGTAGAATCTTCAAAGAAACAATGTTCCAGATGCTCTGTTCTCCAAAGTGGGGGTAATAGAGAAGTTACCCAGAGTCACACCACGTCAGAACCTGCTAATACATCACAGGTCTTAGGAAATCCATCGAACTCAAAGCCTGTGGCAATTGGAATGTCATGGTTGGGACGCACCTTGCAGGGCCAGCAATCCTTTCTTCTTGTACTTACCTACTCAATCTGCATTCACGTAGTCCCATGTGAACACCGTCAGTGACAGGGCCATCCCTCTCCATGTAGCACATTGTGCCAATCTCAGAAAGTTCATCTGTAGGTTGAGACAGAATATTTTTCCCTGTAACTTCCCAGGTCCCTGGTTCTTTATTCTCAGAAGCTCCAAATTAGAAATCTAACACCATTTTCTATTCATCTTGAAAAATTGCTCATTTCCTAGACTGTAAACTTAAGGGCAAAAAATAAATCGCCAGTATCCAGTTAAGACAACTGCAGATGTTTCTTGTTTATTAAATTGGATAAATTTCTAGTGTCCTCTTCTCATGTGACACTGTCCACATTTCATCACGGTTTAAGACTGCGATTGTCTCTACCGAATTTCATTAGCTACTTTACCATCTTCCCACTCTAATGTACAAACCCAGTGCACACTATGATCGCATTTTCATTGTCCATATGTAATATTTTCAGCACACAATGTATCAGCTCTGGCTGATGTAGAGAGGTGTGTGATGGATCAGATGCATGGCAGAGATGGGATAGATATCCTGTATTGTGTGTATGATCTAGAGATGCAGTGCAGGGTCAATGCTGGCTGATGTGAAGGTGAAGGCTAGCAATAGAGGACATAGCTGTGGCTCTCACCATCCTGATTCGTATTCCTTTTGGCCTCCTCCCTCTTGTCACTGCTGGGGAGCACACCCAAACTCAGCATGCTGTGTGTGTGCTAAGTATGTATGTGGATTGGCTTAAAGGAGGAGATGAGTTTGGAGCAGTGATGTGAAGGCAGTAAGGAATGTGTTTTGGGAGAAGGAAGCCTTGAAGGATGGAAGTGGTGGTGTTGTGTGGAGTCTAACATGGGACCTGAGGGGCGGGATCTTACCTGGGTTCCTGGCGGTGGGGTGTTGACCCTCTGTTGCAGTTCTTGAAGCATGATCTTATCAATAACCAGAGATAATCTGACAGTCATCTTAAGTAAATTTGGCAAGATAATCATAAATTAAAATGTTTTTCTTTTAAATTGAGAAATATTACTGTCACATTGACTGGAATACTCCTGTCAGCAATCAATACATTTTCCCCTAGAAGAGCTACTGGTGAAGTCAAATCATAGTCACAATGTTGCTTTACTGTGTTTAAAGCCAGAACAAAGTAATTGAGTTGAATTTAAGGAAAGTACCTGCTGTGCTCACCTGAGGCAGTGGCCTGAGCCCTGGGGGCCCTGTGGTATGGAAGTCCATCTCTAGGGTGCCTCTTTCTCTTCTCTAGGCAGTACTGAGCATGGTACTCCTAGGTCCGTGTTTCTTCTTCTGAGTACCATGTGGGCTTATCTTTCTCTAATACCCCCTTCACAAAGCGATGTCAGGGCCACAGTTTGGCCATGGCAGCACAGGACTGTGTGTCTCAGATGTGCCTCCGCCAACCACGAGTCAGCCGATTGCAAATTTCCTTGGGCAAATGCTTTTAAATCTAGGATATGCATGTGACCAGCTTCTGGGCTGTGTTGCATTAATTAAATTAACTTCTGACTTTTTTTTTTTTTTTTGAGTGATTCACTGTCTTCTCTCTGTATTTTCCTAATGGAACATTCTAGATGAGGGATTGAGTTTTGAAATTGTTTTGAGGAATAAACAGGAGAGGGTTACAATCTGTTATTCTTAATAGAGATTAAGAACTTGAAAATGTCAGTTTGTGTAAACATAAAGATATTTATGTAGTAAGTATCCAATTAGTGAATTCCCTGGATGTCTGCATTGACAGTTCCTATTTTATTCACGGAATAATTTGAAGATGAGTTCTATTATGGGAGGAAGGTAGATAGTGCCATAATGGAAGGAGCTTTTATGGATTGGGCGGGTATTTTAAACTCTCTGAGCCTCCGTTTTCTTTCCCATAGAATGTGTGTGATAGTAATAATCTTCAGGATTTATTGAGGTGATATATGTAAAGCTCCACTTCTGGCATATACTTTGTACTTATAACAAATGGCAACTCTTATTATGATAAGAATCCTTTGAGAGGAAAATGTTTATCATTGTTTTTATGTAAGGAATTTAGAATGCCTTTCCCACCTCTGCTTTCTTGTCCATTGGTAGAAAGGACACATTTTTCACGATCAGCTCAAGCATTGTGTTTTTAAGCCTTCCGTGAACCCCTCAGATAGTATTTGTCAGCTTCTCTCTTGTCTGGAGAACCATAGCACGAGCCTCATCTGTGGGTACTGATGAGTGAATTTATTGATGTATGTGTTTAATATCGAGTATTTGTTAAGTTTCTTACCATGTTGCAACACTTGTGCAAGTGACAACAGGGTCCAGGGGCAGCACAGGGGACCATCGTTATCATCATCATCATGTCTTGAGTCTGTGTGTGTGTGTCCATGGATATAAGAATGTCAGACCCAAACAAATACATGAATAAGCTGAAGATGATGGTAAAGGCAAGAATGCAGGGTTTGAGGATAGAAAGTTCCAGAAAGGTTACTTTTTTTTTTAAGATTTTATTTATTTATTCATGAGAGATACAGAGAGAGAGAGGCAGAGACACAGGCAGAGAGAGAAGCAGGCTCCACGCAGGGAACCCAATGTGGGGCTTGATCCGGGGACTTCAGGATCACGCCTTGGGCCAAAGGCAGGCGCTAAACCACTGAGCCATTCAGGGATCCCCAAAGAGTTTACTTTGAGTTGACGCCTCCCAGTGAGCCTCTCTGAGGAAGAAGCCCATGGGCTGTATTGTGCATAATGAAGAATCAGCCACCAGAGACCTGGACCCAAAACTTTCTAGGCAGAAGGACGAGGAAGCAAGAGTCGGGGGTGAGCCAGGTTGGCGCGTCTGACTTATCTGTGTGTATCTGCTACCTCGTGAAAGCATCAGACCATCGTTAGCATGAAGCGAGAAAAGGAATAGAATAATAGCTAGCAAGAAAGCTTCCGCACCAGTTCCAGCATGTGACAGTGAGACCTTGTGATGTCTAAAATTCTAGCAAAGATGTGTTGTTCATTGTGGCCTTGACTGAAGAAGAGTAACTTGCTGTCTAACTTAGGGAGGAAGGTGACCCCATTTGCACAGAAAACCTCTTTTGGTCATTGAGGGCTGATGCATGGGTGGCCTGGCCAGATAGGGCTTAAATGGGGAGGTGGACATGTAAATGGGAAGGGTTAGATCATGGCAGACACCTGTTCCCACCTTAACTTCACTCTTCTTCAGACCTTTCGTTGACTGGAAATTTCCTGAGACCAAGGCTGGAGAATATAACCTACTTTGTTTAGTAGAATTTTCTTCTTTTCTATATAAACCTCAAGCAGATTGTCAGCACCCAGTGTTTAATAATAGAGGGTAGTATTTATATTTCGGACTTCATCTCCCAAGTAAATTTTTAATTTCAAAGGAACTGTTCAAGATTGCAAAACTTTACACAGATATAAATGCTAGATTGAGAGTCTTAGTAAACCTACTGCCAGTCGGCATTCAAAACAAAAAGTCAGTGAAAGTGTATGTTTTTTATTTAAAGCCTTTTATTTAAAACCTTTTTTACTTAAATGTATCTCTCTCACACTCTCTCTTTTTTTTTAGAGAATAAAGAGTTGAAACAGATTCATGTCTATTTTAAATTTAAATTATGGGGATCCCTGGGTGGCTCAGTGGTTTAGCGCCTGCCTTTGGCCCAGGGCATGATTCTGGAGTCCCGGGATCGAGTCCCACATCAGGCTCCCTTCATGGAGTCTGCCTCTCCCTTCCCTGTGTCCCTGCGTCTGTCTCTCTCTCTCTCTCTCTCTCTGTGTGTGTGTGTGTGTGTGTGTGTGTCTGATGAATAAATAAATAAAATCTTTAAAAAAAAATTATGCCATCATCATCATCACAATCATTGTCAAACAGTGCAAACACTTCCTGGCTCCTGTGACTTGGTGATTTGGGTTTGATCTGGTGGCTCCTGATTCTCCTGTTACTCTTCCTTGACATAACAGCCATGTGTCTCTTTGTTGGACACATCTGCCTTTCTAAGGTGTGTGCATCCATTGTGCATTTGAAGAGATTCTAAGCTGATTCATTTTAGTGTATTTTTGTTGTCTGGAAGTGGTGTTTTTGTATGTCTTTGGAACATTTTCTCTGCCCCCTTGGTGAAAACTGGCCAATTTTGGCCTCTCTAAATAGAATACACTTGGGAATCCCTTTGTTATCCCTCCAGGCAAGAGCTCCCCAGCAGAGCTGTGCTTTAATGAGTTTGATTTCAACAGTGTTTGTGATTTCTGGGTTTAAACACGTGTCTTCTGATAAACTATCTGCCATTTGATATGTAAGGTACAAATGAAAATTTTAGGGTTGCAGGTTTCTCCATTAGAGAGAAATGTTCAAAATCACAGACATGGTGACATGTTAGACCACACGATGACTTCACATTGCCTTTGTACCTGTGAAAGCAGTGTTGAAATGATAGATATTCTGGTAGGAATTTGCACCCAACAGCCTGGCTTCTTTATGCAAAGCTCAGGACCTCAGGTTAGTGCCTTTGTATACCATGTTTAACCAACTACTTGTATCACAAGTTGCTTATATGCCATATTCTAATGGCCTTATTGATCTCTGGTTTGATAGAATTAAATAATTGTGTTTTTCTCTGATGTTTGAAATTCCAAAATAAGTACAGTCTTCGATTAGGTAATAGTGCTTCTTTCTTACAGAATTATTATGAAATTAAATGAGCTAATAAGCATAAAGTGCTGGGTGGAGTGTGTAGCATGCATGAGAAACTTAATGAGCACTACTTTCCTTCCTCACCTCTTCTCCACTTTGGGACCTCATTCTCCAGGCAGGGTGTCTTCTCAGTGCTTCACACTTACGCTCCAACTGTATGTTCACCTAATTCCTTTATTCATCACAGCCACCCTGTTAGGAGTACTGTTACTGCCTCCCTTTTACAGATGAGGAAGCTGGGAAGTCAGACTTGAGGGCCTGGTCCAAGATCACGGAGCAGGTAAGTGGCAGGCCTTGAGGCACCAGCAGCCTGGCTGCAGGGTGCACTGGGGAGAGGGCGGTTTGTGCCACAACAGAAAGTACTTGGTGCTCAGAATGTTCCAGGAGAGTGAGGCCTCCCTGCGTTCTGGTCAGGTTGTGAGAAATGTATGATCAGTCTTGGAAATCAGAATTGACCACCTACCACTCACCTATGTTCTTTTGCCAGTTGTGCTCCTGATCAGATCCGGTCTTGCTCTGTGGATTATGTTTCTATTTTGGGAATGGCACCAGTTTTGTTTGGACATGTGAAACATAACAGGTTGGGAAAGCCAGGTTCACTAGGTTATGGATTTGATCAAAACCAGTTTCATCAGAGCTTAGGAAGCTATTTCCTTTAGTGCTATGTTTTGGGTTTGTTTTTGTTTCTACTGTTCAATAAAGAAGCTTCATGCAGTGATCCTTGCTGTGCATCTTATTTCTTGCTTTTGACATGGTGTCAGTGATGTGTCTTTCTCATTACTAAAAATCTATATTCTATACATCAGAAATATTTCATCTCATTGGTAATAAGTGACATAAACCTTTTCTTGAAAATTCCCTAATACAGACACCTGGCTGACTCAGTCGTTAGAGCAGTGACTCTTGATCTCAGGGTCATGAGTTCAAGACTCACATTGGGCACAGAGATTACTTTAAAAAGGAAAAAAGAAAATATCCTAATACATGGAAAATTCTTGCTGATTTTTGCTTTTTTATCATCCTTTTTTTTCTTTATTTATCTATGATAGTCACACAGAGAGAGAGAGAGAGGCAGAGACACAGGCAGAGCGAGAAGCAGGCTCCACGCACCAGGAGCACGACGTGGGACTCGATCCCGGGTCTCCAGGATCGCGCCCTGGGCCAAAGGCAGGCGCCAAACCGCTGCGCCACCCAGGGATCCCTTTTTTATCATCCTTAAGGACTGAACTATTTCCCCTAAATACTTTGAACTGTAATTGTCTTTATGAGTCCAAAATAAAGTATGATACTATGTCATCAGTCATATTCTTCTAACTTAACATCTACCAGAGAGGTAAAATCCCTGAGAGTGGGCATGTTGTTTGTCTTATCCACCAGTAAAGATCCATCCAAAGGCAAGTGTTGTACTTGGCACACATTAGATGTTCTGGATGCCTTCCACAAGAAAGGATGAGTGTCAGCCCCTCAGGAACTGATCCCTCCCACTCCCATCTCAAACTCGCACGTGTACCCAATATGCCACGCCTACTCCTAAATGCTTCTGTTCTTGAGTCTGGGCCTTTGCACATGCTGTGCACCCTTGCTCCCACCTCTGGGAGGCCCTGCCTGCCTCCTTCCACCAGGCCAGGTCTGGTGCTCGTCAGCTTCCCAGCACTTGTGTTCATTCTCTAGGCACTTGCCATACTGTATGATGATTGCTTATTTCCTGTTCCAGTTTTCTACCATAAACCCTTTGAAGACCTGGTACTTGGCTGAGTGATTTGTGGAATGAATTAATAAATGAATGAAAACTAGTAAGAGCTTATGTTCCTGGTAGACATCTTATTGGTCATAGACTATCTGTCCTTCACCTGCACTACAGTTTTGTGTCATTCTTTAGCATCACAATTCATCCTGCTCTAATAACAAGGGTACAGTCTTCGTTCCAGTAGGCTCTTCATTCCTGCAGCTACATAGAGTCCTTGCAGCTGCCAGGATCTCACTCCCTTGTCTTTGTAAATTCAGCCACTTTTTCTTTAATTTTCCTTTTATTTCCATTATTAACCTTCATGACTTGCACCCTGAATACTGAATAAAATGTCTCCAAGCCCCATAACAAACCACTGGGATATGTGTTGCTTTTCAGTATCCAGTTCATTAGAAGAAGTCTTGAAATAGGTAATTTGGCTTATAAAATTTTGCATCCATCCCAGCATTTTAGAATGCAGATTTACAAAGATAAGAGTTTACTCCATACCAACTTTTCACATTCCTTGGAATAGGAGGACAAATGAAAGGTAGTGCAGTTTCACCCTATGTGATAATTCATTGATAACTTTGGAAATGATTCCTAGATTAATTATAAGTGTTCCTGTACAACTGGTACTGTGTAGTAGGACTCTGGGCCTATGGGGTTCCTAAGTGAGAATGTTTTTATGTCTTTGTTATCTTTCTTGGTCAAACCTTGATTTAATTGCTAGGAAATGCTCATTTTTAAAACATTATTTTAAAAATTTCTTTTTATATTGGCAGACCATTTAATAGTACTTTCAGTTTTCTGCTTTGTAGTAGATCCAGATTTTATGGCAAAATCCCCTCATTTGTACCACAATGTTAAAATTTCTTAAGAAGATACATTGATCACAAATTATTCCACATTTTGCTGATTTTGTATTTAGCTTTTTAAACAATTCATATCATTATTAATCAACGTTTGTGTTAGTATTTAAAATTTTAGGTGATCCAAAAAATAAATAAACAAACAAACAAATAAATAAATAAATGAAATTTTAGGTGATCCACATTTTAATGGCTTTAGAATAGTTACATTTTGCTACACTTGGCAGATTTTACATTGGAGAATATAGCATATGTAGAAAAGTATTGGAAAAACTCTCCCATCTTTTCATGAAAAAGCCCATGTCTGTCTAATGTCTAAGCAAGAAGAGTAATGCCTGGGTGAATTTGGATTGCTTCTTAGAAAGAGGAGCAGTCCAGGGCAGAGGCAGGGATCTTACAGCTGCCTCTTGACCTTGAGTGAACAGAAATATTTGTGGCGCCCTCTTGGGGAGCAAGAACAGCTTTTGCAGCCATGGTCAAACGTGTTGGTACCTGAAACTTTTTCTGAGCGCACTTGCCCCATGAAACCTGCTTGAACAAGGCAAGTCTAAGATAAGCACTAAATATGAGAATGGGAGGCAGAGTGATCGTGGGATTTCCACACGTAGCCCATTGGAGTGTATACTGCTCCTGGCCTGCAAACAGATGGGATGTAGTAGGTCATGAACGAAGCCCCCGTCCTTGTGAAGGATTGTTTTATAGGGTTCGGTGGCGCTGTGCACACCAGAGGCCACCCCAGTGCCTCCCTTCACCTGACTGTATCTTTTATTTGACATGTCAGTTTTACACCCCACCAGCTTCCAAAAAGGCTATGAGGTGGTTTGCAATAAAAACAGTGTGAAAGTGAATGAAGAAAAATCTGATGATTGGTTCAAAAGCGCTTTTTTCCTTTGCAACCTTGGAATTCCTTCTATATATAATAGAATCTGTAGTAATCCATCTTGCTTTGGCATGTAAGAAAATTTTAGAAATGTGTCTGAGATGTTTGATTCAACAACTTATCTATTTTTTTTAATTCTTCTGAACTAATATCCTTTTTTTTTCTTAAAGATTTTATTTATTATTCATGAGAGACACAGAGAGAGACGCAGAGACACAGGCAGAGGGAGAAGCAGGCTCTATGCAGGGAGCCTGACGTGGGACTTGATCCCGGGTCTCTAGGATCAGGCTCTGGGCTGAAGGCGGCGCTAAACCGCTGAGCCACCCAGGCTGCCCTTGCCTTATAACTAAACTTGTAAGTTGCTTTTCTCTTTTCTCTATCATTTTAGTTTCCTTGTTTTAAATCTTTTGTCAGCTCACATTACTTATACCTAATTTAGTTTGCCTTCTACAAACAAATGCTGAACGTTAATACTTTCTTGCTTTTTGATCCATAGAATTCTTATGTGTATCCAGGACCTGTCCAAGTATGGAATGCATACTGCTGATGTCAGAATCACTTGAGGAGGCTGTTAAAATTCCAAGTCTACCTAATGAGTGGCTTTGTGTGGTGCTCCAAGATCTGCATTTTAGCAGCATATCCCTATGATTTCCGAAGCGTTAGAGAGAACTTCTTCGTTTTTTGGTCTAGATATACTGTGTAGGTAATAAGCCTAGTTTTGTAAAGAAGGGATGTTGTTTTAACCTGTAACAAAGTATAAGTCTCTTTTAAAAATTCTGTCCATTTTGGAAATTCTAGTAAAGCGCATTAAAAACTTTAACTGCTATAGTTCAAGCTGTTGCTGTTGGTAGCAGTAATGAAGAGATTCTCTTGAGAGCTATGGGAGTTTCTTTTGAGTTGGTGTTCCCATATTGATAAAGCCTCATTTCACTCTGGCTGATATCTTGATTCCTTCTTGGTCTCTAATTTCCAAAAGTTTAATTGTGATGTGTCTCCACATGGATTTCTTTGGGGTTTATCTCCTTCTTGATCCTTGGGTCTCTTTCACCAAATCTGGGGAAGTGTTCGGGCATTATTTATTTAAATATGTTTTCAGTTTCACTGTCTTCTCTACTACTCTGATGATATAAATAGCAGAACTTTAGTTATGGCCCCGTTGTCCCCTTAGGCTCACTTCATTACCCCCCACCCCCGCCCAGTCTATTTTCTTCCATTAACTTGGGGGAGTTCTAATGGTCTTTCCTCAAGTTTGCAGGTTCTCTCCTCTGTCATCGCCACTTGATGAGTTTGAAATATTTTTATTGTAGTTTTCAGTTCTGTCAATCCCATTTGCTTCTTTTTTATAACTGTTATTATTATTATTATTATCATCATCATCATCATCATCATCATCATCATCATCATTTGCTTACTGGGATTTACTAGTTTCTTTCAGGGGAACTTGTAATTTATGATGAACCCATTTTTATGATACCTGTTCTAAAATTCTTCTCAGATTATTTCAACATCTGATTCATCTTCATATTGGCGTAAGATAATAATCTTTTTTCATTCACACTGTGGTTTTCCTAGTTCTTGGTATGGCAAGTGATTTTTAAAAATTGTATACAGGGCAATTTGTTATGTTAGGAGATTCTAGATTATATTTAGAGTTTTTATTTTAGTAGGTGGTTACCCTGTTTTGGTTTAATGTGGACCTTAGCATATTTTTTTTGTAGGCTTTGATACCAGTGGCAGTTTAGTTCTTATGCTTTTACCATGTTACTTCAGTTTGCTTGGTTTTTCTGATGCTGATGGAGCTCCCACTTAACTCTACTATGATTGTCTGAGGGGACAGGATGGGGTTCCCTGGCCAGGTGGCTGTATGCTCTGGTCCCCTACCTGTGCTTCTGTCCACCCTGGGGTCTCTGGGAAGGGGAAGATGGTCTTGGACCCACAAAGCCAAACAGGTTTCTTGGACCAGGTTGCCAGTTGTGACTAGACCTTTTTTTCATGTTGGGACCTAGAGGACAAAGCATGTGCTACTTGTTTTTGCAATCAGACATTTTTACTGAAGGTTTTGATTGTTAATTTCCTTTGGTGAGACACCAAGTTTTTTTAGATGTCCTCTTTTAGCTTTTGGTCCCTCTCACTGACTTCTCATCTTCTTTTCCACCCTTTAAATATAGTGATCACCAGTATGCCAGTCCTCCTTCCCCTTGTCCACCCACTCTCACCGTGTGTTGTTAGTTCACTAATTTCTACCATTGAGGCCAGCATATTCACAACCACTGTTAGCACCTTCCTCCAAATACAAGAACAACTCCATTGTAGGGGACAGAATATATTTATTTCCTATTCTCTTTTCCTACTGCCCCTCCTCTTATCATAATTCTACTCATCCTTCTCCTGGGTTCCTGTCTCCTTTCAGGCTGGCATTGCCCACGTGTTGATAAAGCTAGAGACCTTCACTTCATCTTCCAGGCCTTCATTGCTCTCACCACCACCTTTACCTGGTCATATCTAATCTCCCCCGAGTTTCCCAGATATGGCCTGTTACTACCACCTCAACTTCAGACTCTGACCTCCCTTCGTTTCTCATGTTTTAGCTCTGTTGCTGGGTGCACATACATTCACAATTGCTATGTCTTCTTGGTGGGTTCACCCATTATTTTTATGAAGTGTCCTTTTCAGTCCTGAGTGACTTAATTTGCTTTGAAGTCTACTTTATTGGATAATAATACAGCTGATTCTGCTTTTTTTAAAAAAAGTAATGTTTGTGTAGCATATGTTTTATCCCTTTGCTTTTAGCCTTCATCTATCAGTATATTTGAAATGAAACATATATACTTCTTGTATGAAGTATATGATTGGGCCATATTTTTTTTGTATCCTCTTTGAGAATCTCTTTTAGTTGGTATATTAGACCACTTAGACTTACTGTAATTAGTAATACGTTAGGGCTTATATCAGCCATTTTATATTTTTCTTACTGTTTACTCTGCCTTTTTGTTTCTCAGGGTTTTTTTTTCCCCCTACATTTCTATAGTTTACTTGAACATTTTTTTAGAATTCAGTTTTGATTTTGAGTATTTCACTTTCATATAGCTTTTTTTTAGTGATGGCTGTACTTATTGCATTACATAAACATAACTTACCACAGTTAATTGGTGTCACCATTTTAATACTTTGAATGAAGTATAGACACTTTATCTCTCTTTGCTCTCCTTGACCATCCCTCATTTGTAATATCATTGTGTCTAATAACTACATACATTGAGAACCACTTTAGACAATGTTATAAATTTTGCTACAGCCATCAAATACAATTTAGAGAACTCAAGAGGAGACTGCATGACATAAGCACACCAAATAGCAGCCTTTGCATCACCAGCAGAAGGTTTTCTAAAGCTTATTGGATGGTTGTCTGTCCATCCAATTCAAGGTGCCAGGCCAACACACAGTTCCATACAAGGAAGTCTGTTGGGGGTGATTGAGACAAACATTGATAACTGAGTATCTTTTTGTCCATCTTCAGTTTTATAATATTTGCTAGATACTGCTAGTATTGTAAAAGTTATAGTAGTAATTGAAACAAATATGGTGTATTAATTTGCTAGAGCCACCGTAACAAAGTACTAGAGACTGAGGGACTGAAACAACAGCAGTTCACACTGCCTCACATTCCTAGAGGCCAGCAGTCATGACCAAGGTGCCAATGGGGATGAGCTGCTCTGAGCAGTGGGGGAGCAGCTGGTCCATGTCTTTCTGGTAGGCTATGGTGACCTCTTGGACTGTGGCAGCAGAACTCCAGTCTTCATGGACAGTCTTCTCATGCTCACACCTCTGTCTAGGTTTCCCCTTTTCAAAAAGACACAGTCATGCTGAATTGAGGGCCTATCCCAGTCCAGTATGACATCATACTAACTAATTACATCCACATTGACTCTATTTTCAAAAGCAGTTGATTAATCTATCACAATGTATATAAGTATTCAGGTATATAGTTAATAGCTATTATGAGAAGATATTGTACACTCTAAAAAAATGCACAAATATAAGGCAGGGATTGCATGCCCTCGCACCCTGTGTTTCCTGGGTGTAGATGGCTTGCCCAGGTCCTGTTGTACCATTCACAGACGTGATTTGCTGCACGTTCAGGTCTTCTTATATCGTTCTTTCATCCCATCTTATCGTAGGTATCAGGTTTCAACCCTTTCATTTTGAAAAAAAAATCAATACCTATATAAATCTTAATAATAAAGAATGAAAACAGGAGAGGTCTACAAAATAGTGACATTGTCATAGTTTAATTTGCTATTCATTTAAAGATGGGTCTAATGACATCTCACCTTTTTTCCCCAAGTATCAAATTACCCTAGGCAACTTTACCTGATTATGTTAATCACGCTAAATATGAACCTATCTTATGTGGAGGGGTTAGAATTTGCAGAGGCTATATTTATACCTTTCAATAGCATTCATTATGACTTACAGAGTGAAAACTACCAGTAATAATGTAGATTTTTTTTCTTTTGTTCTAAAAGTTTTTAAATGCTCTACATAGAAGTTAGGAATTTGTGGCATGGGTGACACTAATCGAAGACTGCCATGGCTGTTTATGTATTAAAAGTTGGACATTTCTGATATTATCCCTCTAAGTGCAGGGTAAATCATATGGCTTTAGAAACTCCCAGCGTATATGCTATTTACAGTATACCTAGTGAAATTTGGTGCTTTCCAGAAGTCTTTCTTCTGCTCAGCTTCTACTTTGCTCTTGTCTTTGGGAGGACAAGAATGAGAAACAGTTTGAAATGAAAATATTAGTAAAAGCTTAGATGATATCGATTTACTGATTTTTATGCACAATATGTAGAACTGTTAGCAGATTCTGGGACTGTGCCATTAATATACACTTAGGTTATGCAGGATTTTGTCTTAATATGCTCAGTCTTTATATAAAGCATAATTCTGAATCCATTTGAGTAATGTACATTTAGCATAAGCAGAGTTGTAGTCTGGCATTATTAAAATGCATAGAGTCGACATCCTGGGCTTCTGCTGAAATATGCTTTTAATTGAAGCAGAATTATGGCGATATATTATCCATGTAAGTCTGGTTGTATCACAGTATTGGCTTGCATAGTAGCTCTTTGCTCCATGAGAACTGTATAGTAACCCATATGTTGTGGTTATGCATTTAAATATTCTATAGTGTGTACCTCTGAATTGCTTGATATAGTGTTATCTAAGCATATGTTCTCTTGTGGAAGATGCATCTTGTAGCCAAGTAGTTTTGAAAAGAATTTGTCAGTTATAATTATATTTACCAATGATTGAAGGTCATTCGTAAAAACACATGGTTTCTTTAATAGAAGCTCTACTTTGAGCTTTTGGAATTTAAAAAAAAAAAAGCAGGAATAAAGGAAACATTCATGGATGGTACATTTTGTTTACATTTATAATTTTATTGAGTTATAATTCACACTTTCCATGATAAGTCTAGGGGAAAAATAGCTTATAGATACCAGTATTTCTGCAGATTAAATTTCAGTATTCTAAAGAAGAGCCTAAAATGATCAACATCAATGAGTTACGCTAATGAAGCCTTGATTTTTCTAATTTCAACCTGCAAAAAGAGGTCTTTGGGGCATGATAATGTGGTAACATATGGTATCTGTTTAATAAGTAATGCTCAGAAAAGAATTGGTGCTTGATACCATTGCATCCTATAGTTCTTAGTAACATTTTCTTTTCTGCTGTATGTTATCATAGTCAGTGTCCACACACACTGATGAGCTCAATGGTGGTGATGAAGCACTTTTCCTTCATGCCAATTTATAGAGAAAGTGTTTCCTCTTCAACTAATTAAGGAGCTTTTTCTTCAATTACATGCTATAAATAACAACTACATTTATTTTTTTTAAGATTTTATTTATTCATGAGAGACACACACAGAGAGAGAGAGAGGCAGAGACACAGGCACAGGGAGAAGCAGGCTCCATGCAGGAAGCCTGACATGGGACTCAATCCTGAATCTCCAGGATCAGGCCCTGGGCTGAAGGCGGCGCTAAACCGCTGAGCCACCCGGGCTGCCCATAACAACTAAATTTAAAATTATTTAGGCATACATGCATAATCTGGTTTTGGTCATTGCAGTTTGTGCTGGTTTTATAGAGTAGATGCTGTGGAGTTTTGCCTGTGTTGGGTGAGCCCTATGGAAGTAGAGTCTCACATTCTTATTTCAGGTTGACTGACCCCAAATGTCAGCAGCCGTCCTGCGCTATATTCAGGAGTAACCACATTTTGAAACTGTGAATCCTGTGGTCATGAATATTTCCTCATCAGTTGTTATTCTCTTTCTGTCACATTAATATCTTTTTTTTCCAAAGGGATGAGTTTATAGGTGTCCCTATGCCCCTCTTCTAACTTCATCTTTTTAATTTTATTTATAGAGATAACGTTTGCTTATATTAAGCTCCTTTGTTTTGTGTGGCAAGGATTTCTTTCTACACGTCCAGCCCTACAGGTTGGTTACAGACCTGCAACCTGTAATTCAATAGAACAGTGCCCTGTTTACAAAGTCCTGGTTTCCTGTGCTGTCAGCTAGGGCAATCAGCACAAAGACCAAGCGCTTTTGGAACTAAATAAACAATGAGAAAAACATTCAGGCCTGCCAGTAACCCTTCACAGGTAATTTAACAGCCTTTGACTACAAGGCATCAGTTGCTGTAGATGTCTGCCGAGTATGAAATCTGACATTCTGTCTTGCCATGTTCCGCCAATAGCTCTCAGCGTAATCTCTTGCTGAGGTTCACTGGAGCCCCTTCAGAGCATTGTGCTTTCATACCGAGCCTAAGTGGTCCTATTATGACAGACATCCACACCTGCATTCTGTCACATGTGCATGTCATGTAGGTTTCTGATACGGAGCATCGGATTATTTAAAATTGGGGGATTAACTAAATTGAGAATTTTCCCCTGGCCTATGAGGAAAACATCTTTACTGACAAGTTCAAGCCCTTTGAACTGTTCCAGAAAGGCTTAAATGCTAACGTATAGGCTACTATATACATCTGAGGAGCAGTATGGGCTCGACAGGCAGAAAACAGAAAAGGCTTGTCGTATCCTGCGGCATAGAATTTTAACCATTTAGATGATTAGTGTTTTGTTTAAAGCCCCATGTTTATGTGTTTTTAATTTAACCTGTTTGCTCTCTGATACATTTGATGGCTTTGCCGATAGTCTGGATACTACTTGCAGTAGCTGTTAATGATTGTTTGTACGTTTCAAAGCTAACAGAAGGCATCTGGGAGTTAAAATGAGGTGACTTGAGTCCATGTGGATCAGTCAGAGGTCTCCTCTGACTCATATCAGTAACCAGATGATAGTGCAGAGCATAAAGCCAACCAGCAAACGACAGAGGCAACCCTGCCTGCATGTTCCAAACTGCCTTCCCACACACCTTGCTCACATGCTTGGAACATCTGCATAAGGAAGTCATAGTATAACCAGCTTACATCCCTCATGTGTTTCCTTGCCATTTGTTTCATGGTACTTTCATTAGAGTAGGCCATCTCAAGTGCATCTTCTAAGATGAGATGGTTCATTTAAACTCTTTCCTGAATGTATATCTAAAGAGATGAATAAAAAATAAAAGTAGAAGATTTACCTTCTGAATATATAATTGAGTAGAAAGTACAGAGCTTGAGTAGAAAACCCAAGTGTCTCCAGGATCCTGGCGAGCACCATAGGTGAGTGAGACAATTGGGAATGGTGTCTGTTGATTGGCTCACCTGTTGTGCTTTAACAGGGGAGAGTACCCTACCATCAACACATGCCATTGTTCTTTTACATTCGTGCCAGTCTCATAGATTAATATTTTAATTGGCGCTGACTACTGAATTTGAGAATCTTTTAAAATATCTACTGGACATTTGGATGATTTTTTTGTGTGAATTTTCTTTTTTCCTCATTTTCCTATTGGATTTTTTGTAATTTTCATGTAAATTTGCAGCATTGGTATAAATGCTGACATTAGTCTAACTTTCAGATATGTATTCAAGATTTCTCTCTTCTTTATTGACTGCACTTAGGCATCTTTTGTCTTACATTGTATTTTCATTATTATCAAATCAGGTTGTATAACGGGAAGTCCTCCTGAGAGGGAAGGTGGGCCATGAAAGCCTTCACAGATGTGGTAGTAACAAATTAAATGGGAAGTCTGTTAAAATAAGAGGTGCAAGGAGCACATTCCATAGAGTAGCACAAGCAAAGACCTTGATGTGAGGAGAATGCCCTGCCTCACATGGGGGCCACTGAGTAATGGAATAGAAGTAGAACCGGGAAGTAGTATGGATTTTGGAAGATGGGGGTTGCCATATTAGTGTTTGGACTTTAGCTTAGGGGTACTAAGAAGCCATGGGATGTCTTAAAGAATAGAGGAATAACATAATTAGGTCTATGTTTTGGAAAGATAATGCTGGCCATGATTAAGAATGATTCTGAAGGGATCCCTGGGTGGCGCAGCGGTTTGGCGCCTGCCTTTGGCCCAGGGCGCGATCCTGGAGACCCGGGATCGAATCCCACGTCGGGCTCCCGGTGCATGGAGCCTGCTTCTCCCTCTGCCTGTGTCTCTGCCTCTCTCTCTTTCTCCCTGTGTGACTATCATTAAAAAAAAAAATTAAAAAAAAAAAAAGAATGATTCTGAAAGACAAAGGTGGAGGCAAGCTTGCGGTAGTGGAGAAGTGAGGGGAATCAAAAACAAGGGTAGATTTGTGAGCTTCCTAGAGGCAGACTAGCAAGAGGCAGCAGAGTGAGTATGGAGCATGAGGAAGAAGGGCTGAGGATGACTTCCAGATTCGAAGTTAGTGCCTGACTGGATGATAAGGCTTTTAACAAAGGGAGACACATAGGAGTCTCAGATTGGGGATGGGATGGGAGAGTAGTATTAGCATAAACCACAGGGCGTTTGTGGAACTGACAGGACGTCTAGCAGGAGATACGTAGTAGTTCCCTGCAAACCAGAACTTCATGGTAGGAGTTTGAGTGAAGGTGAAGACATCTGTTCAAGTGCTGTTGACACAGAAGCTGTATAGGGGAATAAAGGCAACAGAGGTTCTGGGGACAGGTGAGGTATGTGGCTGCCAAAGACCGTTTACCAGCGCAAATGGCCGCATGACAGGAAGGACGAGATAGAGGAGATGCTGACCCAGTGCTGGGAGACAACAGGGAGGAGCCTTCCCGGTGAGGACTAGGGCTGAGCCCATTTATAGGCCGCTTTCTGGGAGGCCTCCAGGCCACACCAGCAGGGAGGCTGAGGAGCTAACAGAGAAGGGGATCTGGGCAGGAGCACCTGTGGCCTCTATAAAATCGTCTCTTCAGCACAATACAATCATTACAAGATATGATTATCTTCATTTAAGATGAAGCTCCAAACTAGATATGTATAGAAGAGATATACAATAGAATTAATATTTGTAATGTAGGAAGAACTCACATGAGTCTAAATGGGATGAGAACTGGGAGATACCAGAGGGTAAGTGGGAAAAGATTTATGAAGAACCAAATTACGTCACAGAAAAATGATCAGCCGTAGTTGTAGAAAGAGAAATGTAAGATAAAACAATGACATTTTTATTTATGAAATAGTCTATTCAAAGCAGTACTTCAGTATCTGTGATTGTTTGTGCCAAGTTTTCTCAAAATTCTGGATTTGTTCTCTGAGATCCCGTAGAAAGCATAAGTCCAGCTTACATATTAACCCAGGAGTTCTTACTGTATTCTCTTGGTCATTTTTGCTCTAGCTCAAGGTATTAATTTAGCTAATCCTATAGTATATGCCCATCGATTCCATGTGGAATCACAAAGAAAAATATATAGCGGATATTATCTGCCATTAAAGTGATAAGTTTGAATAAAGGGCTGTGTTCTTCTGCACAACCTGCTTCCACTGTTCAAAGAGTCTTTCCTTCTCCTGGAAAGAAAGGTATCTTTAACACTAAAATTATATGAAGATTTCATATAAACACATTCTTTATAAATGGTTAGGTACTATCTGACTTTAAAGTAGAAAACAAATTGTCCTTGTGTCAGTAACCCTCTTCCCACATCCTTTTTTTTTTTTCCTTTCAAGAGTTGCCGCCCACAATGTTGATAACTGCATTTCTGATTCTCAGTGTTTTCTCCCTTCAGTTTAAGGAGGATAGTTTCCAACCTGGAAAGATTTTGCAGGAGATTTGCAAGTATTAGTGACATTACAATTCTTTTAGATAAAAGTGTGTTGCTGAGAAAGATTTTGAGACATTTATGTGCTAAAAAAATTCCATGTCAGATGAAGCCCAAATCCAGCCACACACAGGGAACCCCAGCACTGCCAATGTTGACTCTGCTCCCTGTCCCCTGGGGAAGGTGAGGCCAGGCAATTGGTTGGCATCTCTGATGCCAAGATTCATGTGATAACAAGAGAGGAGGGCGGAGGGCTAAGGAGGGAACCAGTACGACTCTAACACCTACGGAAGGATGTGCTTGGGCATGTTTACTGACCATGGCCTTTTCTCTGCCTGTATGAACAGCCATTCGCTGCAGAGACTGCAAGTGTTTAGCACAGCTCACCTGGTGCAGAGCCCAGTACACGTACACGATACAGATTTGCTCCCTGCACTGGGTGCTGTTGGGGGGTGGGAGGTGACTGAAGCCAGTGCCATTGATGTCCGTGTTGCCCTAGGTCACTTGCAAATGCCATGTGGACCTGTAGGTGACTCCCTAGGAAGCTCACAAGCCAGATCAACACATGCCCATTACCTATCACTCTGCTCTAGCCACTGTGGGAAATCAGGGCAGCTCGGAGTACCATTTTGACTTCCCTGAAGCTCCATTTCTGGAGTCAGATAAGGCTAACCAGCCCTGTGGAAGGCGAGTAAAGGACAATGTAATGAAGTTTGCAGAGCAGGGCTGAGTCATGTGCTGTGAACTAAAAGTGCTCAAGTACTGCGAAGGGTAAGGTGTCGGGGAGGCCTGCAAGAGTCCAGAAAGCTCCCTGAAGCTGATGGAGTGCTACTGGCCCCCAAAGGAGAGATAGGATGTGGCTGGCATGGGGCATGAGGAAATACAAGTAAATTCAGCATGCTAGACGTGTGCATGGTCTCCAGGAAGATTCCTGAGTGGTTTCATTGCAAATGTGGATTATTTTCCAGTTACAATTTTACTTTGCCTTAAGCTATAAAAACTATAAACGTATGCTATAAATGTATTCTAAAATATATGTCACATAAAATCGAAAGTGTTATCCAAATGCTGGTATGAGACTTGTAGGATTTAGTGGCTTTGTAACTGAGCTCTGAAATAGCACATTTTCCCATTTTCCACTCTTCTCTATTGGCTTAAAATGAGAGTTCAGGATACAGCAAAATCATTTTGAGTCTTTATGATGGGCTTCTTCACAGGATTAATCTAGGAGAAAGACGAATATGTGGTCTTCATAAAGCTAGAGATTCAGCAACATGTCTCTGCTGTCAAAGGTGGTCTCCGGGAGGAACACTGCAAACGTGTACCTACAAGTGTAGGGGACTTATTAATGTTCTGCGAATGTGTTTTTCTTTTGTAACTTTTCCATATTTTATATCTTTAAAGGTTTGGAAATTGCCTGTCTCTGTGGAAAGTGTTAAACTTTTCTACAAAGCATCCTATTAAAGGCAATCTAACCTTAAAACCCATTATTAAAATACCTGAGCTTATAAAAAATGAGACACTCTCCACAGCCCCCTTCCCAGAGCACCACTCTTGAATCTTTGCTATATATGAAATTAACTTATCTCCTTCTAAATAAGAAAATCCGGTAATTATTGGAGGTGATTGGAATAATTATCAAGTTAATTTGTAATGAGCATTTTCAGCTGACAGTGTTGATTTGGACAAACTTGCATTTTGTTCAGCACACTCAGTAGACATTAAAAGCTCAGACTCTGTCACCCGAGTCCCCTTGCTGTTCATCTGTGATGCCGTTCACACTAATACTCCAGTGGCCAGCAATCAGTGTGGTGCCTGTTAAGTGCAGAATTTTCGTCACTGTCTATATGAGCACCGCCTCTGTTTCCTCTCTTCATCACACAGCGGGTAGCTAGATAAAAATATTGTAGCATCTAACAAGCAGACATTGAAATTTTGTTCTAAAATGGCAAATTAAATCTGTCTCTGGTGGTTCCAAATTATGTAAAATAAAAAAGAAACTTTTATCACTGATAGGTCTTGTCATTTCTTTTCAGTTGCCTTTTTAAGAAATTGATGAATTATAACTTTTTTTCTTCCAAAGAAACTCATCAGCTCTGCTCATTGTTATTCCTGAAAGGCTTACTTCCCAGGTGTAAAGTTCTTTGGATTTTTTTTTCTTTTCTTTTTTTTTTTTTTTTTTTTTTTTACCTTTTATCATCAGTTTTCCTAATACTGCTGCCACTGTAATAGCTTTTTATGAACCGAGAACATGATTTTCAAAAACCAAGCCAAACAGTTATGCCGTATGGATCCCAGGGAGAAGAGCGTGGCTGGAAACATTTTGCTATTGTGCTGAGAGCCCATCTGTGATTTCAAGGTGCTGCCGCCACAGCCTTGTCCCTTGGTTTTGCCATCAGGGTGGTGCCAGCTGAGCTGCGTCACACTCTGCGGTCCCGTGTTTCGGTGCCCACTCCTGGATTGCCCTCTCACCCAGGGTGTGCACAGGGCCAGGCAGGTGTGGGCAGGCCCTGCCTGGCACCATGGGAGCCACACACCAGCTCCTGCCGGTTAGGGCTGCAGCATCGGCAGATCCCTGGGTGATTTCCCAAAGTGGAAGGTGCTGAAATAACAGAAGCGGTGTCCTCTGAGCCTTTCCTGTCTCTTTGCTAAGTTCCCACAGCAGAGGCCTCTCACAGATTCATCCTCCACGTTGCTGTTATTGTTGATGTTGTTATTTTTGAGTGATTTAATCAGTCGTCACTCAGGTAGTCCTGGAGGGTAGGACTTCAGGTTAGAAGAAACATTTGCTGTGACCACAGCTTATCAAAGTAAAATGGCTGGGTTTTACAAGCATAGCAATTGATAGGGAAAGGAGCGGACATTCTGGGTTCAAATTTGGAAGTGCCATAAACGCCCCGATGTTCCCTGAGGATCCGGTGTCTTCCTCAGCAGCCCAGTGGCTGAGAGATATGTGGCCACGGATCAGAAGACAAGAAATAGGGGTTTTAGGGCAGTGGCATTTCTTGGTGGCATGCTGTTGGTCTGACACTGAGCGGCTGGACCTGCAGTTGTATGAGGGTCTGGGAGGGAGGGATGGGAACTGCCAGGCCGCTTACAGGTCTTTTTTTAAAAATTATGCTATCTCTTTTAATGTTTGTTCCATACTTGGCGTAAAAGCTTTTATCATTTGATAGCATATCATAGACAACTTACATCGTTTGATAACAACCCTCTGAGATAAGGAAATCAGATCTTGTTCTTACTTTCTAGAAAATGAAATTGACTTTAGTAAGCTAAGTGATTTATTCAGATTTCCTTGGCCAGCAGTTAGCAGAACTAGAGCTGGAACTTTAGGTACTATGTCATTCCCAGCGTGTGCCACACCCCACCTACCTTTAATGAGCCTGAGCTACTCTGAGCACATCTCCGAGAGGAGTGCTAGGATTTTTAATGTCTTTTCTCAGCAAATAAAGTTATCAGGAGAAGGAAAAAAGTACCAAATTCCTTTTTTGGAGGCCTCTGAACCTTCTAATTCATCCCTACCAAAGACCATCGTAAAGTTTAACGAGACCAGTAAATTAAATACTTAATTTTTGTTTATAATACATGAATACTGGTTTTACATCCATTTAATCCAATATCAAAATTTTATGTGCTTTATGTTTAGTTAGTTTTAGTATAGAAGTAGATTTATGCCCTGTTTATAGGTCTGAAAACATGATTTCAGTTTATTGCAATTTAAGTTTTTTAATAATAATTCAATATTCAAAAAAGAATATTGAAAACCAAGTACACACCATAGTGCTCCAAACTTAAAAAATCAGATGATGATCAAGAAAAATCCCACACTGTTTCTGTGACTTATTTAATGCTAAGTTCTTGGTCAGAAATGCTGCCAGCAATTAGAAAATGCAAATTCATTTAAGCAAGCATGATCCACTCTGGTGGAGAGTTTCCAGGGGTCAGAGGCAGTAAGGAGTAGGTCCTGAGTTTATAGTAAACAAAATATCACATAACTGAACCAGATTTCTCGGGTTCACTAAAGATCATTGGTTTTGATTCTGAATTTGAGTGGGGTTGAAATTTTTTCCCTATTAAAGATATGTTCATATATTTCAGTCTCTCAGTATAAACTAGAAAAATGCACAATAGTTTTAGAATGTTATAATGTACTAACTCTCAGCCATATGGATTACCTTTGCTAATACAGCGTGACACGCTAGTGACCCATAAGACTGACTGCATCTTCAAAAGTTGAGCATAATTGTGAGCAGATCTTATTTTAATAAGATATTGAAGAAGACTCTCGGTATTTTTTATAGGCATCACCTTGACTTGTTTATTTGAATCATGCTGCTAGTTAAAGAGTTTAACATTTCACTTTGTTCACTATTCTGATAAGTTTTTCTTCCTCTAAAATACTGTTTAAACATTAATATGTTTCTATTCAGGGGAGGAAAAAAACACTTATCCAAAGAAGTTGGAAAAGTATTACTTGGCTTTCAGTACAGAAAATGCCTTTCCGTAATAAATCAAGTAGAAAGAATACTGGACTAATACAAATCAATTTCTCAAAGGCTAATATTTTTAAGCCACAATATATGCCAGTTTCTTTAAAGTTACAAGTCTTTCCTATATCATATTAATTTAGCATTTTGGTTCTTTTTTTATGTAACAAATGAGGAAAATTTGGAGTCTATTACTGTTCATTGATAGCAACAATGAGAACAAAACATAGATCTTTGGAATCCTGATTAATTATCACAATCATTTAATTAGTGTTATCCTTTGGAAAAGAAGGAAAGTTTCAGTCTTCTAACTAATACACTCTCTGGGATTTGAGAAACAACGTAAGCATGGCTCTGAGTCTTTCTGTCCAGAGTCCCTGCAGAGGGAAAGGAGCCGAGGCATAGCCCTGAGAGCTGCCCACGGCGGCAGGGTGCACCCTCTGCTTACCACAGGGGCCCCACGGGGGACCCTCTGCTGCCCATTCCCCTGGCCACTGAGAACCAGAGCCGTACAGGAAACAAAGGCCACTTGACTTGAAACAAGGCAGGAGAAAAGAAGTGGGAGCTGTGGCCTCTGTCACTGTGGGTCGGGCCCCTCATAGTGATGCTCTGGGTTTCTGAGTCACCAGCACCACACAGTTCTAGCCCAGCCCCTGCTGCTAGACTGGGGACTGGACCGCAGATCTCTGTGAACTTCCTTTTTTTGCTTTGTAAAATGAAAGTATTACCAGAGTTGTCCCAGTGTCACTGTGTATCCTACGTCGTGGCACTCACTGCCCCAGTCTCATGGTGCGGGTTCACTTGTAGGTGGATCCAGGCTCATGCTGGTACAGGCTGGTGCTGGTTTTCAGCACTGAGATTCCACAAGTTCAGTAACATGAAATAGGAACAAAGAGAGGCGTTAAGTGGAAGTATTTAACATCCTGGAGCATGCTGTGTGGACTACCACCGGAGAACTGTAATTGAAAACATACTGTGGCAGCATGCTACTCTGTTGCCAGAGGAAGCACTTTGGCATATATTGATATGAGACTGCTATTAAATTAGGAATTATCAACAAAGTAAAATGTCCACACTCCAAAGAAGCTACTTAGTTAATACAGTTTCCTGGGCATCCTGCCTTTGCAAAGGATTAGTTTACAAATTACTGCTGCTTCTGTGATAACATGGGGAAGTCACTCCCCATCCAGGAACGAGATCTGTTCGATCATTTGCCTTCTTTGCCCCAGTTTTATTGTAAGCAGCCACTTAACAACTGTGTGTGGATTTGGAAACATCTCCAATTTTTTGCTTTTAAAATGAGAAAAATTCCCTCAGATTTTTTATAGTATATAAAGAAAGCTGACACTGGATTCAGATGTTCCTCAGTTTTAACAAAATGCAGATTAAGACATATACACATACATTCTCAGGATAGTTCTCAGTGAGTATGTGACTAACGAAGAGGCCTTGTTGGTATAAGACACATTAAATGCCTCTCTAATTTTCCACTTTCCCTCATAGTTACTATTATTTCTGAGAGAAGGAAGGAAAGAGGGAGATTTTGTAAATAAGGAATTTTTATCTTTATTATAGACTCTCTAACATGCTAATACATGTGAGTATGACATTGTATCTAGTATTGTTTCTAAAATATTAAGCCTAGTTCCTTTCATGTAAAGGCATTTCTGAGCTTTTTAAAACTATTTTTTGCTCTAGATGGGCAACCTGAATTTTGACCAGAAATTACATATGTATTTCAATAATATACTTAGTTATTAAAGTTACACACATATATTAAAATTGCATACTTTTAAAGTACATTCCACATTGAGAAGTAATACTACTTAGAAAGCACATGGCTATATCTGTACACGTGAGGTTTCTTTCAGGCTTTGAATCTATAAGTAGATAAGTCCAAAGGTGTTAAGATCACATTTATTTTACAACTCCTTTGATAGATGATCACGTCATCAATGTCTGTCAAATTTATTATAGCAATCTGAAGAGAACGGCAGAGTTATTATAGGTTATACTGCATTACCAAACCCAACGAGAGTCTGCCTGAAACACTGTGGGTTCATGTGCAGTTCTGGTCTGTCTTCTCCAACGAGTGTGTGCTGGAAGAAAGTCCCACGACCAGGAAGCCTAGTATTCCCTCATCTGTTGGAACAACATGAGAATGTCTTCTTTCATGAACTGAAATAGTACTTGAAGAAAAGAGCATGCAAGGTGAAATCTGCTGATCTGGAGTCCCTGTGGCTTAATGAAAAAGGGAAAAATATAGCCAACAAAATTAAATTTTTAAAGCAAAACTGGAAAGAAATTAGATTAGAAAAAATGGTAATAGTTAGGGATACATTTTTTAAAGCATGTTCAAGATCTGAACAATAAAAAAACCCACAAGCCCCTACTCAGAAGAATTACTGAAGAACTGGGTAAGCAGAGGTCCCACGTTGATGGACCAGAAGATGCAGTACTGCGGAATGTCAGCCATTCCCAAATTGATCCTACAGACTAAACCTAGTCAAAATTCCTAGGAGGCTTTTGGTAGAAACTGACAGGCTGTTTCCAAAATTTATTTGAGCATTCAAGAACTTGTAATAACCAGAATAATTTTGAAAAGAAAAATTTGGAAGACATACCTGATTCTGAGACCTACTTTAAAGCTAGGTCATTGGCCAGGGAGGAGAGGTGGGAATGTGCAGAAATAATGGTCAAAGGACACAAAATTGCAGTTACATGCAGTAAGTCCAGATATCTAATGTATAGAATGGTAAATATAGTTAACAATCCTGTATTGAATACTGGAAGTTCATTAAGAGTGCTCTTACCACCAAAAGGAAAGAAAAAGAGAAGAAACTATTTGATGAGATGGACATGTTATATGGTAATTAGGTTAACTGCAGTAATTATTTCACTACATGTAGAAATCAAATCATCATGTTGTATACCTTGAATATATACAATTTTTATTGAATTAAAATAAAAATCTTAAACTCACTAAGGAAGAAGCAGAATATAGAGGCATGGAACATAGTGGAGTCCAGAAATAGGCTCACATATATGTACATGGTCAGTTAATTTTCAACAAGATGCCAAGGAGGAAAGATTAGTTTTTTAACCAAGCTATTCTGGAATATTTGTATATCCATACAGAAGAAGATGAAACTTGACTCTTACCATTCCAGAAATTAGCTCAAAATAAATTAAAAACTTAAAGTTCTAAAACTTCTAGAAGAAAACATAGGAGAAAATCTATCCCTTGGATAGGCGAAGATTTTTTTTTTCCCAGATAGGACATGAAAAGCACAAAATGAAGAACAATGATTGATAAATTGAACTCTATCAAATTTGAACTTTTTTGCTTTTCAGAAGATGCCATTAAGAAAATAAGGAGAAAAGCTATACATATATTTGGCCTACTTTTTGAATCCGGAGTACTCAAAGAACAAATTACAACTCAAGAATAAGACAAAAACCCAAGTAAGAAATGGCAAAAAAGCAAAATAAAACAAAAACCCAATATACAAATGGGCAGTGGGTACATGAAATGGTGCTCAACATCACCAGTCCTTGGGAAAGTGCAATTAAACCTCAGTGAGATACCACCCCATGCCCATTAACATTGCTAAAATTTAAAGGATTGATAATAGCAAATGTTATGAAGATATGCTGCCTCTGCAAGTGTCATGCATTGCTAGTGGGAATGTAATGGTGCACTTTCGAAAACAGCAAGTTCTTATGAAATTAAATATTCACCTACCATATAACCCAGCAATTCTACTCCCAGGTATTTACCCAAAAGAAATGAAAACATAAGTCCACACAAAGACTAGTCCATGAGTGCTTATAGTAGCTTTATTCAAAATAGCTAAAAACAGTTAATATGCCCATCAGAAAATAGATGGATAAGCAAATTATGGTCGATGGAATGCTGCTTGGTGAGAAAAGCCATGTACTAACAACATGGATAAATCTCAACAACATCATCCTGAGTAAAGGAAGCCAGACACAAACGGATATGTTCTACATCAGTGCATGTATATGAAGCTAGAAAATTCAAATCTCTAGTGAGAAAAAGCAAATCTTTGATTGCCAGGATGTAGGAGATTACTGACCACGATAGAGCACAAAGCTGATGGGACTATTTCATATCTTTTTGGGGTTATGGGAAATTTCCTGTTTCTGATTGTGGTGGTAGCAACAAGACTGGATATATTTGTTCAAAATTCAACACAGCGTTCACTCCATGTGGGTGCCCTTTAGTAGACATAAGGTATGCCACAATACAGTGTATACGGACTACTCCAAAAGCACAGAAGGGAAAGGCACATGATGTGAATCAAACTGTTACTTTTGAAAATTCTATGAGCCTGGGTATGTTAGGTGCTAGAGTTGTTTTCATCAATTATAAAAAAAAAAAAAAAACAAGCCAAGTTCATTTTCTGTGATAGTTATTTCTTTACATTTTTCTTTATATTTAACTTCTTATATGCTGCATCCATAAATTTAATCATTATAGTGGTGTTCTCCTAAAAATTCTCCTAAAAATTAGACACGTCATATTAAATAGCTTATTGGGTCCTAAACTGTGATTTTTAAAACTTACACTTTACCAAACTCAAAAAGACCTACTTTTAGAAAAAGTTTTGGTGGTTTCTTTGACTTATTATTGATACAGTCTTAAAGATTATTGCAGAGCTGCTGAAAGGCAGTAAACATCACTGAAGCTTGAAGGACCTGGGGTCACAGAACGTTAAGCATACAGAGATGAAACTGCCTGTGCAGGTTTCAATTAATTCCTTCTGTGAACCTTAAGTTCATCGCCAAATGTTGTACTTAGTTACTTACTGTATCCCAACCAACTTCAGTGGGACTGGTTCTGGTTAAATTGGGCAATTGCCAAGGGAATCTAAAAAATTACAGCAAAATTGTGGTCATTAAAGTAAATTTTGTCTTAATTTTATCTTTTTTTCCCTTAAATTCCTGGATTTGATTCACGTTGACACTCTCTGATTATTTTCTATTTCTGCATGCTATTAAACATTTGAAATTGTGTGTATGACAACAGAAATCTCTTTCAAAGGCAAAAGAATTGACAGGGTTTCCTGAACATTTCAACTGTAGGTTTTATAGCTCCACAGATGATTCATACACAGTGTAAAATGTTAAGGGCTGAGCTCCTTTTGAACTTACTTTTGCAGTGGTGATTTCTGGGAAATTTCTCTGTGAGCTTTCATAAATGCCACATTAACTCTTCTTACAGAAGCCAAACAAAAATTCACACTCAGCTCTTGGCTTTGGCATCCAGCCTCAGACGACCCCAGTTGTGTGTGGAGGAGATTGGTGCACCATCCAGCTTGGCGAAATGTGAAGTTGCCCTGTAGATGAACTGCAATCTGTTCTTTTGTGTATTTTACTAAAGAATGTCAATGGAGCTCATGGGGAAGGGGAAATGCTGATACGCCCTCTCCTGTCTCGAGGACACAGATGGCCCAGACATCTTTGTGGCTCACGGAAGGTGAGGGAGCTGCTGGGCTGCCAGTCACCGAAGATGGATGAAACCCGAGGAGCTCTGAGGACAGACCTGGCCAGGCAGCAAGGCCATTAGCGCGTGAAGCTTGCCTCGCCTGTGGCCTCAGCTCCTCACTCCCTGAATTTCCAGGTAGACTGTTCCTAGTTTATTCAACTACCTGCTTATAACACTTCAAATAAATCCTGGGAAAAATTGCATTTCGTGAAGCCAGGAAGCCGGGCCCACACAGAGTAGTAACACCTGAAAACCAGCATCTCAGGGAAGTAGAAGAGGCCCATGCAGAATCTTAGCATTCACGTGGACCTGGGTGATGTTTAATGGAGTGCCGTGCCCTGAAACCTTAGATGGTTCTGGTTTTGACTAGCTTATCTTCTGTAAAACATTTGGTTTCTAGAACTATTATATTTGAAATGGTTTGGCACCAGTAAAAAGTAGAGAAATGTAAATATACTAGCAGTTAGACAATTTTAAAGATTCATAGTCCCTCTTTTAGTGAAGGTGAGTCATGTGGGGTAATTTTTCTATTTAAAATGGTGTACTAGCATTGTGGCATACGCATATATATTCTTTAAAATCAATAAGTATTCAATATTGGTACTAAATTTACACATGGCTATTCTGTAATATTTCCTAAAATTTATCCTTACCTTAATGGGTTTTCCATGGACATTATGAAGTATGTTGAGCTTTATGTTCAGTGATTTTTCTAACATTTCTGAGCTGAGTGAAGCTTCAGTGACCATGCTCTGTCACTTAATCCATTTCATCCACCCAAACTCTCAGCTAAATCCCAGACTCCGAGTTCAGAGCCTAAAGTTCAGCCCAGTGCCCTTATCAGGGTCCCCTACCTCTGGTGAGTCTTGTCACATAGTTTTGAGAGAAAAGAGTACATCTAAAGCTCCCTTTTATACACGATCCTCATGTAAGTTAGCACTTCCCAGCTTAGAACAGAACCAGGGAAGCTGGTAAGGGTATGGCTCTCAAGACTTCCCTCTTCCTTCCACCTGCACCACCACATCCACGAAAGCTGAAGTAATGCTTGTTGTAGCCACAGGTGAGGGGAGGCAGAGACTCACTCATTTATGCAACAGAAATCTGCTGAGCACTAAGCTAGACACTGCTCTGAGTAACTAGGATGCCCTTATGAACAAACTGACAATTCCTGCTCACAGAGCAGCTGTTCTACTGATAGGAGACACATATTCCACAAAAGGTGTAGTAAGTACATCATGCAGTTTGTTACAAGGCGAACTACTGTGACAAGAGTGGAGAAGAGGACCAGGTATTGGGGTCTGGAGGTGGACCTGCATGAGGCAGAGCCAGGTGGTTACGGTATGACATTGGGACATCCTAGTGGGCCTTGTTGGGATGGGACAGATGGGCCAAGACTTTAGGAAGTGAAGAAGTTCTTCATGGGCCTGTCTGGCACAAGAGTGTTCCTAACAGAGAGCATAGCCAGCACCAGAGGCCAGCAGGGTTGGAACACATCGAAGAGGGGGGGGGCAGGGTAGCGTCTCTATGTGGCAAGCTGAAGATTCATGTGCAAATGCTGGATAAGGTCAAGAAAAGCTGGAAGAGTAGTGTAAGGTAGAACTTCAGACTTCTGTCAGAGATAAAACTGCTGCTAACGGATGTTATCTACTGTTAGGGGAAATTTTAAGATGCCCTGTGCCTAGAGGTCTTACACTAATCTCCCAGCCATCAACATTTAAAAATGACAGCTCTGCCAGGAAGAAACTATGCATGCGTCAGCAAATTATCTCAGTTCGGTAATGCTGACCCCATTGGAAGGTAAAGTAAACCGTATGCCATGTCTAGGGCTCATCATTCTTGAAGTCAGCCATTATTTCTTGAACATCAATTCTGCATAATGCTGTATGGCAAAGTGTCGGATATACAAATAAATAAAACATGGTCCCTGCCCATGGATAAAGTGTATTGCCTAAATAAGTAAAACTGAAATTTTCATTTCAATATTGTTAGTGCCAATTTCCCCAAAGTGGCCTACAGATCCCACACAACCCTAGGCTTCTTTGTAGTAATTTATAAGCTGATTCTAAATCTTATGTGCCAATGCGAAAGATCTAGACTAGTCAAAACCATTTTGAAAAAGAATGAAATGTAGACTGCTTAGATAACCTGATTTCTAGGCTTTATATGGAGCTACAGTAATCAAGATGAGATGGTTTGGATGTAAGGATAGAAATAATATGCTCAGTTGATTTTCTACAAAGGGAAAATAGGGTAGTTTTTTCAACAAATCATTGGAATATTTGGATACCTATACAGGGGGTAAAAAAAAAAAAGAACAGAATCAAGACCCTTCCCAAAAATTAACTCAAAATGCATTCATAGACCCAAATATGAAATATACAGTTGTAACACAGCTAAGAGAAAATGTGGGAGAAAGTCTTTTTGATCTTGGTGTAGCAAAGGCTTCTTAGCTAAGACACAAACACTACAACCCATAAAAGGAAACACTGATCAAGTGTACTTCATCAAAATTGATAACTTCTCTTCAAAAGACACCATTAAAAAAAATAAAAAGTCAAGGTACAGACCTAGAGGAAATATTTGCTGTACATACATGTATCTGAGAGAGGACTGGAATCTGGAATACACAAAGTACAACCTACAGCTCAGTTTTAAGAAGACAAAGAACCAGATAAAAAATATGTAATAGAAGATATCCAAATGGCCAAAAAGCACATGAAATAATGCCAGTCATCAGGGAAATGCAAATTAAAACTGTAATGACATGCCACTATACAGCTACTAGAATGGCTAAAATTAAAAAGACTGAGAATGCCAAATGTTAGTGAGGATGTGGAGCATCTGGAATTGTCATGCATTGCTGGTGGGAATGTAAAATGGTACAGTCAGTTTGGAAAACTGTTTAACAGTTTCTTTTAAAATTAAACATATACTTACTTACCATATGACCCAGCAATTCCACTCCTAGGAATTTACCCGAGAGGAATAAAAGCATATGTCCATGCAGAGATTTATATTTGAATGTTTATAGTAGCTCTCTTCATAATAGCCAAAGCTGAAAATAAGGCCAATGCCCGTCAACAGATGAATGGATAGGCAAATTATCTATAACATGGAATATTACTCAGCAATAAAAATGAACCAACAACTGACACATACAGCAGCATAGATGAATTGCAAAACCATTACACTGAGCAAAAGATGCCAGACATAAAAGATTAAGTACTGTATGCCTCCATTTATTTTAAAATTTGTGACAGGCATTTGTAATCAATATTAATTCACACCCGATCTATGGTTTCCTGGGGCTGGAATGGGAGCATGAGGAAAGCTTTTGGGGTGGTGGAAATATTTTATATCTTATTTTTGGCGAGAGTCATAAGAGTACGTAGATTTGGCCAGCTCACTGGACCACACCCTTCTGTGTCTAATTTACTGACTGTAAGCTGTTCCTCAATAAAGTTGGCTTTAGAACATCAGGTGGAAGCTGGAGTGTTAAAAGTGCACAAAATAGCAAGTAAGCAGTGAACTGCATTCCCTCATCAAAGGAAAACCCTTTGGAAAAATGTACTTTGAGCTGGAGTTTAGATGTTTGAGATGAGTGATAAATGCTTTGCCGATATAGGCTGTAGAAAACCATTTGAGGGAGTTAAACTTGCATGTAGGGAATTGTACTCGGTGACTGGCCCAGGCTTTTCCTAACTGACAAGAGTGCAGTGGATCCAGAGAAATGGGGACCATTCCAGCAACAGGGCATGGACAGGCCTGCGGCTAATACCATGGGCAGAGGCCCGGGGGCACAGCCTGCACCAGAATTTCTCTTCTTTCTTTTCTTTAGTTTGTTCATTTGGGTTTGGTGGGCTTTTTGTTTGTTGCGCTAAATGACATTATTATGTTACTGGAACATTTGGAACCATTTGAGGAGAAAGTCCTTGTTCTTAGGACATTCATGGTGAAATATTTACAAGTAAGAGAGCATCAGTTCTGCAAACTTACTCTCAAATGATTTACAACAAGGAAAATAATAATATGTGCACCTAGAGAGAGAGCAGACCAAACAAAGGCTGACATGTGCAGCAAGGAGACAAAAGCATGAGGGAGGCCCATGTACTGTGCTTGCAAATTGTAAGCCTGAAATTATTCCTGGCTACGAAGTTATGAGAAGTAAAGGCCAAGTTGGGTCAAGGTACTGTTTGCTGAAAGTCATGCATATTTCCCATGAAGAAATAACTAAGAACCACAGAAGTGATTGAAATTAAAATTTTCAGAGGATGGGTATGGGGTGCATTCTCTTGTAAAGTGTTATGGATATGGCGGTGTGGTGGGTGCAGTGGGGAGCCACACATACAGACGTAGACTACACTGTTGGCGTGAGCCAGGGTCGGTGCTTAGATTCTCAGATGATGGGGTGCTACTTGCAGCACATGTCCCCTGATTGGGAAACCATTTACAGAGGATGGCAGTGCGTTCAGGACCAAGTGGAAGGGCAGTCAGTGGATGGGGCCAGGAGGGGGGCTCCTCAGGATGCAAGTGTGAGTGGTAAGCAGGGTGCTTCAACAAAACTGACAGTGAATCTGAAGACAAAGTAGAGTTTTTAGGAGTGATAAGGGGGACAAAAAGCTTATTATTGATTTATAATCAAGGCATACAGGGAATGGGATTCCCATTCAGATATTACAGAAATGATGAGCTGTGTGGTTCTGTGTCCATGCTCTTTTTAGGAACATATTAGAAATCTTATTTACTCCTTGTATGCAAGTGTTTTCTTTGACTTCTTTGGTGAAAAACTGTTTGAGATCATGCAGTTGCTCCCTTTCTGAACGTTGTTTGTTGGGTGTTTTTTGAGTCCAGCGTCTGAAAGGACAGTGCAGGCAGGTGAGGGAGCAGCAGGAGAGGAGGGTAGGGCCTTGGGGTGGGAACTGCCGAGTGAGGTGGGGGGTGGGTGGCGGCAAGGGGTTGCCTGTGAGCAGTGGGAGCAGCCCAGCGGGCCGGGGAGACAGACCAGCTCGGGAACTGAGCATGTCCTGGGCTAGGCTGAGATTTGGGTAGTGTGGTTGTGAAGTATGCGGTTCAAGAGAAAAAAAGTACTGTAGTGTACCAGAAACTTCACCACCAGTCCACAATGAAAACAGCCTTTCCCTCTGATGCTTGAGCGATTTTGCTGACAATTGGTGTGTGGCTCTGGGTTCCCACCTTATGTCAGTTGTATTTCTGTTTTCCCTCAGTTTTTGCTAGGTTATAGTTTTCAAAGAAATCGTCAATGAACTCTGCATTCTTTTTTAAGGAAGACAGGAAGAGCATCAGGTGGGAGATGCAGAGGGGAAGGTGATTCCCTCCAGGAGACTTGGGAGCTACACGCCCACCCAGCTTAGGGGCTGTGGTCAGCTCCCCTCCCTCTGCTCTTTTCTCTTTTTCCCCCTCCCTCGGTCTGTGTTAGACCAAAGATCTCCTGGGATGTGTATCTCAAAATAAAAATTAATTTTTAAGAATTTTTTTAAAGACTAGGATTATGAAACCATTTGTTTTTAAAATGTTAAAATTCTGTTTTTATTCTGTAGCATGAATAGTTATGATATTTAGACATTTTTAAAGTAAACTCTTTTGAAACTTCATGCAGCAAGGTCAGTGCTAGGGATAGTATTTAGAAAAATGCAGAAAAATGCTTAAGTTCCTTTTTAATACTAACCAAGTAGTGTTTAGTGTTCACACGCACAGTGATGTTATTTTATGTTGATCAGCCTGCTTAATAAACTCTCTGCCAGAAGGTGGTTCCTCTTGGAAAGGCAGGCCAATAAGCATTATCTTAATTTTTAACAGTTATAAAGCTTTTGACACCATAAAATGGATCAGTGTGTACCTTCTGTGGAAATGTTAGAGCTTTTGAAGAGAAGGAGAATAGGGCTTCAATTAGTCACCTTTCTTTATTTGAGAAATGCTTATCACTTATTATAGCAATAAACATGATTGGTCACTTGGACCCCTAGGATGTATCTTACCTATGTTCTTCTGGCATCTTGGATGTTTTTATTTTAAAATTTATTTAGGAAAAGGAAATGAAATCAGGAGGTTACTAGAAAATAAGTATTTAATAGTCTCATGCACAAAAGGCAGGTGCTCTGATTTCATTACTCAACCTCAGTACACAGGGAGTGAATAGGTTGGAAAATGATTTTTTAATATGGGATTTAGAATTAGGTTACAACTTCTGTTGATGAAGAAAATGTGAGGATCTGAATGGACATTAGACATTTTAGATTAGAAAGAGGAAAGGAAAGTAATGAGTCTTATTTCTAAATGAATTTAAAAAGCAATCTGATTTTAGTTCTAGCAATGCAGAGAAAATAAAATAAAAACTATCCTACTTTATTTACTAACCAATGAATTGAATTGTCTGCCTTTTATTACAGATATAAAGTAAAGAGTATGAAGAGACAATCATTTTTGTAGCTATCAGACTTTCAGTAACATATCTCTTGTGGTTTAAATAACAGATAGTTTAAGTGTTTTTCCATTACCTTTGTGTAAATGAAAAATGCATAAAATATTTTAACAAGGCAAAGTAATCCAAGGAGATTGTTATTTTGTGTAACAAATTAGGTTATTTCTGTCATAAAATTAAAGAAAAAAAATCAACGTTAGGACATTTCAGCTTAATATCATTTACTAGAAGGAACATGTAACAGATTTAATGAGCTAGCAGGTCACCTGAATCCAGCTGTTTCCGACCAGCTTTACGAAACAGAGAATGCAGCTAGCAGTGGGAGGTAAGCATTATTACAAGCTCTCGAGGAGTTACAAAATCGATTTCTGCTTGAATGAATTAATTTAGATTATCAATTTATAACCAGCTACACGAATCCCATCAACTCAACAATTCAGTGAATGATCAGGTTCAAGCCTCGTAAGAGCTTCACAATTAGGGGCCTGCATCGGGCCTGCCAGTTACTGCCTGTCCTACGGCGCTGCTAACAAAGTTACTCGCCGGAACAAAAGGGAAGAGGAGTGTTTGCTTAGGTAGAGCGCAGAGGGAATATGTAGCGGCTTAAAAAATAAAGTAAGAAAATTCCACCCGTGTGTGTTTGGGACTTTGTTCCCTAGAACCATTTCAATCCCAGGAGAGGGTAATTTTGGCCCTTCCAGCTGAATTTTAAGATCATCACAGTCTCTACTTTGGAACATTTGGGACTTAACTGTTTACTTGGGGGTCCCGTTAGCCAATGCTGTGACAGCCGTGGCCATTCTCTTGTCTCTGAAACAAGAGGGAGGGTTGGAGTTGTAAGCATTTGTTTTAGGGTGAAAACCTGCCTTCTGTCTGCTTGTCTTCTTCCCAAAGTAAGTCTCCTATGCGAGCACTTCATTTCCTTTCCGTCAGTAAAGATTCTTGCTTCCCACCTCACGTCTGCTCCCCTGCGGCCTCGCATGTCTCATACACTGCTAAGCGCTACAGTGAGCATGTAAGTATTAAAATAAGTTGTTCAGATGTCCCATGGTCACCTAGAATTGCTTGCTCCCACTACGGCTGCACCCACACACACACACACACACACACCGCCGATCTGGGCGGCACCGTGGCACCCGTGCTCTCCCTGCAGCCCTGGCCAGCCAGCTGCTCACCTGTGGCTGCCCCCACACAAATCCATGCCTTCTCCAGCCCTCCTCTTGTCTGCCCTGAGGACTTCACTTCTTCCTAAGACATTTCTCCTACAAATCCTGACTTGATCATATTACTCTTCCTTGTTCTCCGTTGTTTTGTGTGACTTGAACACACCCCATGTGCGTCCATCTTATGCCGGTCATCCTGTGTTCATTGTTCTGTGACATCTCTGCCATGCGTGTGCCAGTCATGCTATCTCTGTCTTCAAGATAAGGAACGTGGGTGCCAGCTCTCAGTTGGGACTGACACCTGGGGCTATTGCCCCCATGGTCCCATCTGTGGCTGGGCTGGAATTAGAACATAGGCCTTCAACTGTGTATTTAAATATCCCTTGTTTCTAGGGGGTTGTGTTTCCATTGATTTTAATTCTCCTGGGGAAGGGACAGTTTTACTTCCTCCTCTTTACTTGACCAGCCTGGCTCAGAAAAGGCAAAGTGAAAGTACTAAATAAGACTACTTTTTGAATTAAATGAAACCACTTGTACCTCAAACCCTTTCTCCTGTGTCTGTATTCCAGCCCTGCCTCTGCCTCTTGCCTGCTCCAATATGAGAAGATCCCTTGTACTTCCACTAGAGGACCTGGCTTGGTCAAATCCCTATTGTTCCCCTCCAATCTGTTTTTCCATAAAATTCATTTTTTTCCCCATCAAATTCTTTTCTCCTTTTTTATACTTTGTACTTAGATCATTACTTATTTTTACTGTATTCTGTTTTTTTTTTTTACTGTATACTCATCTGTACCTTTTAACTTTGAACCAGGTAAATCTATTGCCTACTCAAAAATAATTAATTTTAAATGGCATGATACGGTCCCAGCTCAGAAGATTCTTAGGAGGATAAACAGAGAAAATGGTTGTAAAAGTGCTTTGCAGTCTGTAAAGTGATTTGCATTGCAGACGGTGAATGTCCCTTGATTGCCATGATTACTTTTGTCACCAGACTGAAGTGACCATATGAGTCAAGGCACAGCCTCTTTGTCTTGGCATCCTTTGAACATCAGTCAACCTTGTGTGATTTAAACCAGCACAGTTACTGAAATAAAAGCTTGCATACGTGTCAGAGTTCTCATTAGGTAACTTCATACTTGACAGATCTGACCGATCGTTGCATGGCTAAAAGCAGTAACTGTGCTAGGAAGTTCGTGAAAGATCCACATTGTTACTCTTTTCGTTTTGCTCTCTTTATTCTTCTTGAAGGTTTAATGTACTTTGTTAATGAAAATATTGTATTCACTATTAAAGTATAATTAATATTTAGTGGCCTAATTTATGATCGATGTTATGCTAAGAGTGTCGTGGCACAAACATAAGCATGAACTCATGGTGCTTCAGCTGGAAAGGGATAGATGTGCACATAAAATGCTTGGGGAATGATTATAGTCATCAGAATGATGTCAACACCAGGTAAAGGTACTCGTGGCCTATTGTGTGATACAATAACATATCCTCCCAGATTCTATCCCTCTTTCGCCTCCCCCATCCCAGTGTGGTTTATTAGTTGTCACTTCCAGAATTGTCTTTTTGAAGTCCCTGCCAAAAGTGGATCGTTTCTGTTCAGAGTCCTCAGTGCCCATCGCATGAGGTCCCACCAGACCCTGAGCTCTTGGGGGCAGAATCCAGGCCTTAGCCATGTTTCGTTCTGCAGTGGCTAATGGAGGAGTTCCTAGCAGAGAAGAAAAAAGGAAAAGGGCAGTTAGGGAGTTAAAGGCGGGGAGTATCTTTGAAATGCGGGCTGTACCAGGAGTGGGGAGATCCATTAGCAAGGCTCAGGGAAGGAACAAAGCAGAACTCCAGTAATGTGTGTCAGATGCTATAGGAGAGTGGAACCCACAACTTGTAGATCCAGTATTCCATTTTCCTTACAAAAATATAAACCACATATACATGTTTGCATGCAGAGTAACATACACATGGAGTCCTGAAGAGGCATGGGCCTTTCCCACTACACATACCTATATTGTTTGAACTATTCCCATGTTATGTGTTCACGTGTAACTCTTTTTTTCCAGTGTGAAAGAGAAAGATTGACAAGAAGAGGAAGATTAAGAAAATAGATAAATGGGGGATCCCTGGGTGGCTCAGTGGTTTGGCGCCTGTCTTCGGCCCAAGGCGTGATTCTGGAGTCCTGGGATCAAGTCCCGCATCAGGCTCCCTGCATGGAGCCTGCTTCTCTCTCTCTCTCTCTCTCTCTCTCTCTGTCTCTCATGAATAGATTAAAAAAAAAGAAAAGAAAATAGATAAATGGAATTGGGGGATAAACGAAGCAAAAGCTTAGGCAGGTGGTAGTTTTGTGGAAGTAACAAATGTGGTCATTGGAGTCTGAGAAGGTTTGGGAGGGGAGCAAGTGGGATGTGAGAGCAGAACTAGAATGTCATGATACTATGAAATGCTTCCAAGTCATCATTGAACTAAGAGCCTTAGGTGTTACCATAAGCTGGGAACCAGAACGTTACATATTTTATGAATAACCGTTAAAGAGAGAAGACCTTTCTTCTCCTGAATGCAGCATATTCCAGTTACTTCAAATAATTATTCTGAAAACCTAAATAAAGGTAACTCATTGTTATATCATTGTTCGCATTGGAGGAGTGATTCCTGGCAAATGTCTGAAGAGCTATGTTTTCAGTTTTACTTCTCAAATTGGAATTACCCCTTTATTACTCAAAATGCGCATCTGTGACTCCATACGACAGCTTTGGTCACACACTGAATTTGCTCAGTTGCTCTTTCCTCCTTCAAGAAGTCTACTTTTATAGTATCAGTGGATGGGCATCATTTGCAATACCTGGACACGTTCTTGTAGGCTTGGAGAGGGTTCTGCAGAGTGTTGAGAGTTTGTTTCAAAAAAATACTGGGAAGATGAATGGAAGAGAAATGACTGTGTAAGGGAACCCCTTTCCTGTTATTCTTTGTCATATTTCCTGCAGGAAAAAGGTAGACTTCTTTCATTGAACCCATTTTTGTTAGTAATGAATTTAGGCATTCCAGAAAAACAAATAGAAGTTACTTTTATATATCAGGACCAGTGAATTTAAATCACATTCAGGAAATAACATGATGCATTTCCAGCATACTGCATGTACATCTTCGGAAAATAAGGGAATCTCTGAGAAGTACTTAGGCTTCTGCTGTATCCCGCATGTTCCTAGGGCTAATTTAGGGTGGGAGACTGGCGTTTCGATTGCCCTCAGAGCTGAAAAAAACAGGATGCATCTTCCCATTGCTGTAGCTTACCTTGGAGGCCATTTTCTGTTTGTTCCAGTGTCGCCTGCTGTGTTGACGACGCTGACAGAGCAATGAAAGGCTGAACTCACTAAAAGAAATGCTTCCTGAGGAAATAAAATGGTGGCAGTAATGGGGGGGGGGGCACAGAACCAAGTTCATGTTGCCTTCATGAAGCCGACTTCTCACCCTCTGAGAGACCCCTCATCCTCTCTGACTCAGGCCATTGAAACAATCTTTCAGAATGGAAACTTCAGTGGGGATGGGCTATTTTCATGATTTTCAAGTGTTTGTTTTATCAGCCTTAACTAATATTTTGTGTGCAAAATGAAAAATGAAATATCTTGTTATTTTTGTTTTACCTCAGCCATAATCAACCATAATTTTTCAAGCATATGTTTCCATTTTACTTTATGTTGCAAAGTCTCTGAATGCAGTCCCAAGTGCCTACCTTAACTACACCTCATAGAGGTGGTAAATCGCCTCTTCGCAGCTGCACTGTGGTTAGAGACAGCTTCCGGCAGCGGCTGGGATGGGCAAATGACCTCGGCTCCTGTGGGCCTCTATCAGCGGTGGTCCATGTTATTGATAGTAGCGGAGATATTGACAGTCTGTGCTTGGAAGGAAAATAGGAGTTTGATATGACATATTGTGTGTCTCAGCAAGACTCATAAATAATTTTGACAAGTTTTTGTATGCATGGGAAAGTCCTTGATTCAGCCTCCCATAAAAATAAACTTCTATTATGGAATGTATTTGTCAAGTGGCTGCTTGATGGATGGAGCTGCATTTACCCCTTGGCAGTTCGATGAGTTTTAGATGCACAGCTTACCAGAGAGGATTTACGGGCAGTACAGAAATAATTATTCAGTATGAAATGCATAATTCCTGTACCTGAATTTTCATTTTTTATTATATTTTGTTTCTGTTGCATTTCTGGTCTCTAAAACAAAAGAACTTGCTTTCCCCCACCATCGCCCCTTAGAGCTGTTGTTTGTAGAGGGGCTTGTGTTGAACAACTGAATTCAGCCCAGATCTCAGACCCTGTCCCAAACTTAGCTGGCATATTTTCATTGAATGGGTGATTTTAGTTTTTTAACTTAAGAGAGATTTATTCTAAAATAAATAAATAAAGATAAGCTATTTGGAAATTTTATTTTTATTAATGGGATTGAAAACTTTAGACATAGATTGTCTCATTTTTCCTGAGATTTTCACAGCTATTTATTTATTTGAACATGGTTGCTCATATACATTTCTGCTGCATAGAACAGAATTTCGAACTTAAATTCTTGCCTCTTTAAACTTTAAGTCTTTTTTTCCTGAATTATATTTAGAATTGCTTTCTCATCAATCATGCACACTCTAAGTTAGCATCTTTGAATAAGTTAGAAACTTTAGAAAGTATTAAATTCCCATGTGCTTATGACATTGTCAGGCTTGTGACAGGCACTACATGACGTGCTAGATGATACGTGTTGGAATATACCATATGTCTGACTTGGAAATGTATGTTTGGGAAAACCAAAGTGAACAGTTGGCCCAGAGGAGTTTTGATTCTTTATTAGAACATAGTACTGACTTTTTATAAGAGTTTCCATCTGCTGGCCCTTTGTTAAAATGAAGTGTGGGATCTGAATGGGAAGCTGTGGTGAAGACACAGTACATAAACTTTGGAAGGCTGTTTAGGGATGTGCCTCTGAGCCACTTTATTTGGTGGGTCCCCTTTGCATGGCTGCTGTCCTCCTCTCTGCCCTCTCGCTCATTGCTTGAGAGTGGTTCCTTAATTTTATTAGTCTTTTCAAAATAGCAGCTCCTTCCTATTACATCTTTGTTTTATGTTTAATAGATTCTGTTCTTATGTTTTATTTCCTTCCTTTTCCTTTTTGGTTTACTCTTTTTCTTCTGACTTCTCAAGTTGATTGCTTAATCACTTGTCCGATTTCTGTGCTTTATGAGCACCAATGCTAAAGGGCCCGAATTTCCCTCTAAGTAATGCCTTAGCTGCAACTTCTAAGTTTTAATATTCTAGAACTTCTGAAAAATCTTTCAGCTCTAAATGCTTTCTGATTTCCATTGTGATTTCTTCTTCAATCTCTTATTTTAAATTACTCTCAGACTTTGTGATGTGTATGGCTTTACTCCTTGTTATTCATCTATAATTTAAAGCACTGTAGCCAAAGAATGCAAGGTCAGGGCACACAGAATGAAACAGCTGCTGCCTTCAGGGGCTCTCAGTCTCTAGTAGAGAAGATATGTTAGTAGATAATTACCCTGCAACACAAGAGGTGCCAGAAGGAACATTTGTATCAGATGCCACAGGGCACACATAGAGGCTCTCTCAGCACCACAATCAGGATGTGCTGTGTTGGAAGCTAGGTTTTGAAGGTGTTTTCTAGACAGAGAGGTCCATGTTATTTGAGGCAAGAGGAGTAATCCTTGCAATGCATAGGCTTGCAGTGGGTAAATTTGGTGTGGCTGGTCAAAGACCTTATGTTGGGGAGTATCTGGGGACGAGGCTGCAAAGTAAAACTAGGAACAAATTGTGAAGATCTTTGGATGCCACGTTGAGGAGGTGAGACATAACCTTTGGGTGCTGAGGAGTCTATGGGAATTTTATTGATCACCCCTTTGCAAGTCCCCAGAAGGATACAGCAAGTATCTATTGCATACCTGCAGTGTGGTAGGCACAGCCCTGACAGGAGATAGAAATGGCCACAGGCCTTGCTGTCTAGTGGAGGGGAAGGGCACTACCACCCTTCTGCACAGGATTTTATTGTCCAGTTCTACGATGCTGTGAAGGAAAAGCACTGGGTCCGCGGAAGGCTAGAGCTGTGGCATGACCCCATGTGAGTGTCTGGGGAAGCCCTTAAGGGGAAGTGGCTTTTCCACTCCTCTTTGAGGTGGAGCCACCTGGTGGCAGGGCCTGCAGAGGGTGGCCTGGGGAGCCTGAGCATCCTTATGCACCTTGCCACTTCCTTAAGGTGACTCCCTAGCAGGAGGATCCGGGAGCCATTGATTGCAGAGCTTTGGTGCATATTGCCAAATTGCCCTGCACTGAACTGCTCTGTGGGAGGTCCCCAAGAGTGCCTTCCCCTCGCCCTGTCCAGTATGACGGTCTCATGGTTGCTCAGGGCCCTTCCCTGCATTTATCACGCCTTTGTGCTGTCAACTTGGTGGACTCCTTGTTCGTCTTTTACCTCCAGTGACGTGTTGTGCCTCTAAGATACTTGTGTGTGGTGTCCGGCTTTAGTGTCATACCTTTTTATTTCAGGGTTATAGGAACATTTTGATTATGTTCTGGATTTTTATGGTCTTACTTTTTAAAAATAACCTTCATTCCATTTGGACATATTTTGGTATCGAGTTTGACCTATAGATCTAATTTCATTTTCCCCCAAAATGGCTATTTTCCCAGTGTATTTACTGAGTAATCCATACTTTCCCTCTTTGATTTGAAATGCCACCCTTACCTCGTATTCAGTTCCTACACCTGTTTTATCTTCTCTCCAGGTTCTTTATTCTGCTTTTTTCACTGTCTCTCTTCTCCCACCTGCGTTGTTCTTCTCTTTTAACATAGAGGAGGACAGATCGCTGTCATTTCTCTTACACGTTCTTCAAGAACATATTCCTCTCTCTTTTCTTTTTTTACTTTTTTTTAAAGATTTTATTTATTCATGAGAGACGCAGAGACACAGGCAGAGGGAGAAGCAGGCTCCCTGCAGGGATCCCAATGAGGGACTTGATCCCAGGACCCCAAGATCACACCCTGAGCCAAGGTAGATGCTCTACCACTTAGCCACCTAGGCATCCCAAGAATATATTTCAAGCAAATTGTCATCTTTATAATTTTAAAACTTCCTTTATAGAACACTATTTCTCACTATTTACTTCAGCTTTTGGTTCTTCAACCAGTAGTTATCCCCATATGGTAAATTTTTGGTAGCAATTGTGTATAAAGTTTTTCAATTATACGTCACTTCTATATCATTTTTATTGGTATATAGAAGAGCTATTTATTTTTGTCTGTTTTTCTTCTATCAAGCCACTGACCTCTAGCCCATTAGTTCAGAGCTGATAATTTTGCACATTATAGGTAGTCTCACATATTTTTATGCACTGGCAATAAGTGGTAGACAGGGAAGTAACCAAACTATAAAGCATAGCATGTAGTTGAATGAATGAAATAAAAGTCTGCCCAGCTCAGGTGCATCAGCCCTGTACCTTCCATGTACAAGATACACAGTTGGTAACAGACTTATTTTTAAGTGTAGTGCCTCCAGGAGGATTAAATCCAGGAGGATTAGCCAAGTGTTACATAACTTGAAATAACTTTTGTAAGTGTGAATTAGGGAAGAGACTAGGAATTTTGTGACAGTGGCAAACTAGAAGAATAGTTTGTTCAGCACAATTTTGGGCGCTGTGATAAGCTTGTCATGTATACAAAACCATTTGATCTTCATAATAACTACTGTAGGAGCATTATTATCCTTGTTTCACAGTAAAGCAAGTCCAGACAGATAAGTTTTAAGTGACTTGTTCAGGGTACAAATGGCAGAGCCTGGGTTTGAATCATGTAGTTCGAGTCCGGAACCCAACTCCCAAGCACTGTGCTGCACAGTGCAGCACAATCACAGGCACTATGCTAAGCAAATGAAACCACACTCAGAAAACAAAGTACTATATTAATCAATTTACATGAAATTCTAAAATAGGCAAAACTAAGGTTAAAAAAAAAAAAAAGCCAAAACAGTGGCTGCTTCTGAGTGCAGACAGGGAGAATGGGCATGGGGAGCTTTGCGCAGCAAAAGATTCTGTGCAGTGACAGAGCATGGGGTACACGGGTATATCCAGTTGTGAAAATGGGACCGTTAAGATTTGCACACTTGCATGGATATAAATTTTACTTTAAGAAAACTAAAAAGAATTGAGTGGAGTTGTGAGGGTGGGAGAAGATCAGAATATTGATCTAATCTTCTGCTATTGATTGTGGAAACTGGGTGATGGGTTTATGAGGGTTTATTGTGCTATTCTGCTCATGTTACATATTTTGAATCGTTTACAATGAGGACCAGCTCTAGGGCTGCAGGTGAGTCTCACACCAGCACCCAGACCAACCCATTCCATTCTGACCCCTAGCTGCCCATGTCTGTGTTTCTGAGTCCCATGTTGAAAAATGAAGAAGGAATGAAAGAAGACGGGCTCCAAGCAGATGTCAAGGCATTTCCTACCCTTAGCTTTGTGCACAGAGAGCATTCAGCTAGCTTCTCGGTGGATAAGAGCATGAGCAACAGGATCCAGCTCACGTCCCCCAACAGCTCCAGCTGCAGCCCGGGTGCTGATTTGTACTTTCCCGATGGGCAAGTCTTCCAGGTGTCCCTGGGAACTGTCCGTGCAGTGTCCTGGCTCCTCAGGCTCTCCATCCTATCAGCCTACCTGCCGGGGGTGGGAGAGTCACAGAGACTCAGACACAAAGGTGGACAGACTCACACATGGGTCATTAGCCTGCAGCTGAAACCCGAGTGGCCTCACCCCTGCCAGGAAGGCCCTTGCTTTAGAGGGACTTGTGACTTAAAAAGAAAGAAAAAAAATGTGAATGTGGAAGGTGGCACTAAGTGAAAAGCCCCACTTCTTATCCAGCTGGAATCTATAAACTTGACACACATTCTTTTACTAGAAAATAGCTTATTCTGGAGACATGTGGGTAGTTACCAGTGGGGAAGAAAGAGGGATGGTGACCAGGCCTGTGACACAAAACTATAGACAAGAGGTCACTCTCTGAGAAGCCTCCACACCCCACCCCCCAGACTTTGCTTACTTGGGATTGAAGCAGCCGAAACGTTTTGTAAGCAAGTCAGTCTGTCACTGGGAGAAAGGCTCTAAATGAAGATGGGGGCCCAGGCCTCCAGGGGTTTGGAGATGAGCGGTTTGGGCCAGAAGGCTTTCTGAAGGTTGTGTGTCTGAACGGGGCCGTGAGAAGGGCACCCCCGGCGAGCATCAGCAGTTATGTCTGCAGGAAGGCAAACATTGGGCACAGGATGTGTGTGTTGGGATATCGTAGGAAATGAGTGATGGGGCAAGTGCTTTGCTGGCCTGATGTTTTTAAGCGGGGAGAGGATGGCAGGAGAGTGAATGTGATTAATTGATTGATAAAAAGCAGTCTTCTTGGATCTCACTTCCACATTCTTTGAACTAATTAATTAAAAGTTATAATTAAGTCCATTTCCTACCCAGCACTTAGATAGGGCCTTCCTTGCATTCTTTATTCCTTTGGAACATAAACGTGTAAATTAGCTTTAATCTATAGCTGAGAGTTAGTCCCACAAACTGATGTAGAAGTGCAATAAAATTAAAAGCACAATGAGTGGAAATCCTGAAGAGGCATTGACTTAGAAGAGCCCACATTACCTAAACCACTTGACAACAGTATTTCTTGGACTCCTGAAGAGGCCCCTCGTCATCGCGGGAGCCACATTCTGACCGTGGGAGGGAACCGAGGTCTGCCTCCCAGGGGTCCCCCAGCACTTCCGCGTCTGGTCCTGCCTGTGAGATGTGCCGAGAGGAGTGGGGGTGAGTGTTTCCACAGGCCCTGGATGGTGGGCGGGTTGGGGCACTGCATCAGGAGGTCCATCCAGGTGATACAGGATGTGCGGCCTGGTGGAGGCTCGCAGTGGCACAGAGAACGCGGGACCTCGTTGCAGAGTCCTGCGGGTCCTGTGAATGGTTTTTCTATCACTTCCCATGTCTGATGCCCGCATAATGCCCACGTAACCGCAAACTGTGTTTCCATCACGTTTACTGTGTGTCTCTGGTCAGAAATGTTTGTGCTTTGGATCCCAACAGTAGCAGTCTGGCCAGCAGCCTGCGTGGCTTCCCAGGTCCTTGCACTGCGTGGCCCTGGTGGGACCCCCAAGGCCTGACTCTGGCCCTTCCTGTCTCACTTCTTTGCCACATACATCTCTTCCTACGGGCTGGACTAACCCATGTTCCACATGCCTACCATTAGGGGTCTAATCTAAATGGACATTTCACTTAAGGAAAAGCACTCATGTGGGTAGCAAACTAGTCTTCTATCTATGAGACACTGCTGTTGGGGGCACCTGGGTGGCTCAGGTGGTTGAGCATGGGATGCTTGACTTTGACTCTGGTGGTGGTTTCAGGGTCGGGAGATGGAGCCCCATGTTGGGCTGGGCATGGAGCCTGCTCAGGATTCTGTCTCCCTCTCCCACTGCCTCTCCCTGGCCCCCCACTACTGTTCTCTGAGGAGAAGGGGGCGGGCAGGGAAAGCCTTCTAAAACACTGCTCTTTCCTGCTAGCAGAGAGCAGTCCCTTAGGTACAGTCAAATCCTCACAAATGGAACAGAGAACTTTGCCTCCCCGAAGTACACACCAAAGGAAGGTGTACTTTATCTGATGCCAAGCTGGGAGTAGAAAACTTGACGGGAATTAAGTACCTAGAAGATGGGCATGGAAATGTGGCTTGAAATCTGAGTCTTACATATTAAGCCACTCCTAGTTTGTGCCTCAGTTTTCATTTTCCTTATTAGAAATTTTTAATTTACCAAATAACTGACTTACAACAAATGAAACAACACATACACACAAATGAAGAAAACCATCTCACAATCCACAAGTCACTGTTCAGAGCTCAGTCTACACCCCACCTTCCTACAGGAGTGAAGGCTCGTGTCCCTCATCACTGGTTTGGGAAGCGAAGGAAAGTAATACTGTACACATAATTCTGTAACTTGCTGCTCTCCTCTAAGCCAGTAGATACGGATATAATTACTCATCTGAATAAGAGCATGAACACATCATAGTTTATTCAGCATTTCCCTTACACACGGACAGTCGGGTTGTTTCTCTTCTGTGCCACTACAGATGGTGCTATGTTAAATATCATTGCACATGAAAAATATCTGTGCTTACAACAATGTGAATCCAAGTAGCAGAAGAAAAGAAGTAAGATAGTAAGAAAATACTGATCCATTTAAATATTTTACCTAAGTCAGAAAATACTTGTGAGTGGTATTTAATGCATGTTTGTTGAATGAAAGAAGAAATATTGGATTTTTCATCTCAGGATTTATAAGTTATCAAGTAGAGTCTACTGAAATGATACTACTATTTTTGCAGCCAAAACTTGCATTGCAATCCCACTTTGAAAAGGCTTATAAGAGGAAGTTACAATTATGGGGCAAATCTGGTATATTTGTTTGAAATACTTTCTGTGTGAATTTTGCCCAATGACAAATGGACTTTTTGCGTTTGGGATGGTTTTTTAATAGCCCAGTAAAATTTACATAAATCTTTATTAAGAAGTGTGTGATCTAAATTCATAGTGTGTCTAAATATATCATGTGGTATATTAAAACACTTTCTTAAACCTGCAACAAGAAGTTCCCACCTGGCTATTGATACATTTAAATGGTAAAGTGGCTCCTGCAAACATCTGTGGCAGCTGTTTGCTTTGACAGTGGGGCTCTCACACTGTAGGATGTGGGCAGTACTTCCTCAAATCCTATCCCTGGGCCCCCACTGCCTCCACTCTGTGAGTTAGCCAAGGTGAACACCGTCAGGCATCCCGGTAAGGTCAGAACAGGGTGAAACAGCAAGCTCTGGGAGAACCCAGTGTGTGAGGCTTCAGTGATTTATGATCATTTTAACCCCCAGCCGTGCTTTCCAGTTTTACGGAACTTTGCAGGAGGCTCATAGCAGTGACTCCAAAGAAAAGTATTTCTTCCAAATTATTGATACCCTGAATTAGGTTAGCAATAATAGGTTAGAAGCAGATACTCCCCGTGATCGCGTGGATCATGCATCTTGACAGAATTTGACTGTTCTGTAAACCTCTACAGTTGAACATGGATTAAGGGGAAAAAAACTTTGACTTTGTTGTAAGTTTGCTGTTTTTCAATTCAGGTTGTTACAGAAATGTTAACCTAATTTCACAATAGAAAAAGGGAAATATAAATACCTTATTCATGATTGACTTACTCATTAGAATAACCTGTTTTCACTTTCAGTACATGCTAGATTCATTGACTAGCTCTATAGAGGTTTTTTTTTTCTTTCTCCCCGCCCCCCCCCCCAACTGACCCAGTATCTAACTGCAGAAGAGGCCCATTTTTTTTTTAATGGCTCCTAGAAGGTTCGGTGCACAGCCTATGTCACCGCAGCACTTGACACAGAGCACTTGATTCTGTAAGGGGGAGAAGGAAATCCTGCCTGGTGCCTATAGAGTTGGAAACTTTCTTGCCTAATGTTTGCTATATTTATTTAGCCTATAATTGAATACACAGTCATTTTGCTGTGCTGCAGATTGCCTATGTGGGAGTCAGGATGCATATTTAATGCCTGATTTAAAAAGAAAAATAGATGCAGTGACATGTGGGCAATTTTAGGAAAGTGTGTTCTGTGTAAATTCAAATAAAGGTTTGGGAGAAACTCGTTTTTCTCTTTCTTAGTGAAGACGTGATGTTTCACAGCAGGAATTGTTGTAGATCCATATTTATTAAGTGATGAGTAGTTGTTTTTTTCCTTTGCACTTTTAATGACAAATTCAAATGGCAGCAGAGAAAAGAATCCCTCCTTACTTTGGAACACACCCCTTCCTTTCCTCCTTTATCAGTCTCGAATAAAAAGCCCCTAAAAGGCTTTGTCTAAAAGAGAAAAACATGTGGCTTAGTTACTAGAGGAAAGAAAGCCAGCAGAAATGTTCTCTGGAATTTTGCCCATGAAGCAAGGTGAAAACAGAAGCATTCACATTTAGTGAAATGTGTGTTAATTGGAGAGGATTGGTATCATGGTTTAAGGGAGCGTCATGTACTCCCTCCCAATGGAAAGGCCGGAAGTTCAGCCTACGGTCCACTGGACCTTGCTCACGTTGTCTGCAGGACCACCTGGGACCCCTCAAAGCTCTGATAAAACTGTTCCTAAAGTTCATATACTCCCCAAAAATAAATGAAGCAAGTGTTCTGTTTGCCTTATATTTTTGTCTGTGTGTTTCCTTGACTTTTGCCTTTTGTAATTACAGATAAATGACATCCAGAACATAAAATAAGCCCATTCAGGCTCAGTATGTCAGTATATGGAGTACTCTTTCTGTTTAGCTGGAGTTCTTGAGGAAATTTGTTCAGTACTCGACATTTCTATTGCCAAAAAGACTTCAGATTGCAGGTCAAATTCTATAGAAGCTTTTATATTTTCTAAGGGAAAGCCTTGAACTTTATGTAACTGCTACCAGATGAGTAGTGGTGCTTATTTGGGTTGCCTGGTCCCAGCTTAGCTAAGACATAGGCGAGGGGGAACAAAGCAAGCTCCGATAGTCAGTATGTTCACCTCGTGTTTCACCTTATTCAGGCTTCTAAAGTTTTACGTTTTCTAAAGAAAGTAGGTAAGGTTTGCACTTTGGGGCTTAGGGGAATTAAGAAATGAAAATGTTCGGGTATCATTGAGTACCTGGTCACCGACTTGACTTTTCTGGAGTTTGGTGCTCCAAATACTTACACTATTTTAATCCTTCAGACATTCTCAGATGGTCCCTCCTCCTTTTCCCCAGCTGCTGGCTGACACTAAATGCCCCCATTTTCATTTATTCTAACGGAAGTCATCTCTACTACCTTCTTGAAGATCAAGACATCTTCTTTCTTGTCCTTTTATCTTCCTCCAAGTAACTCTGAGTTTGCTTTTAATAAAGATGCACACAACTGCACATTCTTAACCAAATCAGGGCTTTTCATTCCAGATAAATGATTCCTCTAATCTTGCCACTTACCCTCTTAAGTAGTCAGATTCTTTTTCTTTTGGCCATTTTTAAGCCATCAACCAAAATAAAATATGTGATAAATGAAGTTTAATGTGTTGAGGGTAAGGGACATGAGTTACTTTGTCTCCATTAATCTCTTCCATTGACATTTCAAGTACTTTTACTTGTTTGTTTTCTTAATCTAAGCTGAAAGTAAAACGTAAAGATAATTTATCCCCGTTGCTGTTTTTTCTTCCTTTAAAATTTGTAAGAATTGAACAGGACTGTGCAGATGAATAGGAAGTCAGTTTGTGGGTGTTGTGCTCCAGCAATAGTAGCTACTTCATACCAGCAAGATGGGAATTTCATAGTAGCTTAAGAAACATATCTCCTATTACCTGGTTTGGACACCTGAGACAAACATTTTGAAGTGGAGGTTGATGGAGCCTGACTAGATTAATTGAAACACTAGAGTATCTATTTCCTTCCCCTGTATATTCTATGAATGAGCTGATTTGGGAGAGAATACTAATGTTGCTCTTATTATGCTTTTGCTGTTATTCAGAATAATGTGAGAGGGATATAGCTTCTAGAATATTTCTGTGTGATCTGAAGAAATGCTAAAGAATAGACTTTTAAATTAGAAAATGTAAGGCAATAAACATTTAACCAAAAAAATCAATAAAGAAATGGAAGTAACAGTTACTAGTAATTCAATTAAGTCTGTATCATATGTAAACTTACCCTCAGCAGCCAGGTATAGATGCTTATATTTACTGAAATGTAACACTCATATACTATTTGAAAACAAGATGACATATAACGAGCAATAAAACAATGAAATATTCTTAGATCGCCAATCTGCTTCTGAATAAATGAGATGTGCTCCAGTTCAGGGAAAGAAAACAACTTAAAGTTGTCTAAAGAATTATATGGAGATAATGGAGAGTTTATACATATGTTCTTTATTGATCATTCACAGAACTTCAGATTTTCTAGCTAGAGTGACAGCTGAGTTATTTGCCCATCCCTAGTGACTGACAACAGGTAATGGAAAGGCTTTTACCATGATATAACAGCACAGAATATTTCCTAATTTACTACTGTCGTTCTCATCAAAAGTACCCCAGCAAAAAACACTAGATTTATCACTTCAATTATTGGAATTTCACATTTCGTTTAGGGAGACATGTTTCTATAATGTGACAGGCTTTACAGATCTTGAACTTCTTCAGACATTGCAGTTATCAGGGTAATTGGAGAGAGATATAAATGAAAACAGTTGTTATAGTTTTATAACTTTTAATGGTGTCTACTGGCAAGAAATAAAACAGACCATCGAGTGATAGTCTTAGCTATCCTGTGTGTATTTTGAAAAGCTTTTTTCCCCCTCAGTTTAAAAAACCTTTTTAATCTAAAAGTGGACAGGAACTACATTTAAACCATTATAATGTTATAATTTCAAATGTATTTTTTGGGTATTATGATTTTCTTAAAGATTTTATTTATTTATCCATGAGAGACACAGAGAGGCAGAGACATAGGGAGAGGGAGAAGCATGCTCTGCATAGGGAGCCCGATACAGGACTCGATCCCAGGACCCCGGGATCACAACCTGAGCTGAAGGCAGACACTCAACCACTGAGCCACCCAGGGGCCCTGGTATTATGATTTTGAGTAGTGCCAGAAATCCCATGTGAGGACAAATATTAGAAGCCACATATTTACAACATTAAAATGGTGAATGTTGGGATCCCTGAGTGGCTCAGCCGTTTGACACCTGCCTTAAGCCCCGGGGCGTGATCCTGGAGTCCCGGGTTCGAGTCCCACGTCGAGCTCCCTGCGTGGAGCCTGCTTCTCCCTCTGCCAGTGTCTCTGCCTCTCTCTCTCTCTCTCTCTCTCTCTCTCTCTCTCTGTGTGTGTGTGTGTGTGTCTCATGAATAAATAAATAAAATCTTTAAAAAAATAAAATGGTGAATGTTTATTCACTTCAGCATATAGAACTAGAGATCTGTTCTGTGAGTCAGAAATTTTTGTCTTTTTCTGGTTCACCTACTTAAGAGCTAGAATCTTCATTTTCTCATTTCCTTATTTGGGACTAACTTCTTAAATTAGGTAATTAAAATACATGGTAACAGTTACACGTCGTTTTGACCTCAAGCACTATGTAGTTTCAGCTTATTTCAGTATGAGAATCATCACAATTTTTACTACTACTTTTGTTATTAATATTACTCCTGCTGTGATAGGACTTATGATAGGGCATATTTCCAATGCAAGATATTACTGCATTGGCACCATTGTGTATCGAATGAACTACTCTGACTCCTATTCCTGTTTGGAATGATTATTCTTACAGGGAGGTGAGGTTTAATGGCACGGTAAAATTAATGTACTGTATTACCGTCTGACCTGTCCTACCAAAGGTAAGGAATTTAGGATAAGGATATTGGTAATAATCAAGGGCCAGCCAAATCTGTTATAATTGTAATTTTTATCCTATGAGTTTTCCCCAGGAATAAAATTACATTTTTCTGATTTCTGCCCAACAATGACATTAGCTTTCTTTCATTCTGGTATCTTTTGGTTTAGTGCCACTACTATTAATACCTCTGTATTTCACCTAAGCATGTCAGAAGAGCTGAAAACGGAAAAGAACCAGTAGTATTTGTAGCCACTGTCATCACGATTGCCCTGAAGGCCAAGTAGAAGAATTTTATTGTAGCTTACTCGTTAGTTCACCAGGTCCCAGGCAAAGCAACTCAAATATTTTTACCACCTGAAGACTTGACCAACTCAGCAGTAATCCAATATAAAGCTGAGTGGTAGTAAGAACCAATTCATTCATTTTTTTTTCTTTCCACAAGTATTTACTGAGTATCTACTATGTTTCAGGTATAGAACAGAAGTTGTACAGTTAGTTATATCTGAGATCCTGGTAAAATAATATGTAAGTAATTACTGTTACTAATTAAGATAAATAGTGACAAGCATTTTGAAGGACTTTGCAGTTCCAGAGTATTTTTCATTTACAGTACTCACTCAGTTAGGTGGATATAATCACTTGGCCCAGGCTTCTAGACCTGCTAGAGGGATACTTTGTAACCTTAGAGGAGGTTAATTGCTCGGTTTTTCAGGGTTAATGATTCACATACTCTGTGTTAGCTTAAAGGAAATTTGAACTATTTTTTCCAAACTCCACATGGCCCTCCTTTGTAGAAGGGCTAGAGATCCGTTTATTTTGGAAGGAGGGGGAAAAGATGTTTGGGCTGAAGTTTTTCCTGGTCTGTGTGGAGTAGCCAAGATGCAGGTACCTTTGAGCAACCACCCAGTTACCATGCCTCGAGGCAATTACGTGGTGACTGATGGAATCCGGTTCATGCACAATAGTTCACTTTTGACACACTGGCTGGTAGCTCCATATCCAGGCTGTGAGCAAATGCTCATGGCTAATGGTCAGCATCCACCTGCTGCCAGGCCACTCATCCCTCCCCCCCTGCTCACTCTGTCTCAGTGGCCACCACCAGTCATCAGTAGCCTCCTCGCTGCCCTTACTGCTGCCACCCCTGCTCCACTGCTGTCGGATTTCAGTACTGCAGCCAGAGGAACCCTTCAGAAGTAGCACTGCCCAGGGGAATGTGCAATGAAGGAGATAATTCTAGCTCAGAGCTGTTCACCACATGTGGCTGTTGAGCACGTGAAATGTGGCTAGTGCAACCAAGGACCTGAATTCTCAATTTTCCTTTGTTTTAGTTAATTTAAATTTTAATTAACCACAAGTGGCTAGTGGCTATCATATTTGACAGTGCAGTTCTGAAACATAAGTCAGCGCATGTCCCTTTGCTTCTCAGAACTCTTCGTGGCTTACCATTTGACTCACAGTAAAAGCCAAAATTTTCACACTACCTGACACAGCTTCCAAGCTTTATCTGTGTATCTTTTCCTCTTATTGCTCTGCCCCAGCCACACTGGCCTTCTTGCTATTCTCAGATGTAACAAGCATGCTCTGATCTCAGGGCCTTTGCACTTTAGACAGCTATGTGGTCTGCTTCCTCTTCTACTTTCAGTCTTTGCTGAGATCAGCTTTTCATGAAGGCTTTTCTAACTGCCCTACTTAGACTGAACTTCCCTTACCCTCCATCCCCATCATGTTCCACATGGTGCCATTCTTCAAGATGCTCAATCAGAGGTTGGTGCATAAGACTTAATCAGATCTCTGTTCTGTCAGCAAATGCTCTAGGCTAATCTTCAAAATATATCTGAGATCATCTGGAACACTTTTTGTTTTACTTACTTAATTTGTATTATTTTCCTGTCCTTCTAAAGTAGAAGCCACATAAAGACAGGGTTATTCACTGCTGCACCCCCACATCTCCAAAAAGTATCTGGCACATCAGTGTGTTTAAGATGATTAAATAAATAGGTGAAGATACAGCATTATGAATAATCTAGCAAAAGGTCCACTAAGCAAAGCATAATTGGATTCAAAGAGAAATGCTATAAACACAATTGAGGTGGAGCATTTAATTCTTAGCAGTCAGTAACTCAAGAAGAAAAACCAAGTCTAGCACTTGGATAATATAATTAATAAGATGAAATTAATAAATATATTTAACTTGGCATCATTAAACATAGCATTAACTTTATAATCAAAGTTCCATGGAAAAAGTATGGAATTTATAACTAGCTTTAAAGGAAATTTTTGTACATTTTAAAAATCAAGAATCACCAAGTCATATTCTCTGTTTGCAATATGATAAACAATAAAAGTTTAAGCAGGAAAAACAATCACCTGTAAATATTAAAATACTTTATAATATGGAAAAAAGATCAAAAATATAGTGGCAGACTATTTAAAAAGTAATAAAAAATAAAATGTCATATTAGAACCTATAGAAGTTGACTGGTTGAGCTCAGAAATAAATGCAGTCTTAATGCTTTTATAATTGTTTTCATTTATTCATTGAATTCATTCATTTGTTGAATTTCATTCAAAATGAATTTCATTATTATTTCATTTATTTCATTTCATTCACTCATTCAGAAAGGTAAACTGAATTATTTTGGACATTCCAAAAATGTCAGCAAAAAAGAGTAATAAAATAATTCAGTAAAAGCAGTAATAAGTGACCTAGAAAACAGAAAAACAAAAATTAATAAATTCAAGTTATTTCAAGTAGAAATTAGGCAAATCTAGCAAATCAAGAAAAAAATTCAAAATGAAATATTTATTATAACAACTGATAAAAAGACAGGGCTCCACTTAAGAGAAGCTGTATAATAATATAAGGTTGACAAGTTTTGAAAATGTCAACAAATGGTGTGAGAATAAATTGAGACCTATTTCATTTTCTACTGTTCTAGAAAGCTTTATGACATGGGAATTGCAGGTTTTGCAAGTCTGAAAATTTCAAGAGTAAATTTTTTGAGCCCACATTCTTTTACAAAGCACTCCTATATATTAATTTCTAAATACCCTCCATTCCTTCTCACTTACCAGTCTCATAAACCTCTTAGAATAGAGAGACCTAAGATCTTCAATAAAACATAGTAAATAGAATAATCTGTTCACACACATTTAAAAGTCTGTAGCATATTAGAAAATCCCTCAATTTCATCAGTTGGATTAAATTAGAAAGTCAAATGATTATCTTGAAGAAAAAGATACAGGATAAGGAGCCATTCGATATAAAACCACTTTCTAATGAAATTGAAAAGAATGAATAGATGGTGTTTGCATATTTTCTTTACCCAGTAAAAAATTTGAGGTAGCTTACACAAAATATATAAATGGTACAAGTATATAAAATAATATCCAAGAATATAATATAAAGGTAAAAGTTTTGTAAAGATAAGGATCCTAGCCAGGGATGAGAAACTGACTTCCTATACTGCTGAGAACTGTATAGCATAAAACCTTCCCCTAAGAATCAAGGACAAACAAGATTGCATGTGACCACTGTTACTATTTTAAGTAGCTCTGGAAGTTCTAGTTAATAAAAAATAAAATTAAAACCAATGAAAGTATAAAAAGAGGAGAGTTGTTATTTTGCTCATAAATTTTCTATGCCTAGGAAGTTTTGTGAGAATTTTAAAACTATGAAATTAATGGCTTGGTAAAATGTTGAATGTAAGAATAACATACAAAAATGAAGAACCTTCCTGTATTGTAGCTATAACTGGTTAGAAAAATACTAGAGGGATAATCTCATTTACAATTCTAACAATAACAACAAAATAGAGAATATTGTCTATGCCCATTTCAAAAAGTTAATTTCTCTATTTGAAAAACAGTTTTTATTGATAAGTATAGAAGATGAATTAGCAGAATGTTTATTATTTTCACAATGGGAAGACAAGAGTTCTTCCTCTCTAATTTGTAGTTGTAATTCTAATAAACCCTGAGCAGAATACCTAGAGTTCTAACACTTAGAGACAAAGTGACAATAATGAAAACTGTGCCATGGATGGAGGATGGCAGTGTGACCATTCTTCCTGAGTGGTCCCCTATGTTGCAGACCCTGAGCCCAGAGGTGTGATGTATCTCCTCTCATTTCATCTTCGTACCAGCCGTAGGAAATAGGTACTGTCTATGTTCCCTCTTACGATGAGAAAACTAAGCCTCCTTTAAGATCTACTAAATGACAAAACCAGGATTCAGAGGGAAGTACACCTGACTTTAAAGCTTTAAGATGGTGTAACAAAGCAGGAGATCAAATAAATTCATCAACATGAGTATGTTATATGTAATCAGATAATATATATATGTATGTATGTGCATGTATATATTCTTCAAGAGGACTCAGAAATCAGTGGTGAAGGGATATATTATTTAATATTTAATAAATTGTATGAGATTTAGGATAGCAAATAACCAATTTATAGAGTTTTATTGGACACAATTCACAAAGATAAATGTTAATGCATTAAAGAGTTAAATGTAAAAGTAAAGTATAATTGTTTATAGCAATAGAATTGAATAGACATCAAAATCCCAAAGAGGGAACTTTCTTGTAACTTTAACAAAACAAAGAAACAACAAAGGAACAGATTGATAGATTTAGCTATAAGATAAGCTAAATTTTGTATGTCCAAAGTTCCCCGAATAAAAAGCCAACCAGAAGACAGAGAAAATATCTTTCATCAAATAATACATTAACGTTTTAGATCTTTTTATATAAAGAGCTCATGGAAATCAACAGGGAAAACACTGCAAACAATAAATAAGTAGGTAAAAAAAAGATGACAGGTCAATCATAAAACAGAAAATACAACTTAGAAACAAACATCTGGAGAGGTGTTCATCATCCTAGCAATTAAACAAATGCAAACTTCATTTTTAAAAGAAAACAGCAATTATATACTTTCTATCAAATTAGCAAAAGAGAGACATGAAGAGTTTGATGTAACGTGCATCTGCTGCAGCTAATAGTTTTAATTGGCTTTGACTTTTTGGAAAATAACCTGACAATATGAAACAAGTACCTCAAAAACTATCTTATCTGTTGACATAAGAAAGAGAGAAGAGAGAGAACTACCTCACTAGTGCTACTTATAAGTAGTCTGAGGGTCCTGGTGGGGAGAGGGCTGTGTAAACCTCCTACACTAACTTGATAGCATGCAGCCACAACGGAGGGCATGGGTTGGTTTGGAGCCATATCCTAGGGTCAGGCAAACCAGGGTGTAAATTCTGCAGATGTCTTTCAGGAGTACATAGCCTAGGCCAAGAGCCTGTCCTCCCTAAACCTTGTGTGTCAGGTGGGGCTACTACTAGAATGTACTGCCTAAGAGTTTATGCGTCAGACAGTGCACATGGAAGTTACCACTTCACATACGTCATCTACTAAGCCTTGGATTATTACCTATTAGTTTGCTATCATGAATTATTGTAATTAACAGAAATTAATTATTATGATTAGCCAGTGTGAATTATATTTTGATTACAATTAATATATAATTAATGTATTGCATATAAATGGAATTAGTAATTAACAGTAGCAAATTTTAATAACCCCTTGTCTAAGTAGTTGAGGGAATCAAGCAGCCAGGTCAAACAACTGAATTCTTGGGGTTCAGCTCACTGGAGCCACCTCAGATTCTAGCTCCTGATAGCTGACCACTTGCTCCTGCCTCCCAGACCAACCAGAAGTGGACTTTCTTGGGCTGACCACACTTCTAGTTGGAGAGCTTTGTGGGAGGAGGAAGGCTGCAGGTGCTCCCCACCCCCCTAGTCCTAGTTGTGAATTGTCAGCTGCTCTGGCTATCAGAGCACCTCCTGGAATGCAAGTATTGGTGGTCTAGAGTAATTTATCTAATTCTCCACCTTGAATAGACCCTCCTTTCAAATGGGAAACTCTCTATTGGGTTACCTCTGTTCGCTTATTTTAGGTATTACCATGACAATTGGAGTGGTTCAAAATTAAACTACAGTACACTAGTCCTTTGTTGCTCGGTTTTGATCGATCTGCATCAGACCCTCCGTTTGGAAAGCACTGTGCTAAATTACTGTTTTGTTTTATTTCTGATGTCTGAGTTTGGGGAAGAAAATAAAAGAAAAGGGCAGTGGGGTAGGAATCCCCCACCTTCGCTCAAATTCATTCTCTAACCTGGAAGCAGAAGATTGTTACCCAAAAGCAGCCTGTTCTACAACAGAAGGTGTGAATTCATGATTAAGTTTGAAAATAAGGTTTTGTTTGTGGGCTTTAGTGAGAATTTTACCTTAAAGGAGTTAAGCCATTTGGAGGATTTTTATGTTTAAATTGAGTTTTCAAGAACTCCTATTTGCGTTTCAGAAAAGAACCTAAAACTGGCTTGCTGGTTTCCGGTGTGTACTTCAAGCTGTGCCCCTGTGCTAGGAAGGCAGGGAGCCCTAGAGCGGTCATGTTGAGGAGGAATTCAATTAGGGCTGATTACCTTACTTGTGGATAAAATCCCTTTATCCTCTGTGTCGTTTGATTAATTCATCATATATTTTTATCCTTTAATCATACTGCACAGAAAATGTACATAAAGGATAGAAAGAAATGTAGTTAATGTTTCCCTGTTAAGTCAAGGTTGTGAAATAATGGAGTGTGGAATTCCAAGATGCTATCTCCAGGCAAGCCAGCACTTTCTGTGACCTGTTAACCACGTTCATTTTCAAATGTGCCATCTTACTCTCATTTTACTTTTTATTAAACATTCAGACTGGTAATTCTGAAGATTTCATTTAAAGGGTGATAAATTTAAAATTCCATGTAAATGGTGTCTATTTTTAAAGGAATTATCTCAAAATAATTTTATCTCATAGGCATGTACTGTGGCAGATGTTTGCAAATCTTGGTTTAAAACTGATTGAAATATTTTAAGAAAACTGAAATAATGTCAGTGGTAAAATTTATTTTACCAAGTGCAGATGTAAGACATCAAGTTCTCAGACTGATGGCAGAATTAACAAAAAACACCATCTGGTTCAATAATTATCTGAAAATACCCATATTCTTGGATTTGTTTAATACCACTCAGTTCCCAGCTTTATTTTATCTGGGTTTGCACACCAACCAGACTAGGTTGTACAAAACGGAGACTATTTCCATCTGATCATTTTAAAAAATGTGTGTTTGCATGAATAATGAATCTTTGAATTGTTACTAAACAAGCAAATTATTTGCGTGTGTGTCACATCGGTTATCAAGTTTGTACATGTGACAGCTTCAACAGCCGTCACGTAAAATGCAGAGAGCTTGTAACCATATGTTTTTGCTTGACAAAAAGCTAAAACTCAAGATCAATTTTCAATATGGAATGCACAAATTAACACTTTAAAATGCACCACAATATGTACAGCTTGGCAAAATTTGCAGAAATAGCACGTTTCTAGATATTAACTGATATCTTTGGATTCGACCTTAAGGTATTCAATCATTTTGATTAAAAGACTGATTTCTCATAAAACCACAGTCTGTTGGAGGCGCAAAGCCAATGACATTTGAGCATTCATATATTTTCATAAACTTTGAACAATGTCAGTGAGACACCTCTTCAATCTTGGCCACACAACAGCAGAGTGTTCAATCTTTCTTTAGCTTAAGACAGAAAATTTGAATATCAGCACAGGGTTATAAATGTGGCAGTTCACATGGTGTGTTCCATGTCGATTTTTAAGGAGCAGATCTGTGCGACATAAAGAACATTTCACTTTATGCTCTTGACCACCATGCCCCCTCTCCCTTCCCACCTCCACCTATCCCCACACTCCTCCCCCAGAGTCATTTGGGGCAAGGGTTTGGATTCTGGTTTTATAAAACAATTCCTGTGAGGATCTCTGGGGCGGTATTTGGGGGCACTGGGCTTTTAAAAATGGCTTCTCCTAATGCTGGGTACTGCTTGGGATTAATTAATGTGCTGCAGTGATGCAGATACCCTGATATTTCTTGAGCAACTTTTCCATCTTTTGAACATAATAATTAGTCATTGTGCTGCCAAGTATACCTGTTCCCCTTTGGCCTCCCAAATGAGGTCTTGTCGAAAATTGGTTGTTCTTCAAATACCTCCTTTTTTAATCATATTGTTCAGTGCAGAGTGATTATCCTATATGGTGGATGAGACATGTAAAGTTTTCAGTTTGTTGTAAGTAGCACAGTGTGAAGTGTATTAGCATCCACCACAAATAACACATCTCTCTCTTCAGAGTGTTGTCTAGCTCGCAGCTTGGGCAAAACCAGATGAGCCGTGAGGGGAAGATGAGCAGTTCTGTCTTGCCCAAACAGAAGACATGACAACATTCTGTTCAGTAAAGAGACAAGGAAGGCACATTTTCGTATGTTGTATTACACGACAGATGTCTAATTTTTTTTTTTTACCTAAAATCCTTTGAATCGTGCTAAATCTTCACATCGAGCATATCTCCTAATATCAAATGAAAAGCATCATTAGTGTTCTTCCACAAAGGATGTTGGACGATGGAAGTCCGTTTCAATTGCCATAATCCCACAGAATTACTGCTTAATAACTAAATCTCCTGAGTCATTGCTCTCATAGTCCAAGTTTTTATATTTCTGGTTGTCTACACACACCCCTAATGAGGAACAAATGAAGGTCTCACGTTGGCAAAGGTAGACTTCATTTGTAAAGCTGTATCAGGAGAGACGGTTATTAAGTGCGATCGTAATTGCCATAAAACTTGCTGCCTGAAACAAAGTCATAACCTGAGTGAGCGTGCAGCTCTTCTAGGCTAGCACAGCTTCATTCCAAAACTCACTGGTGTGAGATACTTCAGAAATAAGCAGCTCTCACAAATGGGTTTAAAATGTAGTTTGAGGCGCGGTGGTGTGGCTCCAACTGCCATGTCTTGCACGTCCTCACGGCATTTGCTCACCTGTGTGCATGGCCCCACATATGTGCCTGGGAGGTCTGTGGGTGTGGACCGTGTTCAGAGATGGCTTTGCCTTGTGGTCGACTGCTGGCGCAGGACTGCACCTGGGCAGCCGGCTCCGTAGGGCCTCATCCCTGCAGGCCTTAGTCACCCTTAGTCAGGCCTTAGCCACCGCTCTCTCTCTCGAGCATCTCCTGGGTGCCAGCTTCACGCTGTGTTCAGGGTTATGTCAGGAAATACTGTCAGCCCTGCCCTCCTAGAGCTTGCGTTCTGAGCATAAATGAGCATCAAGTAACGACAGGTTGTGAGAGAACACAGCGGGTGCCCTGTTGTGGAATGTGGGCTGTTATGACCATGAGGCAGTTGGTGGACTTCCTGGTAGATGACGTAGGGGAGGTGGGTAGGACTGAGGGTGACCTTCAGGTTTCCAGCTCGAGTGACCATACAGGTTGACTTCTCTGATGTGGAGCAGACAGCAGATGGAGGAGGAGCTCACCTCAGAATGGGGTCTGAGGAGGCAAGAAGAGGGCCTGGGGGGAACTGTGAGGAACCATGAGGGTCAGGGTCAACAGAGGCCGGGGAGCTGGGCCTGGAGGTCCACCACTGGTCAGCCGACAGGAAGGAAGTCAAGAAAACAGGGGAAGAAAGAAATAGGTAGCTGTATGTACTGCTTCTGAGATGTGGAGGAAAAATGTCCACGCATGGCTTGTCTCTGAACACGATTAACACCTCTGTCCTGTGCAGCACTTAACCACATGCACACATAGTTCTGGAGGCCGGAAGTCTGAGAGCAGAGCATCAGCAGGGTTGTTTGTGCTGAGGCTTCTCTCCGTGCCTCACACATCCGCGTCCTCACTTTGTCTTCCCTGTGTGGGAGACATGTCTGTGTCCTAACCACCCTCCTCCACCCCTTCTTGTAAGACACTTGTCAGGTTGGATTAGCTCCCCACCAATGACCTCGTTTTACCTTACTTAGCTCTTCAAAGGCCTCATCTTAAGTACAGCCGCTTCTGAGGTACTGGGCATTAGGATGTCAATGCACGAGTTCAGCCCAGAAGAGGCCCAAAACACTCATTTTTCACAAATGACCCCAAATGACTCTGATGCCACCAGACTGAAAACCCCACTAAGAAACACTGACATATGATTCCCACACCCCCCTGGAAACTGCAGAGACTCGACATAGAGGGTAGCCTGTGGTGCCTGCTCAGAAAACATAACCCCACATTCCTCTGAGAATTTGTGCTTATACGTCCGATGTTCACCCTGTCAAGTCACCTCTGTCTCCCAGTGTGGCAGAGTGGAGAGCACTGCATCTGTGAACACAGATCGCACACCCAGGACATGTGCTGTTCATCACCATCCCTTGTGTTAGATGCCACGTACAGATCACACAAGTGGTTTTGTCAGAGTAGCCCAAAATCTGTATCAGAAAATGAGTGGGGGCACCTGGGGGGCTTGGTCGGTTGAGCAGCCAGCCTTTGGTTTCAGCTCAAGGTCGTAGTCTCAGGGTCATGAGATCAAGCCCCGCATCGGGTTCCACACTTAGAGGGGAATTGCTTGAGATTCTCTCCCTCTTCCCTTCCCCCACATACGCACATGCATTCTCTCTCTCTCTCTCTCTCTCTCTCTCTCTCTCTCTCTCTCTGTGTCTCCCCCTCCCTCCTTCCCTCTCATTCTCAAATAAATCTTTAAAAAGAGAAGAAAAGAAAAGTGCATCAGTTGGCTTGTACACTGCTGTTTTCCATTCATCTACTGCAGTCACTAATAAATTAGCACAGTTAGCATCTCAAACTCCAGAATAAAGGCAGGCCCTTTTTTTCCTAAATACATGTAATATAGGCAGCCTTTTAGTTTCATTCATAAAATCCATCACTAAAATTTCATTCTTGCCCTGTTTTGGTTTGCTCATCTGTGTCCATGTGTGCACACGTAGCAGATGAAGGAAAGTTCACAAGATATTTTCATTAAACTGTTGTTGCCCTTCAAAGACTAACGTTTTAAAGCCTGTATTATATCTCAAGCACTGTGTAGTATTAATGTTTTATACAGCCCAGTTAGCAACTTCTTAAATGAACCTCAGGGGAGTGGCGTAGTTTGGCTGTAGAGGGCAAAGGTTATGAGCACCCATGTTGTTATACTCAGGGATCTGCTCCTTCCATGAAGGAATTGCTAGTAGCCTGTGAGTATGGGTCAGAGCAGAGGGTCTGCCGCTTCCCACCACTCAGAGTTCATGCTATACCGAGACCCATGGGATGGGGAACATGCCTACCTCTCTACTCAAAGTAGGATATGTGTGGGGGGGAGTGTATATTTGTCCTTCATTTCTTCACTTTCTCCATTTCTCTGCCCGTGTGCACTTCTGCTTGTTGGTCAGTGCCTGGTTCTGTGACCTGTTATGCCTTCGTGCAAACTACTGTCAACATGCATGCATACAGCTCCTGCTTCTCCAGGATCGGGCTTTCCTGTCCTGGGGGTACTTGCCAGTGGCCTTAGCCTGGCTCCTCGCAGGGCCCCTCCCCCTTGGATGCTTTGTATTTCTTTATCCGCACCCCCCCCCGCCCCGTCTTCCTACCTTGATAGAAGCACAAACTCTTCTCACTGTAGCATTCCAGCTGTTCTCTCTTTATTTTTTTAATAAATTTATTTTTTATTGGTGTTCAATTTGCCAACATACAGAATAACACCCAGTGCTCATCCCGTCAAGTGCCCACCTCAGTGCCCGCCACCCAGTCACCCCCACCCCCGCCCTCCTCCCCTTCCACCACCCCTAGTTCGTTTCCCAGAGTTAGGAGTCTTCCATGTTCTGTCTCCCTTTCTGATATTTCCCACTTATTTTTTCTCCTTTCCCCTTTATTCCCTTTCACTATTATTTATATTCCCCAAATGAATGAGACCATATAATGTTTGTCCTTCTCCGATTGACTTATTTCACTCAGCATAATATCTGTTCTCTCTTTAAATCTCAGGCTGAATTCGCAGGTTTTCAGGATAATTTGAAAGTTATCTAGGTAATTTGGTGGGGATAGGTGACTTGGGGACCCTACTCTTACGCCATCTTGTCCCTCCTCCAACATGCATGCATACAGTAAAAAAATGCTTAGAAATATCATAGAGCGGCAGTTGTAACAAGAAATAACTTTAAACTCAAAGTACACAATAAAATATCAGAGTTACAGATAAATTCTTACCAAAAAGTCTCGTTTAAGAAACCCTATCATGTATGTGTTGTCCATCTGAGGGCAAAATTTTTAAAATACGTGTAAGAAAAGTAAATAAATAGTAAAAGATGCATCTAAGAATCATAGTGTGAAGTGTTAACAGATGACAGACAGCAGGGAAATATTAAAAGTGTTCCTAAAAATAGATATGTCAGATTAAGGGTTATATAAAACAAGTATTTCTGGGAGAAAAGTTAATTTTGAAAATCACATGGTCTTTTGGGGTTGGTCATAGACTATTGAAAGAGAAGTGATCTGAAAAAAAAAATGATCTGAACATGACTATGCTGGGTTCATTAGTATAACCTGAACTGTGAATTTTTAAGTTGGAAATTTAAAAATGTTACTTATGAACTTCATTGGATTTAATAGCTGCCAGCAACAACAATCAGAGCTATACATTAGATTTCACTTCTATCGGTGGGAAGGTATTATGTTATTATTATATATTATTATCTAAAGGATTGAAATTATATCTCCACAAATCACATTGTAGATTAAATTAAGGCTTTCACAGATTCTGTCTCAAATATAATTGGGAATTATCTGCATAATTTGGGTTGCTTTCAAAATGTGAACTACTGGAAATATGAATTGTTAGCCTGGCATTTAGAGTATGTGCCAGAATTCTCTAATTCTGTGGCCTGATGAGATATCGAGAGGAAATGCTTTAGAAACATATTCAACTCAGCCCGCACACACTCTGTCATGTACATTTTTTGGCCGGCGGATGAACTACGGTATGTAAGGACAGCAAAGTGGGTGAGGAAGCTCGGAAGCTTCCAGGAAGCTCACCTGGAACTGGCCACCACCCAAGAAGGCCACAGTAGAATCACTTTCAGAAGCACCCTGTTCCCTGGAAGGGAGCTGGGGAGGAGGGCGCCCTGAGAAGGTCATGTGCTGGACAGCAAGAGAGCTGCCTCTGTGGCCCAGGCCCTACTCTGTTGCCTCCCATGTCCCAGAGCAGGAGAGCTCTTGAGCCCAGCACAGCCCCAAGGGCAGGGCTCTCTCTCCTGCTCCCACTCAGCCACAGCCACTTGACTTCTCTTTTTAGCAATTTGCCATCATTAACAAACATTCATTAAGTCAAGGTCAGTTTAACCTTCTGGAATCATGGGTTTGCAGAGCTGAAAGCTGTCATTCCCCCTTCCAAACAGCCGTTCACATACCACAAGGCCCCGGAACACATGTTCTAATAACACAGATTGCAGGTCTCCTGTATCACCTGTTAAGGGCCACATGGAACCAACTAATAAAGGAAGTTCAGAGTTTCTGTGCTGTTCATTGTGTAATGCCATTGCTTTAAAAAACAGCTTTAAGTAACGTGAAAGCAATGATTATACTTAATAAGGCAGTGAGTTAATCAAATCGGTGGATTTCAATAATCTTTTCTATTCTCTAACTTTTGTACAAACTAATTTTAGAGTGGTTCTACACATTTTCTCTTTCCTTACCTCTTTCCCATGAAGGAGAAAATAGATCAATTTTTTTAAAAAAAAGGACATTGATAGTCTTTAGAGTGTAGAGAAAATTGATCAAAATATTAATTAGACTTTTGTTTTGCTAGTTTGCATCAGACAGATGGAGCTCTGATCTCTAACAGCACCATGACTCATGAAACTGCGTGTGTACTAAAATGCCATTATTAACACAACAGTAGTTTTCAGCAGTTGGTAATTATTGGCATAATTAAACATTTATCAAGAAACGAGTATTTATCATTCATTAAACTTTCATTAAAAATCCATCTTAGCACAGGCTAGATTAGGCAGTGATTTTCAAGTGATAACTTCTTAACTTCTGGCAGGAATATAGAACATTTTCATAATAACTAGAGTTGTACACAAGGTAACATTCCAGGAATTGTGGGCAATTACAGGATTTCAGATTCATTTTGTATTAAGTGTTTTTTAAGACTTGGACCCAGAGTAAGAAGGTACTTGGCAATGTTCTTTAGGGCTTACAGCATTTGGCACTTCTTAGCAGACTATCTAGCAAAACATGTTACCCTTGGCACACAAAAGTTACTGGTGAGCAAGCCCTATAATGCTATTTGCATAATTTAAATCCCCCAAAACATGGAGTGTTTACATATTTTAGGACAGAAAAGTTTGCATTGTGAATGGAAGCCAGCAGAGAAGTAGACACGAGCAGAATCCCACTCCAGCGCCTGGGCTTGCTAGTGCACACCACACTGACAGGTCATTGTCCAGGTCATGGGCTGCTTTCCAAGTGTCCAAGAGGCTGTCTTGTCACACGGGGTGTGTCACAGACGATATGTCACTTGATGTGCAAACTTTGATTGGGGGTTATGTTCAGATTTACTGACTTATTTAAATCGTGTGCTCATTTCCCAGAATTGGCAATAAGACCTAAATGGTACAGAATTTGGTGTGTAGAGAATTGCATCTGGTGGCCACTCTCTTTTATTCTACTTGTACATGTCTTTCCTTATTAATTATATCCTGCTGTCAACTCTCCAGTCTGATTCTCCACAGAACCACTGGATATTATACCTTAGTTCTGTGCAAATATCATCACATGGTAACAATAGCCTCCCGGCCTTCTATCTCTCCTCTTGCGGCATTAAGATAGACGTAGATGTCCCAGCCTGTGGTTCACACAATCACACTTTTATCCCCAGGCCCCAACTGGACAGCTTCATACACGTTTACATGCTGGGTGCCCTCGCTGAGAACACACACACACAGGGGAATAATGGGATTATATAACTAAGGCTGCTCAGAAAGCTTCTTCACATACATGCTAGTGCTTCAAATCTTATTCGATATTCAGCAACTTTGTTTTTGTTTTCTCTTGGGCAAAAAATTTACTGTATCAGTGCTTTTGTGTCACAAGAATGAATTGAATTTGTACCCTTTAGTACAAACAACAATGGACAGAGTGGTAACCTAGTGGAAAACAAATAGACACCCCGTCCCTTTTGGGGATTCAGAGAGGTTCAGAAAGATGGAGCTGACGGGGGAGAGGTGGCAGATAAAAAGAGGCCAAAGCAGGAAAGAATCCAGCGGTCATTTATTACCATGCCATCTTCATAGTGTTTGCTGAACCAAGGTGGAGAGTAATGATTCAGACAAATGACGTTAATCATAATAGCTAGCCCTTTGGCAAAAATGGAATACCTAGCATTGCAGCAGGAGACCTAATCAGATTCTCCAAAACTTGCTTTGGAAGGAGAGAATTTTCTGTCTAGTTTTCCTGTTGGCGGTGTCCCATGGATATATCATCTTTAAAGGAAACAGGGTGATAAGAAATTGTGCCCTCTTCCCTTCTCTTTTCCCTGACCCCCTTAGAGATAATCACATTGAACTCAATGATTAATATTTATAGTGAAACCATATTATTTTTATATCTTCTCCATATTTATCTAATGTAATAAGATGGCAAGAGCTGTAATGACTAGTCAAGTCATATTTTCCATAATCCTGATAATCAGAGTTTAGCTTTACTCACTTAGAAGTGATTTTAAATGGCCTGGTGCATCATGAAACCAAGTAATGTCACACAAACACACATACACACACATACACGTCCATATTCTGGGATTCTGTGTGAAAGCGTAGAGAGGTCTGTTCAGGAGTTGACTAATGATGTAAAGCGTATTTTGAATTCACTTGGTGAGTCTCTATTCAGAGAAGGTTAGTAATGTCTTCCTTGATCTCTAATATATGTTAAAAGCTAGTGAAATAATTTCATTCATCTTTGCCCTGTGTTGAATTTTTATGGATTTTTTTAAAATTACCTTATCAGTAGAATATATTAGTTATTTTTTATAGATGCAATTTCATTAACAACAAAACCAAAATTCATTTAGTCCTAAATACTTTCCGATTTATTAATTAGGTACATTTGTCATCACTTTCTCACACATACTTAGGTGCTGAGATACTTGGAGCATAATGCTATTGTGTAGAAGGGAAAACAATTTAGAGACTCCGTTTCATATCATCTCTAGGGGAAAATTATGTTGACATGTGGGAGGTTAATGTACACACTTTAGATTCTTTGCTTGATTTGCTGTTTTCTTCTTCATAACTCTAGGTAAACAGTTTGTGCTGCCATGTAATGCACAGGTTAAGTGTAGTTGCAGGCTATTATACATCATTAAAGTAGGTAATATTCAGCCATGGAAGAAGGATGGAAGCTCCTCACTTGCAGGCGCCTGGACGTTTCCTGTGTCATCCTGTGCAGCACCGCAGAAATTAGCTGTAGCTGCCTTTGTGCAATTTGTAGTGTGGTGCCATGAAATTAAGCAGTGACTCACCATTTTGGCTGACTAGTGGTAATGTGTTTTTGCATTCCCCCCATCCCAATGACAAATTTGATTAAAATAAAACAAAACAAAACTGCTGTTCATTCAAAACTTTGTTTCTGTGGTTGTTACCCAGTTCACCCAAATGCCAGACTCATCTATGAATACAGAGATTCTCTCGACAGTTGTGAAAGAGGTAGATAACTGTTACATTAAGCAAACAGCATCTTGCATTCCCTACTCACTGTATTACAGAACTTCCAGGCCTCAAATAAGGAAACAAAGCCAATAATGGCTTCGCCAGACCAATTGAAGAGTGGGCCAATGGAACAGATAGATACCGACAGGTTGCTCCTCAGACCCCGGTCCTCTATATCTGATCAATAACCAATTTATTAGTAATCACATCCAATAAATAGAATACTGCAGACATTTATTTTCATCTAGCAGCCAGCAGGCACAGGATAATTTTTTTTAGAAATAAGAAACTGCCATGCACAAGAAGGTACATGACTGATCTGTCCTCCACCTGAAGCTGCCGCACATCGTAGCTAGACAGCTCGTCCCAAGAAATCTTGTGTGTATCTGATTACCAACGGGCATCACATCCCACTCGCCTCTGGAATACATTATAAATGCCAGTCGTTGACTTCTGAGGATTCTGTTAGCTGAGATATCTTGTGATAGGGCGAGGTATCACACCAGAATAGGATCTATAGGTATTAGCGTCAAGAAGAATAATGTCTTGCCTGCCCTTTCTCCCAGGTTATTGCATGGGTTATACAACGATTGGGATGAGTTAATAGAAAACAAAGCAACAAGAGGAGGCAGAGTGGGTGAGAGGTGTGGGAAGCAGTGGCACCACAGAAATGCATGACTTCTGCTGGTGCCAAAAATAATGTGTAGCTTTTATTTTTTCCCTCCCGAAGCAGGAGCCTGCATGAGGGTACCTGACATAATCCTTGTTGGCATCTCCTTCTACGTGACGCCAGGCTGAGTGGAGGGTACCTACTGCCGGTGCCCAGAGTTCCGAAAACCCATTCTAAGTTTTAGCAAGAGCTTATCAACCTTCGCAGCTGGATTACAGTGATGATGAGAAAAAGACTGTAATTCTTTGATGTCATTCTCATTGTGATTTACATAGAAGAAAGCAATGTCGATAGACGGGGTGGGGGGGATCCATGGTGTGTGTGTGTGTGTGGTCTGTGTGTGTGATGGGGAGGTGGGGGTAGTGCCACTTAGCAGTTCCTTTCTGAGCGCAGATCCTTCATTGTTTCACAGGAGAGAATCCATCCCGTATGCGGTTACAGCGACATACCTGAATGAATCAGGTCTACCCTGTTCACGCCCAAGATGAGGAAAATGATTTATTATCCTTCCCTTGAATTTCTCTGAGCATTCTGTCTAAACTTTAAAAGCGGATTACATTTGCGATTAAACCCTAACAAATGTTGTTTTAACTAGACTGCAGTATGTGTTATTGACAACAAGCGACTTTTCTTCTCAAAATAACATTGGTGCTTAGACATGCAATTTACAAAAATGACAAGAAAGGGTGGTACTTTTCCCAAGGTGAATGTGAGTTGACTGATTAGCTGGTATTTTAACTTAGATTCTTGCAAATTACAGACATAAGAAACCCTGCAATTTATATGTACTTTAGAAGTGAAAGCTTTAATCCCATGATTCATGAAAGTAAAGTGGTAATAATTTAAGTACCATATTTTATTTATCCCTCAGACTTGTCAGCTGATACCAGAAGTATTTCTACTATTTTGGGGTTGCTGCCTTTGGCCACCTAATTGCTTCTTAGGAAGTAAGAGGGAAATTGCTTATATAACTACATGGATTGTCTTTGGCAACATCGAGCCAAGGCATCAATCAGTCCATCTGGGTAAAATCACAAGCTGACTCCAATATTGCTAAATATTTATACTGTCAAATACACACAGACATCCAGATGAAAGGAGGCATTCATTAGGAATTCTCTAGCTTGTCAGTTTAAAGATGTAGATTAGAGCAAAACCTCCCACTATGGTACTGAGTGCTCAAGAAAAGTCTATATTTAGCCATTCTGAGCAATAAATATCATCATATTGCCTCATTTAGGTAAATAGAGAATAAATATTGTCAAGATGATCTAGAGATAATGTAAACAGATCCCTGTTCAGACTCTGTGTGACGGGGGGGGAATTCCAGGACAGTGATGTGCCGATGATGCTTTTTGGTTTAACCCTTCTTCCTAATCACATCCCCCTCCTCTTTTTGGTAACAGAGATCGTGTGGCTGACAGATTAGGGGGAAAGATGCAGAAAAAAATGTTTTTAGCCACAAAGGTGATTTCAAGTTATGTGAGTAGAACACTAATTAGTGCTTGTGCTGCAGTATTGTCTCGATAGTTGCAAAAGCTGCTGCCGAAAATAAAGATATCTGTAGCAACAGCGAAGTTCATCTCTGAGTTTAACAGAGCTAATGAAGCCCGTCGGTCTCAAGGGCACATTCCCACTCAGAGGCCACGGCATTGCTTGACAGTTCACCAAGGTAGCGCTCAGACTGGAATCTCTTTTGTAGCATGCTCTCGTAGAAGATGTTCCACACTGTGAGGATTTGCCACGAGACACTGAGATGTGTGCCCTGGTACACACAATGCCATTCCTGTGCCCAGATGCTGGCAGGGCCCTGGGTGGCACGGCAGCCCCAGCTGTTCCCGGGGAGCAGAGGGTGTCTTCCTTCGGAGGGCACATGCTCGTTGCTCTTCCCCCGTAATTGATAATCTCAGAAGTTATACTCAATGGGAATTTTAACTGATGTCAAAGTTTTAGTTAATTACACTAGATGATTTTTTTTGAGATTAATAATTAACATCTCTCTTTATAACTAAATATCCATAATTAATCAGCAAATCATAACGTGAAGACTAATTAACTTCAAACTCAAATCTTAACAGAAAATCCATATTACTCTCCAACATCATTAATTACCAGAGTAATCAAAGTTCCCCCTCATGGGATAAAACATAAAGCTTTGTGGGTTTATCAGCTAAGCTGTTGGCGCAGAAGAATTTCCAGAGTAACTTTAAATGGCAGTACCGATTACAAAATTATTAGATGATTCCAACACGTTCTCATTGGCCACATGTTACGTTACCAATAAGCTGTTCCCAGCAGCTAGCTGTGTAACCAGCAGAGCAGAAGCTTCTCCATCATGTCTGGGTTTTGGGTTTGGTTTTTTCCACAGGAGCTTCATACAGCAATTTCTGGCAAGCAGGTCATTTGGTTCACTGTCTTTAAAACTACACTGTGCCTCTTTGTTTCTTTTCCCTCTGCCTCACAGAATGCTGCTGAGCTAGTTTTAAATGATTAGTAACAAGTGAAGTATACTCCCAACATTGCTCACATGTTGGGAATTTTTTTTAATAATAAAAAAATGTGATGTATCTGTTACTGATTGTTAAAGAAAGCTTAAAAGTGAAATGGATATTTGGTAAAAGGTGGGAGTACTTTGCAAGCCAAAAAAAAAAAAAAATTAAGATGAACATCACAGGATATGAGATGGAGCCATCCCAGTCTCTGAGAAGCAGGGCGGCACCACTATTAAAAATTGAAAAGTCTTTTCAGGTTTTCATTTAGGAATTTAGGAGTTAAAAATGTATTTAAAATCCCTGTTTCAATTATTGTATCACTTAATCTTGTAAGTACGTACGAATACCATTCTTTTGTGTGGCAGCTGTAAAAATCCTAAGCAATTCTTACTGTCAAGAAAACCCTGAATAAATAGAGGCTGTTAACTTAGGCAGATATCTGAGGTTATTTGGTGGCAATCAAGAACTCACAGCACTTCAACTAATGGGTTATGATCAGAAACTGTTCCTAATAGCCAGCTAGAGGGATCCGAATATGAAGATTTCTATAATTTTGTTGTCAGCTTGTGATGTACTCTAGTGCTAATTATTTGGAACAATTATGTTTTCCTAATAACAAAAGAAGAAGCAGTGAATTAAGCAGGCTTACCTTCAGATCTTTAGATAACAGTTTAAATGCACTTGCCATTAAGAAATAACATTTCTTTTTGCTTTACGGAGCCCTAATTATTGAAGATGCTTGTCTTTTAAAAATCTACTGCTTCTGCTTCTTTTAAACCTGTTCGATGTGTCAGTTTACACTGATGACTCAGTGACTAGCATTTTCTCGGTCTTAGGTTTATGCCCGTACCTCCCATAGGCTGCTTACTTCAGTTAGTTATTCAAAAACCATAATTAGTGCAGTAATTAACGTGTGGATCCTTCAAAGAAGACTGCTGGAATCCTGGGACGCCTCTCATCATTCTCACTGATGTGTGGATGATAAAGAGACTTAGGGCAATATGACAGTGGATATGTATTATTGCACATTAACTGCTGCAGGGAGGCTCAGACAGGACCTTGGTCCACAGAGCCCCAACGTTTGAAAAAAAGTAATTATCCACACTGTTTCTATAATTCAACTAGGTGTTATCCTGCATTTGCAGCTGTCAAATCATTTGTTTTAAATGTTTTTTTATATCTTATGAATACTAGAAAGTTTTGAGTTTTGCACATTATCTCCTAACCAATTTCCAAACAGAGGTGCCAAGCCTGCTTGTTGCTTTGCTTTGCTTTGGTTTTGTGGTGGGCTTTTTGGGGTGATTTTTGTTGTTGTTGTTGTTTGTTTTTTGTTTTTTGTCTTGCCATCCATTATGGATAGAGTCATTCTCGACAAATTGATTTCAAGCATGTGATGGTAATTTGAGTTGATGCAGGTTACAGTTTCAAAATCATAGTCATAAGGAAAAGGCTCAATTTCATACATTTCCCCAGGGAAATTTTTTGGTGAAATCTCTGTTTTCTCATAAGCTGGATCTGTTGTTTTCCAGCCATGGTAAATGAGTTGCATACAATTAGATTTGGCCGGCCTGACATGGAGAGAGGCACAGCAACAGTTCTGTCGCGTTCACCCCTGTCGCCCTGGTCTGCTCTCCGAGGCCATTTCAGCTGGAACGCTTGGCTGTTAACTTCCTACAGACAGTGGCCCTTTATTCCTGTTATCGCTCTGTGATAACTGCCCCAGTAATTCCGTACCAGTTTTCACTGTAGCTCACTTGAGGAGGGCTAAATGGCCCAGGAAGACTAGGTGTGCCCCTTCCGACTGCCAGAAGCCTTGAGAAAGCCTGAGTGTTCTGCACACCTTGCCTTGTGCAGAGTCTGTGGGTGTAGGGTACTGGGTACTGGGTACTGCATATTGCTAGGGAACAATCACATTTTAAAAAACACCTTATTTATACTGAATGGCTGTGATTGATTTCCATGTTTAGTATGTTAAAAAAAAAAAAAAAAGATTGGGATCCCTGGGTGGCGCAGCGGTTTAGCGCCTGCCTTTGGCCCAGGGCGCGATCCTGGAGACCCGGGATCGAATCCCACATTGGGCTCCCGGTGCATGGAGCCTGCTTCTCCCTCTGCCTGTGTCTCTGCCTCTCTCTCTCTCTCTCTCACTGTGTGCCCATCATAAATAAATAAAATAAAAAATTAAAAATTAAAAAAAATAAATAAATAAAAAATAAAAAATAATAAAAAAAGATTATGAGTATTGATCTTTATCCCAAATGGGGTGAAAAGACTATCTTCTTTTCTATCTTATCAGTCAGATTTGTATCTTTTTCTTTATACCCTTCACATCTTGTCATCTGTCCTGAGTGCACAATGCATCTCTACACATCTTATCTTAGTCATGGGGCTCAAGAGTTGACTGCACTTGGTTTCAACCACACGATAATCAGACTATTAAGTATTAAAAATGCACTGATAACTTGTAGCTGAGAATGTGTATTTAATAGTCTGTAGATAGGCCCTCTTTGCTGCTCAGAACACAGAACTGCCCGCTGCGTATGCCTTCCCCTAAGCGTGCACTATTTAAATTAACCTATACTGATGCTGCTGCAATTAATTACTGTAAACTCAGTAAACTTTTTACACTCTTGCTAATACACAGACTCGTAAACACCATTCTAACTGAAAAGCAGCTTTGAAAACTGCCATAGCATAGCATGGGGAAAAGTGTAGCACCATGTGGTGCCACCAAGCACTGTGACTAATACTGGGTCATACTCCAGGTGTAGGAATTTTTCTTTCAGAGCCGATAATGATTTCAGAAGTGAGTGGTTCTGGATGGAATCAGGAACCAGGATCCTTCACCATGCGTGAAGCATGACTGCAGGCCAAGTGTGTGCCTCTGGGTGCTTCCCACACCATTCCTAATACTAAAATATCCTGCCAGGTGCTAGGGCCATGTTCTAAAGACAAGGGAAGCACAATTTTAGAAAGGCTTAATACGCTATCTGGGTGCTTACCACCAGTTGTGGCCAGGCTTCCCTTTCCATCTAGAGCTACCTGAGTTTGGAAGTCTCCCACAAGCCACATTATTATGGAAAAGGTGACATTGTTGGTGGATAAAAGCCTTATTGGTTATGTGAGCAATGGTCCAAACCCTGACTCCGGTGACCACAACTGTAGGACCCCTCTCCTGAGCTATAGACCTCTGGTTGTACACACAAACGCACACAGAATCCATCTGTGGATGGATTGACATCATTCTCACATCATTGTAACGTAGTGAGGAACTGTTGGAGGTCTCCCACATTTGGCTTGTATTGGAGCACACCAAACAAACAAACAAACAAAAAAACTCCACAGAAAGCCAACATTCAGCTCTAGTATAACCGAAGGATAAATAGAAAATAAAAAGCAATGTTAATTGACCACAAGTACAACCATCTGGTGGACAGTCGCATCCCCATTTGTATATAAAGCCACATTCACTTAAGAGATGATGTTTCCCTAATGGAATAGAGAGTAGCATACATCCACAAATGTCAATACGGAGAGCAACGAGAACCTTGCAGGATCTCCCACAGACCTAACACTAAACCTGGCCTCACAGTAGCCCATCTTCAGCTTAAGATAATGTGATCTCCCTTTTTTAGGTGTCTAATTTGTATATATTTGGCTTCTCTCTTGTCACCCTTTGATTTAGCCTTGTTCATTTCTGTATCATTGATAAAGTAAAACATAACATAGAAATAAATGATAATTCAGACGATTGATTTATGCAATTATTTGACTTCAGAAGATTATATGAACCACAGGATTTACATTGTCTCTAGAAAATAAATATGACACAAGATGGAGCATACTTGTTTCCAAGTATTAAAAAGAAGTCATTGAGTTACTCTAAATAACTGGAGATGAAGAACAGAAAGTCATAGTATTATAAAACTGTACAATCCTAAGATCCCTTCAATGGAACATTATCCACTTGGTCCTTGAATGTGGGAATATGTCTCATAGCTTCTGTGACAGGAGATCACCTAGATGTGCTCAAGAACTTTTCACAACAAGGAACACCGTATTTTTATGTAGCATATTCACAATTTTTTGAGGCTTAATTTACATATAGTAAATGTAATTCTCCTCAGGTTTGCAGCTGGATGGGTTTTGACAAATGCGTATAGTCGCCTAACCTTCACCACAATCAAGTTATACATTCCTCACACCCAGTTCTTGGTGTTCTTACAGTATGGTCTCTTCCGGAATGTCACATAAATGGAATGCAGCCTGATCGCACTTAGCATCATGCCTTTGAGATTCATTCCCATTGTTGCATCTAGAGTCCTTGTTCCCTCTTATTCCTGGGTGGTCCTCCACTGTGTGGATATACCACAGTGTGTCCATCTGTGCTTCTTTTGATGGGCATTTGGATGGTTCCAAGTTGTGGGCAACTGTGAATGTAGCCAGTATAAACATTCAGGGACAGGTCTTTACACAGATACATGTTTTCATCTCCTTCGGAATGGGATTGTGGGGTCATATGGCCAGAAATTACCAAACCGTCTCCTATTATAGCTATGTGGATTTGCATCCCCACCAGTCATGTGTGAGAGTTCTAGGGGCTCCACATCCTCACCAACACTTGACATTATCGGTCTTTTTTATTTTAGTCATTCTAATGAATGCGTAATGATATCTCATTGTGGTTTTAATTTGCATTTTCCTAGTGACTAAAGATGGTGAGCATCTTTTCAGGTATGTATTCATGTGTGAATTGCTCTAATTTTTTTAAAATTATTCCTCCTAATGGGTTAAAACATATCTCTGATACACTAGAGCTACACAGGTAGTGTGCAGTCCCTCCTGTACAGGGCAGCTTGCCAGATTTTGGAGAGTGTTTTCATCTAGGTCTGCCCACATCTAGATTTGCCAAGCCAGCCCCCTTAGTTCCTTTCTTCTCCCTCCTTCTCTCACTCTCATGTTACATGCGGGAAGGTGTCTTCTATACCACATCCATGTGGATGTGATCCAGTTTGTACCTACTAGTCACATTCCTCTATTAAAACATGGTCTCCAGCATTGAGTACAATGCTCTCCTCTGCAAGCACTGTGTTTTCTTAAAGCAGCCAAAGTTTGAGCTCACCTCTGGGGCAGCCATAACATCCTACAGGGGTCAGATTTGATGAGCTGCCCCTGTGACTTTACCTCAGCTCTTGCTTAAAATGCTTAACTTGCCAAGTAAAGTGCCTTATGGTGTGATGTTAAGAGTCCAACCTCCAGACGAGTGTATCTAACTGACAAATGTCAGTGTATTAAAGTACTTGCCGGGAAGTCAGCTGGTTTAATAATCAGTGACACAGTTTTTTTTTTAAATTGCTAAACTGCTAGTTTTACTTCGGACACTTAGAGCTGCTGAGCAGTTGTGAATTATTCTGAGTACCTTTAATCTTTGATGTATATAGCAGTATATGCTTCTGTAGAAAGGTATGGAGAAATGTCCAAATACAGTCAGTGTAAGATATTTGATCCCTGGGACCAAGACATAAAACACTACTGAATGCAGATGAGAGCATTTGGCCTGTCCTCACAGCTTTCGAACATTTATGTGAAGGTTTCATAATTTACGGACCTGGTACTCCATCTGTTTTTAAGAGTATATACTGGCAAAAAAAAATTTTTTTTAAAAGAGTATGTACTGGCATTTGGGGGTGGAATGTCCTGCCCTTTGAACAAAAGCACAAACCTAACTTGTTTGCCTAGGGCTTCATGAAAGGGGTTTGTTTTGTTTTTATAAGGAGATAAGCCTTTAGAACTAGATTCCTCGATAGCTTTGGCTTTGACTTGGGGAAGTCACTAGAAGATTCCATGATGTTCACAGAGCCTGTTCACACTGGTTTAGTTTGCAGTTTCTTACTCCCCCTTTATTAAGAGCAGACCTAGCGCATCCTTCCAAGCAGGAAGCGGCCTTGAACCCAAACAGCCCTAGACTACTGTCATTTTTAAGGCCCTTTCCTAAAACTGGACAACTGCGAGTGGCAATGAGATATTCATTGGTATGTGTTAAGACAGGTGGTATGAAATAAATATATTAATTGAATTTTATTGTGAAGAAATTATATAAATATGCCAGATGTGGCTAAAACCAAATGATACTCGGTTTACTTGGGGGAAAAAAATCAAAAAACAAAACCTGACACTTACTGTTTAGTGTGGTGTTTAAAGGTTTTTATTTTCTGCTAACAATCACCATGTAGTTAGTGTTTGGAGCCAAGACTGAAGGTGTGTTTGTCCATCAGAGGTCCTGGGGGTACTCACACTGGCCACAATCACACTCAGCACCCAATCTAAACACTGTTGCAAATTCCATGGTAGCAAAGACTTCCTTCCAGGGTTGTATTGTAAAGGAAAAGAGTGCATTGTCAGCAATATGTGTCCGAATGAGGAACAAAACATTCTTTTAGTCTGTTGAGGGAAAAGGCATGTGTGTGTAAAGTATGCAGCTGTGTGATCACCTCAACAGAAAGTTTTATATTAGAACGTAATGTCTCACTGGAAAGTCATACTTACTCGTTTTAGTTAAAATGCATGTTGATATCTGAATCATTCAGTCCCCAAGGTGTGCATCAGATTATATGCACCCAGCCGATCTGAGAAGTGTTCAGATTCCTTCTTCAGACTTAAGTTGGGGGCATTCAGAGAAAAGCAACCAGCAAGTCATGGGCTCCCTTCACATGGACTTTTGCCTGCAAGCGGTAGAAATGTGGCCGGGGTTTCATGAAAATGAAACATGAAGCATGCCAGGCCCATCTGTGCCAGCCGTATAAAACAAAAGCACCAATTTTATCATCATTGTCTTTGTTCACAGTGCTATCCACGCGGATGTTTTCTGAATGCTGGAGTCTGGGGGCACCCACTGACCCGCTGCTTTCCTTGCTGCTGTTTCTTCTCCACTATCAGACTCATCACCCCACACCCTGTCTTTCATAGAATGGAAGCTGTAATGTCCAACGTGGGCTGATTTTATAAGGCTTTGTGCTAACAGACCAGAGGGCTTTGTTTTTGGCTTGTGGTTCAAGCCAAATGGGGGATGGAGGGAATGAATATGCTTTTAAGCAGAAGGAGCAAATCTGCTGCTTTATATATGTCTCAGAATCTGTAACCCTGTTATTTTATTATATATTTTATATATATTATATATATCATATATATAATATATATTATATTATTGATGTCAGGTCTCATTATTTTCATGAATGGGTATTTCCCATCTTAATGCACAGTATTTGCACGTGATGAACCAGACAGTGTAAACATGGCTTCTTTTAACGTCCCTGAATTTCCATCCAAATGGTCAGAAGTAATTCTTACTTGAAATCACATTGGGCCAAATATAACAGTAAATCCATTTGAGCTATAATACTACAATCAGCCCATTAATTTCAAAATCTAAATAATAACAATCGGCTACTGTATTGTGGAGGCAAAGGTATGTTAAGTATACCAAAGAGAATGTCTATTCATGTCTAAGCAGGAAAGGATTGACCATACTATCTCATTTTAAAAAGACAACAATATGAGATCAGTCAATAGGTGGTGTCCTCCATAGACTAAGCAGTGATTAGAACCAGGTTGCTCAGCCTGAGAGGATCGGCGTTATCGTGGCATCCGAGAAGTCTCCCACAAGCAGCAGCTGAGGGATGTCTAGGCCGCTGGGTTTTAAACCATGTGCTGAGAGCCCTGGGCCCTCTAGGAGTAGTGGGGTACCAAGTGGCTGTGGACTCCCCTGTAGCCAGCACAGCTGCAGCTCCATCTGTCTCATTCTCCTAAGTTTGGGGAAGGTTTTAGCAGGCCTAATACTTAACATCAGCCAACAGGTCGAAGGTGAGCCAGCCCACAGCCAAACCATGAGCATCAGGGGGAACAGAGCTCCAACCCTGCAGGTGACTCGCAATCCGTTCCACTTGAGCAAACAGCGCCTGCCTTTGGCCTAGCCCCTTCTAATGGCTGTGTAAAGAATCTGTGTGCTAGTTGCCTCACTTCCCTATGAGTATTTTCTATTCATAGTGCTGAATTTACAACTGATTAAAAAAAAAAAACTCACTCTCTCTCTCTCTCTGTTCACATGTTCTGTGTGAAGGTGTGAGCTGAAAAATCCCTTATCCAGATTTGGTGGTTTGCCTCCCAAGTATTTCTTGCCCCCTGGCTTTCAGTGTTTCCAAGCTAAGCAGGGGCCAAATAAATTGTCATGTCCATAACAGTTTCTTTGTAGTTTGGAAAGGAATGAAGACTTTTTTATCTAATAAGGCTGTATCCCAAACCTAGGCTGCTATGGGGTATATCTGTTCGAATGTTTAGCGTTCTCTTCCTAGATAAAGATCAATATGAGAAGTAGGACAGTAAAACCAGAAGTTGAATAACAAAGGTACATCTTAAGAAAGAAACAAGCTCAGTGAGGATGAGGTGGCTGGCCAAGTTGGAATTTTGGGGAGTTGGTTGATTCTTTTTATGTTACCTGGAGAAAGGTGTGTGTATATGCAAAAGGGTGATCTGTGCTGGCCGAAGTCCTGGCAGGATGGTGTCAGAAAGAAGAGGAAAGGCAGAGTGGTGGTTGTAGCTGATAGGAGTAGCTAGCAGAAGGGAGGTCTAGACATCAGAAGTACCCACAGCCCTGAGGAAAAGCAGGCGAGGCCCGTTCTCAGAGCCTGGACTTCTAAGCGCAGGAGGGTTTCAAACCTGAGCCCCAGCAGCAACCCAGCCACCAGGCAGGCCACAGTCCCAGGGCAGCTTTTCAAGGCATGTCCTCCTAACAGAGCATTTCCTGGGATGTGGTTTTTTTTTTTTTCTCCTTTCTCCATTGGTGATTTATCGGCTGAACTTCCGGGAATATCTATTAAGAATTCCAGATATTTAATAATACTTTTCAAAGCACAATTCCTGCTAATAGATACCTTGGCACTCAGTAAATGAAGTAAGGCAACAACTGTTAGATCACCGGGATAATACAGACATACAAGCACAGTAATCAAATGGACATATATAAAAGCGGAGATGTATGGTGTCACTCGCTCTGTTTTGCCCTTTGGCAATTCAGCTCTGAGTTTCTTTCAGCCAGCAAATGAGGAATTAATTCAGTACTGTCATGCTGATTGTCTTGCGACTCCAAGAAAGAGTGGGACATTTTTGTTCAGAAAAATACTGAGGAATTCTAATAGTGAGCAGAGGTGGATGGAGGTAAAAGAGAAATTTCCATATTTCGGTGAATGTTATTCCAAGTTTCACGCACCTTCCTTTTTTTTTTTTTCCCTCTTAATGAAGCTGCTAATCAGATCACGTTGTATTCTGATTTTTGTATAAAACTGTCCTGTGTTGGTATTCATGGCATGTTGGCCATGTGCTCTGAAGGGCACCTGCCGGCATCCTGTCGTCTGCCGGGAGTGGGACCCAGGCCGGTGCATACCCTCATTTGTCTCGGTGGCCTGAGGTCTGTGCCTCCTGTTTGGGTGTTCTGTACATCCCCGCCCTTGTTACCCTCAACCGTCTGCTGCAGCTACAGCAGCTACCAGAGACCTAATTTCAGTCCTTAAGGTATGACTTTTTGGCCCTTCACACACTCCATCACCCTCTTCTTTCTTGCCTTGTGAGATCTCAGGTCTTGACTGTGTAGCTGTCCTGCCTCGCTCAGACTCTGCTTCAGTCATCAGTGCCCCTTGGGGCTCAGAACTCTGCTCCCCTCTCTGCCTGGGTGTTTTACCCCCCAGTTACCTGACACCTGGTATCCTGGTAACAGCCTGACATGCGGCCTCCAGCCAAGCCCCCTCATCCTCCTGGCCCCCAGCGTGTTGCTGGCAAGAATCAACTGGACACCTCTTCCTGATTCTCCCCCAAGAATCTAATTCTCAGCTTGATTTCTAAATTGAGAGCTGCTCTCAGTGAGCTGATGCTGGAATCCTTGACATTTTGTGCCTTCAAAAAATCAACGAGATTATTTTCATACATTTTTATAATTATGTTTGAAGTGTTTGCTTTGTTTTGAAATGACAAGGCAAGAAAGCACTTTTGTAAGCACTTATTTGCAAATAAATAATTTTGATCAAACGAATACAAGCTAAGGACCTTCTGAAAGTCAATTTGAGGTAAATTCATAGAATTCTTGTCATGGCAGTTTCTTCCTGTACTTATATTTTACTCTGAGTGTCTCTTAGCTCCCAGTCATTGAACACAGTCTACTGTGGGTGTAAGTTAGACAGCATATGACTGAGAACAGGAACACATTTCGATTCTAAATTGGCCAAAGCCTCCCACCCCCACCCTAGGGCAGCACTACACTGTGGCAACTCCTGTGGGGAATCAGTGTAATGTCCTGAGTACCCACTGTTAAGCTCACAGAGCAAGACTTAGGGTCTCAAGCTCTTCTGTTGCTATAGGGACACAATGTTGAAATACCTTTTTGATCGTTTTTTTTTTTTTTTTTTAAATAAAAATGGAAACAGTTACCCTGTTGCCATGAATGACCTGCATTCCCCATGGCACCTCAGCAAACCGCTGGAGTTTCAGGAAGCACCTGCCCAATTGAAGAGCATTTCCATTGACCTTACGTTAGTCCTCAAGACCTTGCCACCCAGAGAGGAAAAGAGGCAGGAGGACTCAGAGATGAGCTCAAAAGAAAAGTCTCTGGGGTTCAGAGACTGAAGCATCCAGAAAGAAGCCAGTGAGCTAGTTCACAGGAATGCCTTTAACCTTTGCCCCCTTTGCATTAGACCAAGAGCTCTGGTCCCATAAGTCTATGACCTGTGCTGAATCAGCATTCCTGCCCTCTCTTCCTTTGCACCCTGGGTAATCCCCAACCATAAAAGTGGACCCTTCCCCCACCCTGGGGATGAGGGCCCGGCTTGTCTCTGGCAACAGCCCTTCCCTCAGTCACCCACCACCCCACACGTCCTACTAGATGCCAGGAATCATATGGAGCCATCCAGGTGCCTTCTCACACTGTGTATGTTCTGGGGAGGAGACAGGGCTGAACAAAGCATGAACCCAGTGGTAAACACATAATGAATCAGTCATGGACGTGCTGGTTATGAGCAGGACATGGTGTAAGGAGACCTTGGGGGACTCCAGGAAATCAATTCTGCAAATCTGCCCCTTCCTTCTCGGTGTCTGAATGCCACAGCCGGGCATTTTCCAAGTCTCATCCACTGTGTTATTTCCTTGTTTAAACTCCCTCATTGGCCTCTGATCACTAGAGATATCCCAAGTTCAGAGCCCTGAGCCTCCTAGGACCGGGGGAGCCCTACCTACCTTTCACTCTGCTCCCCTGTCTTGCCTCCATGCTGAGACTGTAGCCAAGGCACACACTTGCTGGGTTTAGAACACACATAGAATGATGGGGGGAGGGGGTTCTCCACCTGTTTTCACTGCCTGACAAATTCCTGCTCATCTCCAAAGCCCTGGTCTTCTGTGAATGCTTCTTTCCTCATCCCCACCCTAGGCCAGGTGAGGAGTTCTTCTCTCTTTGAAGGTGTGGCTATCTGAATGTATGTTACCTGATTATGTTTTATTAAAATGATCTGTTATTGCCAATATCTTCAAATAATTTCTTAAAAATAGGCCATAATTCATACTTGCCTTGCTGATAAAAAGAATTAAATACAAGGAATTTAGTGTATTTGTTGAATACATAATAATTAAGAAGATAATCTGAAATACCGAGTTCTAGATGGCACATCTAGCAGATTTAAATAATATAAGAACGAAAACCTTAAGATATCCCTAGGGACTTCGAGAACAGTCTTATGGGATAAGTGAGAATTTACTAGGAAACTGTTTCTTCAGTAGTTTAGAATTCTATGGAAGGGTTTCTGCCTGCTTTTCTTTGCCTTCCTGTCTCGGCAAAATCCAGATAGTAAATAATCTTCCATCTTTCTTTGATGACTCAGCATCTTTCCTGGCTCAGATCTGTCACTGGGAAGGTGATTTCTCACAGAACAAAATTGTGTGGAAAGCGCACCAACCCTAGGACTCTCCAAGAATGTTTGGGATTGGTTTTAAATACCTGACATATTGTCTGTTGCCTGGTGCAGCATGTCGTGATGGACGAGTCAGGGCTACTTCTCCAACTCAGGCTTTCTGGCCCTGCCCAGGTGTGATCCCAGAAGCTCTGTTTCCATGTGACAACTGACTACTGCCAGCCCCTTCTGCCTTTGTGCCTTTGTGCCTTGAGGATCCCCCCAGGGGATCCCCCATCCCAGTGAGCAGCAGGGGACACATGGCAGGTCTTTTGGAACCTGAGTGGGTAGTCTGGTGGTGTGGCTGCTTGCTGCCTCTGGTCAGTTGATTAGACTGTGTCTGTCATTGCCGCGGGCTGATGCTCAGAGGCTTGTAATTCCTACCCTGGTGGGATGGATGGTCTTCAGGATTCCAGGGACCTGCACTGTGGCTCTTATGTGGATTTACCTCATTGTCTTGTATGCCCCAGGGTGCTCTAACAAAATGCTATAGTACCAATCGGTGACTTATAAACAGCAGAAAGGTCTTGCTCACAGTTCACCTGGCTGCAAGTCCAGAATCTGGGTGCCAGCACTGTGAGGGCCCTCTTCCAGGTTGCAGACTGCCGATTTCTCACTGTGGCCTCACATGGTGGGAAGAGGGAGCTAACTCTGTGCCCTTGTGTGAAAGCACTAATTCCATTCAGGGGCACTCCACCTTTACAACCTAATCACCTTCCAAAGGCCTTACCTCCTAATACCATCACTCGTCCCTTTGGAGATTAGGATTTCCACATAGGAATCTGGGAGGACCCAAACTTTCTGTACTTCACCCCCCAGTGCCTCCAACACCTCACCCTCTAATCAATCAGACACAGAGGCCAGGGCTACCTGTACCACTGTCTGTACCTATGACAGAGGGCCCCATGAACCCACTGCAAGCTGAATGGTAGCCAGAATTCCCTCTGCACTTGACCCACGTAAGCACCCTGTCCTATAGGGGAGATATGATGATACAGGATCCAGGGTCACTGTCAACTCACACCCCTAAGGTAATCCATTCCTCTTCCCCAGTCTCTAATGTAGGGTTCAGAACGTCTTGTCCACTGCTAGAGAGGCCCCGTGGATCTCTTGGAGGTGTCTTCAAGGCCTTCGGTCTCATGTTTTCCTTCTACATGGTGGTGTCAGGACCCCTGAGAGTACTGGCTGCCCCGTCTATCTTGTTAGGCATTGCTGTAGCCACATCTCTTAGTTGCCCAGTTCACGTACCACCAAATGTGTTCCCTTCCACTGGGACATCTTCCCAGCCTCCAAGTAGACCATCACCCTGTGCCGAGGACCATGTGGTACCTGCTTCCCAGGAGGTGCCCTGTCCTCCTGTAATGCAGTGAGCGGGCCCCAGGTCCTTGCCTTACTGCCTGCTTTCTCAGGCGGTGCTCAGAGGCTCAGGCCAAGTTTAGACACACAGGAGACTCTCGTGGAGACGGTGCCTGTGAGTGAAAAGGAGAAAAGGGAAAATGGGGGAGAGCCGCTGCACCCCTATGAAGGAAGGAGAGGGAGGAGGGAGACCGAGCAGTCAGGCTTGCAGACTGCAGTGCCAAGAACCAGGGTCACCTAGCAGAGAAGTCCCCACTGTCCCCCTGCCCAGAGGCATTCAGTCATTGCCCAGAGGCTTCTTAGGGAAGCGGGGGGGGGGGGGGCACCTATTACCTGTGCTTCCTGCAGCAGGGGGTCTGAGTGGTGCATTTCTACCCCCACCTCACTGCCTTTTTAAATAAACTGTAACCAATTATAGATTCTTTGGGTTTTATTCATCAAGACTTCACTGTCAGGTGATAAGATAATACAGTTGCGAACAGAAAAGAAGGTACAGAGAAGTGAGTGCTTGAAACTCAGGAGCCTGGACAGATTCAAATATCTGGTAACAGTGAAGCAAGTTCACAGTGGGTTTGCCCTAGAAAAACTAAGTAGCCAGAGGCATGGGGGTGTTGAGCAGGAGCCAGAGATGGGATCATGGAGCTAGAATGAACCCCAGTGCTCTGACAGGCTCTCACCCAGCATGTCCTGGCAAACTTGTTTGTCAGATTCCTGAAAATGTGTCAGTCACCAGGACTGTCTGTTTTGATAGGTTCATGAATATTCAGGTTTTCTGCTCCCAGCTTCAGTAGATCTAGAATCTGAATCTATGTGATTAGCAAGGATAATAGAGGCCCTGATTTGAGTCATCTTATCCCCCAAAAGCACCTCCCAGCCTCTCCTAATGGGCGCTCATTACTCCCATGTTGGGTTCATTTCTGAATCAGTGTTGAGGCCAAGCAGACTTCCCTGTAACCTCTGTTGCCCAACTCTTGCCTTCTAGGGCCATGTCAAATGGATCCCTTCACATTTCCTGTAAAGATAATCCTGAAGTATTTGAAGAATTTATGAGTTTTCAAGCCCCCAATTATTGTTGCTTCTCTTCTCTGTATTCATGCTTATCTGTTAATGTTTTCCTTAAAATGTGGAGCACAGACCTACACAGGACACCCTAAGTGCCATCTGACTAGTATGCCTTCTTTCTCTCCCCTTGCCTTTTGGACTCGGTACTTGTGTCGACCCAGCCGTGGCACCTGCATTGACCTTATAGGCAGCTGCAACTCGAAAGTTCTTCTCTCCCTTGCCTTGAGCATATTTTTTTCTTTAATCCTGACTGCAGGACTTTTATTGGTTTACATTAAATGTAATTTTGTTAAATGCAAAATATACTTCGAATAGTTTAATCATAGAAGATTGTTCTACATATCTAAAGGTATTAGTCACATTACATACCAGTTTCAGATTATCTGACCTGAACTGTGATACATTTTATTTAAAATATAATAAGGTCTAACATTCACTGAGCCCAAACTATGTGTAAGGTGCAGAGCTAAGCATTTTACATGGACTGAAGATAATCATTCATGTTATCCCCATTTTATAGGTTAGATTCTGAGATGTAAGGAGTTTAGGTAACTGTCTAGAACAATGAAAGACCCGAGTTCTTACAAACTAGGAAGTTAATTTGCTAAGTAAATGGATGCTAGCAGAAGACACAAGATTCCTTACATTATTACTTACAGCAGGAGCAGTAACCAAGGGGCAGTGTGTGTTCTGGTCCCCAGATCCCAACTCCCACAGGTGACATGAAGAAGCCCTATGGCACCTGTAAACAGCGGGAGAAGCATCTGGACTTCAGGAGCCCAGGTCTTTTATTATGAGCAGTGAGCTGGCCTGTCTCTCTCCCCAAAGGGATCCCTGTTTCTATCATACCGGACAGTAAATATATCTGCCCTTTGCTCTGGAAAAAGACACTATATCTGTCTCCCAAGGTTGTTTGCTCTAGAAACATCCCTAAAAAGAAGTAGAATAAAGGCAGTCAGTGCCTCTTGCTAAGATGTACAGAGAAACAGAGATCCATGGAGAAGTGTCTTCCAACAGTGCTTGTCCAGATCATAGTGAGGCATAACATCCAGGCATGCTGACTCCATGGCTCTGCTCTTCCTGTTTACTGGAAAGGATTTTAAAGATTGTCCCTTCCGCTCTATTCTCTACTAAACATTAGTGTGAGGAGAGGTTCTCACCCTCTTTTTAAAGCAGTATTTGTTAAGACCTACTATATGCCATGCATTAGAAATGCCATGGTGAATAATAGGGTCCCCACACTCTGGGGAGCTCTCAGTCTAGTAGAAAAGATGGGCATGCTTAGGGATGATTATAATTCAGTGTGTCAGAGCCGTATACTGAGAGCAGTTAGCGCGTCCACTTAATATCTCTGTAAAACCTGAAGTGACATTCAAATTAAAGAAATGTACAATTAAAAAATATGCTAAGTGCCTAATTTCCTGTGGATACGTTTTAATATAGTTGCCTTAGAACCTACGTATTTCTGTCATGTTTATTGAGAAACTATGTAATAGGTCATAAACGTGACAAATCACAAACATGTTCAGGTGTATTCTTCCCAAGAACACTTGGGAACCTGCAAATTCTAGTGGCCTTGCTGCTGACGTTCAGAGGGGGCATTTCTTCTTCTGGGTTTGCTTCCAAGTGAATTAGATCCTTGTCTTGCTGTACCACTTACTGCTCAGTTCTCAGGACTGGCAGTGGTGTGATTTTATTTCCCATCGTGTTACCTCTTAATGAAGAGGTAATCATCCCATCTAACTTGGGTAATCATCCCATCTAACGTGATAGCCACACCACCAGCCCTGTCTGTCCTGGGCTATCGTCTAGTTCAGGATAGGCGCAAGGCGAACACCTTTGCACAGGAGTGCGATGATGAGCAGAACGCAAACAGGAAAGTAAGCTGGTTAGAACACTATTAACTTTGCCTGTGCACGTGTGTATGTGTGTGCCACTGTACATAAATGTATGTGTGCTTATGTGTATGTAGTTTCCCAGAAAAGATGAAAATTTGACATTGAGTAAGCATATACATTTCTTTAATTTCAGAAAGTAGCTTTCAGCCTATTGTGCAGTGAACATGATTAAATTATCTGGTGCCGTTCATGGTACAGGGGTTGTGTGTTCATTCTTGGTCGGCTGCCTCCTTGAGTATCAAGATGAGGCATCTGTTGGTGCACAGACAGCAACCGAAGGAAGCGGGGCTCCCGCTCTGCTGCTTCTGCGTCCCCTGAAGCCCCACGGGGCCCAGGTCCTGGTTTTCTGTGATCTGGGCAAACAGTGACCCACCCACACACATTCTAAGCTCTTCCCTAAGCTTTGTTGGAGGTTATTTCCAGGGGTCAAACGACCGTGTATCCCTAGGAACACAGGGTATGGCTCGCTCAGTGGCACCGTGTTCCTTGCCGGGGTTCCTAGGTTTTCATCACATGGGATGTTTGGATTTGTAGGCCACTCAAGTCACCGTTCCCCATACGGAGCATTGTCGGGCATCCCTGCATGGCGCGTGCCCATGACCTGACCCCGTGGGAGGACCTGGCCCTCGGGCCCCCTCGCGGTCGTGCTGTGACCCCCATGCATGGCTGCAGACGGCCCCTCATGCCCTGGCCTGCATATGAGCCTGACCAGCCCAGAACCTCTCAGCCCTTACACATTTAGCAACCTGATGGTGACATTAGAGAGACTACTTTCAAGTTTGCACCCCCATGTGACCCATGTAGTCATGCACCATGCTGGGCACAGCTTGGTCCCCTGTTGCACCCTCTCACCGGTAGGTGCCGCAGATGTCCACTCCAGCACTTCCCACGGGGTGTGTGTCGCCCCTTAGATGTGACACACAGACACACAGACCCAGCAGCCACGTGTCCTGCCCGTTCTGGCTGCAGAAGTCACCCCTCAGATTTGTCATGTCCTGAAAGGATTCCCCTTGCACTCCCCTGCCCCTCAGATCCAGCAGGTGCGTGGAAGGTATGTGCCTCCATCTCCTACACCTCAGGTTTCATTCATGTGCTGCATTTTACTCAACATTTTAATTTGCAAGTTTGTTTTTATTCTGGCCATTTGAAAGCAGGGGTGCAGGCCTCATCATGTGTCTCTTGTTTGGTATCTTCTTAATCAGTTTTAAACTTTACTACCCAGGCATATAGATGTCCTGCAAGTTTAACAAAGGAGGTATTTAGGAAGATGTTCAAAACAAAGATCGTAGTAGCCACTGGTTAAAAAGAAAAGAAGTTTTCACTTTCCGCCTTAACCATGGCAGCGTCTGTACCCCAACCCCCAGCCCTGCCGCCCCCGCCACTTTGTCCTCGCATGCAGATAAGACAGGGGCCAGGCTAGCCTGAGACCATGGCCAGCCCCACAGGGGCTCCGCCTGAGTCGGTCAGGCTGTGCAGATCCACACACGGCCACTGCTCACTCCGACTTTTACAGGATGCATCGGACTGTTGTGAGTTGCCTCGGTTTACTCTGCTCGTCCTGGATGTCGCTGGATGTGAACACAGTGCTGGAGCATCCTCGGCACTTGTGGCTACACCCAGGTGACCGTGACCTCCAACACCATCTGAATGTCTTCACGTCCCAGACTCACGTGTTTGCTGTCTTTGGACCTCATCCTTGTGAGGCCATCCTTGTCTGGCCACCACATGAAGTTCAGGGTCCCCTCACCCACACAAGCCAGCTTCATAGAAAAATAGCAGTGATGTGCCCAGAACAGATGATTCATTTTAATATGTGGAGAAGATATTCGCATTGTTTGAAGTGTACACAAGCAGCTGCTGTCATTCGGCTATGAGCAGATGTTAGGCCTCCAAAAGCTTTGCTGATAATTAAAATACTAACAGTGAGCGTTTTGCCCCAGCTGCAGGTTCTGTTTACTGTAAATTTGATTTTAATGGTGCCTCGGTGCTGTTACTGAGGAGCGCTTTGCTTTTTACCTTCATACAGAAATGTCTGCAATGAAGACAAATGTCTGTTTCCTCTCATTTCCTCGGGAAAGATGTGACGATACTGTAATGTACGGGAAATCTGAACGTGCCTATGAAAATGAGTGCAATCTTTTTTATAGGGTTTGCCCAAAAAAAAAAAAGGAGACAAGTTTAATCTGCCTTGTTAGCCCCATAAGCCGGCCTTGCAAGAGGAACGCCCCACTAACAACATTGGCTGGCTCCTTATTTGCATAATTTTACCTTTTAAAATGTGTGTGATGTGCACAACTTTTGAAAAATAGGCCTTGTCTCCTAATATTGTGTTATCTATACTGGGAGTTTTATACGCCTGTCAGAGGACAGTAGGAAAAGATCGTCGGGCCCCCTAATTTCTTGATTCCGTAATGCGAGAAAGAATGTCAGTGCTAGTTTGAATGGAACAGAGGAGGCGGCCTCACAGCAGGCCCCGGGCTGCTGCTCACCGGGGGCTTCGAAGGAAGCTTCCAAAGCTGCAAGCCTGGCCTTCCACGACTCCAGTCTAGGCTCTGGGCTCCTCGGATGCGTTCATTGGTACCCACTGAGACTGGGACAGACCTGGCGCAGAGAGTGGGGTGAGGGCTGGGGCCTCCCCCTCACTTTGCTCCTGATGCCACTTAAGACATTTGAGCACTTTCTTCTAGCAAATCAACTGGCGATTTTTAAGAAGCGTTCTTCATGGGTAAACGACAAGATCAGAGCACTTTACCATTTAACTTTAAAACCCCATCTCATCACCCTTGTGAAGCATGATGACACCATCTCTGTCACAGGAGTCCGGTTTCCAAAGTTCTGTGGCAGTTGCCGGTCATCTGTCAGCAATGCCTGCCGGCCTCTACCTCAGCCAGGAAACGGTTAACCACACCCTCCCCTTGACATTCCTCCCAAAAAGCCTGTCAGGATAACCTTAAAGCATCGCTCTTATCTTCTTGCCTAAGATTTGTGTGCATGGCTCCCATTAGATCTTCATGCATGGAAATGATGATATATACCTAGGAGTCTGATATAATACAAAATTTCTTAGGGTTTGTGACTTTAAAGGTAAAATATTGTCTTTTATTCTTTGTCACTCTTCAGTGCCCGTGGAAATATCTAGGCCCATGGAGACTGTTCATGGTAAAGCTAGAAACCTGGCCAGTCATGTATTTCTAACTTGAGATAAAATTTATTCTTAGTTTTTTCTGAATATCTTAGAATTTCTTTCAGGGGTCATATCCGATTATCTTTGATCACTACCAATCATAAATGTAGTACTAATGATAATTGAGAAAAAAGGACTAAAACTTTTGTCATCTAAATCTGTGTCCTGACTAATACTATAAGTATTCCTTCGGTAAAAATTGCACAGTGTATCTTATAAAATTGTATATTTAAACTTATGCAGAAGGGTCTGTCAGAAATGATGCAGACTTCAGTTAATTTTTCATAGAAAAACATTTTCTTCCTCTCTTCTTATATAACAGTGGCCTTCAGGAAATTGAGGACAGGGTGACAGCTATTACTGTAAACTCTAACATCTCTCTTTACACTTTTTTTTTTTTTGGTACAAAGCAGATGTTTACCAAAATGCCTTGTAATTATTATGTTGCACTGTAAATACTATCCTTAGGCTAGTTCATAGCAGAATGACCAGACAGGTCTGTGCTCTGAAATAAATCTCACCAGTACAGCTACCATTGTTAACCAGCACCTGAGACTAGAAATCATTTTAATTCTGTATCTCCAGTTACCTAAATATTTCTGATCTGTGTGTGAATTTTATTCACACTGACCAGAACACATTTCTAACCCTTGAAAATAATAGTCATAAGGTACTGACCATCCTCTGTTCTCTCAAAAAAAGAAAAAAAAATTTTTTTTGATGGCAAAATTGTCATTTTGGAATGAGGTCATAGGACAGAGAGGTTGCTCTCACATGCTACAGTTCTTAACCGGGTTGGATTCTTTCTTAAATCCCTGGAATAGAGTTTTCCTTCAGGGATGTCAGGTGGTACAGAGCATTTGGCCCAGGAAGCTCTCCCTAATTTGTGCTGTGTTCACACAGAAAGCCCTCACTTCTTCCAAACCCGGTTTCAGTGGGCGCTCTCTTAGGGGCATCCTGCAGCAAGACCTGTAATTATTATTGTCCAAAGAATGACTATACCATAGAGCAATTATTGCTATTGCTTTGACTGGCTGTGCTATTGTAGGAATAATTTATCCCCTGCCTCGAAATTTCTACAAGGTTATATTGCATTGAATTTTAATTTGTCATTTTTTCTGCTCTCACTTGAAAAACTTATAAGCTTTTGTGACATTAAAATATGGTTCTAATTTATTAGCATAATCTGTTAATATTGTTTCATTTTAATAGACATTAAGTATGATTTCTTAACGTTCTTGTTAAAATTACATCTTAAAATTGAAGTCAAGAAAAATTATATGTGGCTTAAGAATCACAGTGTCATGTGTGCCCCAAATTTTTATATGAAAAGTATTACTTTTTTTAATCGCGTCATATTTGAGGTGCTTTAACAATGACAATGAGCCAGCCTCGCATTTTCAGGCTCAGGGCCCTTCCAGAACACCAGATCTCAAGCACACGTAGCAGGAGTGCCTCTTTGTCGGCTGGGTGGAATGCTCCCCGATTCCTGACCCCTTTAAGATAGTCCATTAGATCTTTAAAAAAAAAAAAAGAAAGAAAGAAAGAAATAACAATATAGATAAAACACAGAATCTGACCTAACCAGACACTGTATAAGCATGTAGTACACTTTCAGGAGAAGCTTCGAGATTTAAAATAAATGCAGCTGATCGCCACGCGAATTTCAGCACAAGCTTCCCCACGCACTAGGCATCCAGCCCCACACAAGCCTTTTTAATGCTGTCTTTATCTGCTACGCGATGCATGAAATCTACTTTCAGTTTTAGAACTGCAGGCAACCTTTGACCCCTTTCGTGGAGACACAATGTGACCTTTCCATTGTCATCGGCTTTCATTCTCCTGAAAATTCTATGAATTTTTATTACAAGTTTTTTTTTTTTTTAAGCCACACTGAGGCTTCAACAAATTACTTGACGCAGATGAGATGAAGTTGTTGAAGTGGCGTTAGATAAGTTTTACAGCCAGCATGGGTGCCGCCGTGGAGTCCAGGCCTGTGTCCTGCAATGTCATACGCCAGTAACTGCTGAGACTACTATTGGATAAATACATCATTTTATGGAACATTGATTGTTCTATAAACCCAATGGAGTATTATGCTCTATGATCAAACCATTTAGATTGTGTGTAGAGCACAGAAAATGCCATATTCAGGATGGTACTAAAAGTGCCATTTGTGTATTTTATGGATGTCATTACAGGGGAAACTTCTCTCTGTAGGCCCTGTTTACTGCAAAATTTTTTAGTCTGTAATGACATTTTTCATTCACAACGTATGCCTTCAAGAGAGGGGGCCCTTGTTTTATTTGTTTCATTCGAGTTTACTGCACAAATTCTGTACATTTTAATTAAATGTAAGCTTAACAAAAGCATAAGGTATTTATTCTGTGAGAAAGAGCAATGACAGTAACAAAAGAATAACACACACACAGAAAGGAAGCAGTCAGGTGCTAAACCCTATTTGCAGCTTCCCAGAAGCCCCCAGACAGCCAAACAGAGCCATCAGCACGGTTCGGCACGGTTTGGGGGAGTGTGAGTCTCGACATCTTAACCCCTCCACCGCTGCACGACAGTTCGTGGTTTTCAACTCCAAAGATGCCCTCCTCAAGAAGAGACTGGATCTCCTAATGACCTCCGGGGGAAGGGAGCCTAATTCGGAATCATTTCCCAGAAAACAAACCCTCCACTCCCTGAAAAGCCCTTCTCATTTCAACCAAGTTGTAGACTTTCAATGCGTTTAGCTATGAGAAGGGCGTATAATATCTCTGTATTCCCGAAGGCAAACAGGCAGTAAGTTGGGATTTTTCAGAAACAGGCAGGAGGCTGCATTTTAACCTATTTGCCCCTTCTGCACAGAGCAATTTATGGTCCTCTTACAAACAGGTCCAAAAAGGCTGAATCAGATGCACGGTTTGATTAGCTACTATTACCACACCAGAACCCGATGTTGTCTTTGAAAGATACAAAGCACAGTGCAAATATTATGTTGGGCGGCCGTGCTCCATTAAAGATTTGTGTACTTTGGGCCTCATAATGGTGACTAAGCAGGTAAGGATAAGCCTGTACAAAGTTCCTGTTTTCCAAATACTGAATCCATTTGGCCATTTGCATTGGTGAGCTTTACGGTTCATATTTACTAGAAAGAGCTCAGAAATTGAAGTTGATGTGCCCAGTAAATTCTTGGTCATAGCCCAGTTAGAATGCAAAGTTACAGTAGAGATTCACATTAGTTTAAATGACACTTGAACTTCTGCATAGCTCCACATTAATTCATTATGGGCGAAATGGAGGAATCTTCAGTGGGTGAATCTTTTTCAATCTGATTGAGGCTGTTACATTTTATAGGTGCTATTTTTCAAAGCAGTACTGACAGCACTCGAAGTTATTAAATTGCTGAATCAAAAGATGGACCTGCACTCGCATTTATGAACTGTGATGGAGTAGCGGGGCTCGCGCCGAACTGCGGCGAAGATGTTGGCAGTGTCAGGCTTTATCACATGCCGCCGTGACAGTAGTGTTTACCCTTGTAGTTCACTTTAATGGTCTGGAAGTGGCTTAACCCACCTCTGGATTCAAATAAATCCAGCAAGTAGTTCAGAATAGCATCATTATCAGTGCTGCAAGGGATTCAGAGGATAATTCTACCCCTGAGAGACTTTGCGTCCAGTTGCAGACTGAGGAAGGGCCTGCAGCTCGTAGGCTTGCTCTCGGAGGCCATCAGAGCCCCAGAGACCTGGTGGGGCTCCCACCTGCTGTCCTTTCACCTGCTTCTGACATCGAGGCAGGATCCTCTTCTGTGGTTAATTGGGGCTGATCTGAAGGCTGCCTTCTTTATTTCTGTGTCTGTATTTCTTCATTTCTCCCACCGCCCGCCCCCCCCCCACCCAAACTCTAAATTAGAGAAAATGACCTTGGAGTTAAGAGAATAGATGGAACCGAGCACATCAAGCGCAGGGTGTGATGATGACAACATGCAGAGGTAGACGGGATCAAGCTCAGGGTGACGAAGGCAGGTGGACCGATTCTATCCCGGAGAGAGAAGCGGAGGGTCAGGGAACAGTTGCAGGCACAGCAGAGGAAGACACAAGCAGGTCCAGTATGTTGGGCCCTGAGCCCCCAGGTCCCGGTACACGGCACTGAGCAGGTGTAAACATGGGTGTGCACAGAGGTGTGGACAGGGGGGCTCTGTGGAACGGCCTGGCCTCACCTGGCCTGCTGCTGCCGACGTCTTTGAAGAGAGAGATTTTAGGGAGATTGCAAATTCAGAAGCTAAACTGGGAGATGAGGCCGAAGGATAGAACAGGATTTGGCCCTTCTCCTGAGGACCTGTGCGGTTAACCTCCTCTGGTGCTTTCACCTTCCCCAGGGTGAGCTTTTCTCTCACAAAACAGACGGGAGGGAGGAAGGGGCATCCCAGCAGGCACATCCCTGAGCAGGACAGGTTACATGCACTGGGTTGATCCCCAGAAACTCGCATAGGCTCATAGAACCTTTGGAAAGTCTTCAGAGCACCTGGAGGTAGGAGTCCCCAGAATGGAAACCCACCGATGGCCCTGTGACCCCCAGCCCCTAGCACCGTGTGGCAGGCCTTCAGGAGCTGCTTGCTCACGGAGCCATGAGAAGGAGCAAGCTTTCATGCTCCCGGCTTGGTGTCCTCTTTCCTTGGAGGGTAAACGAGACCCACGGAGCTACACTGCAGTGAGGCAAGTCATTGAGCTGGAATCATTGCCGCTTTGGACTGTCCCCCGAGCCAATTCAGTTGTCCTTTACAATGTGAGAGCCTGGCCAGGCCTGGCCCTTCCAATCAGCGCCCCCACCCCCCACCCCACCCCCAGTCAGGGTGTTCCATAATCCCTGCAGGACCCAAAGGGAGCAGGAGGTGCTGCTACTGGAGCTCGTCCTACTTGATGCCATGCATCTTCTCCTGACCCAGGAGTCAGTGATCCCATCAACTTCCTAAGAGTCACACCATAGAGAGGCGTCTGAGGAAGGACAATGTTAACTAGTCCTCATAGGTGTTTAAGAAGATGGATTACCTGTACCCTTTCTTTCCTTACTGGGAGCCAGAGCCTCAGAGGCCCGAAGAACATGGTGGCAAAAAACTGATCCCATGAACTTGATGTGCGGTGAGCTTCATTCCAGTTACTTCCATGCACACACCGGCAGCTGCCACAGGGAGACCCTTCGCTCCCTCTGCCTCTTGCATTAAGGGGGTGCTGTGGTCGGCCTTCCCCTGACCTCTGAGTGTTGAATGTGCAGGCACAGAACAGCAAAGCTTCATGGCAGTGTAGGTGGAATGGGCCAGGAGCTTGCACTGTTAGATCTTAGTGAGATTCCGAATCTAGGACCATTGCCCACGGTATGGGTGTGAGCCTGGTGTGTCCTCTTGGCAAATATGATTTGACAGCTTGTATGGCTCCTGCTTGAGATTCTGAACCCGCTGGAGGCGGGCCTTGTCTGGGGTCTGTGAGGTCCCCCAACACAGTAAGCAAACTCATTTTGTTTTTAAGAGATCGAACGATACATAATCTTATCATTGTCTTTCCCTTGCTAAGGATAAAATGTGCTTTGTTAAAAATGACCTACATTAAAGAGAGTAAAGTGGGATATTTCAAGACTGTGGTGGCCACTGAGACTCAGAAATACTCCTGCAGATCAGTGATAGGTCATTCTCTTCCTTTGGGGGGAAGGAGGCAATAGTAAGAACACTGATGGAAAATCAGGGATTTAAAGACGAAAATAGGAACTGTGTTTAAAGAGTCCGTCTCTTTTGATGGAAATAAAGATTACAGTTCTCAGTGATACTTCTCCCCATCAAGTTATTACGTGAGCATTCGCCTGTGTCTCAGATGGTGCAGGGGAGATGGGTGAGCATGTGCTCGTCCTGTGTCCTCCTCACACCTGTTCATAAACTTACAGGAAGATCCTGCTACTGTCCTCTGATCTTCCCTTCCCACCAGTGACTGAATGTCGTGTTGGAAATGACAGTGACTAAGGGAGTAGCCACACTCCTTCCCGCTGGCTGCTGGGAGTGGTCGCGGGACCCTCAAACTGGGAGGACGGGAACGGCCAGTTCACTATCACCTGTGTGCCCCTGAGCCGGTGGCTGAGCCCCAAGTCCCCGTAATCGGCCACCCCAGAGTGTGGCTCCCGTAGCGCTTCTGCTGAGGGTTTAGAGCTTCTACGAAGAGTTGTCTTGCTTGTAAGCCTGAAGGTCGTTTTCTGGGCTCTAACTGGTCCCTGTCTCCCATAGGCATCGTGTCCAAGTCCTATGAATGCCGTTTGAAGGGCCAAGGAGCCACGTTCGTGGAGACGGACAGCCCATTCACGGCGGCTGCACTGGCAGAGGCATCCCCCGTCAAGGAGAGGCCCCTGAGGAGCGGCAGGCGGCAGGCGGCGGCACCCGAGCAGGTCCAGCAGGTCATCATCATCCAGGGCTATGACGGGGAGTTCGCCCTGGATGCCTCGGTGGAGGAGACGGCCGCTGCCACGCTGCAGACACTGGCGCTGGCTGGCCAGGTGGCCCGGGTGGTACACATCACGGAAGACGGGCAGGTCATCACCACGGCTCAGAGCGGTGCCCATGTGGGCGGTGTGGCCCCCGGGCCGGTCTTGCCCGAGCAGGTGGTGGTCGTGGGGGGCCCGGTGGACGGCCACGCTGGGGATGAGCCCCTGAGCCCAGGCAGCACCGTGATCCAACAGGTGACCAAGCAGGAGCTCCTGGACCTCGCTGAGGCTGGCGTCCCTCCGCCCGACGCGGCCTCGGCCCTAGACGCCCTGCTGTGCGCGGTCACTGAGCTGGGGGGCGCAGATGGCCGGGCAGGGCCCGATGACAAGGGCAGTCCCAGCCCCGAGGATGCGCTGGGCCGGCTGCCGGGTCAGGAGGTGCCGGCTGCCACCGCCGCACAGCCCGGGGCCCCTGAGCCCCACGTGTTCCCTGACCCCCGGGAGGCCGCGGTGGCAGAGGCCATGGGGGCGCTGCCCCGGGCGCTGGGGCCCTCGGGCGCCCCACAGGAGCGAGCGCAGCTGGCCTTCAAGAAGGTGGTCCAGGGCGTGCTGCAGTTTGCTGTGTGCGACCCAGCGGCGGCTGGGCAACTCATGAAGGAGGGTGTGACACAGGTGATCGTGAATGAGGAGGGCACCGTGCACATGCTGGCCCGGGAGGGCTCCCAGATCATCATGCGGGAGGCTGAGGCCCACGGGCAGCACGTGGGGCTGGCCGAGCCTGACGGGGAGATCTCGCAGATCATCGTCACCGAGGAGCTGGTCCAGGCCATGGTGCAGGAGTCGGCAGGCGGCTTTCCCGAAGGCGCCACTCACTACATCGTGACCGAGCTGCCCCCGGGCGTGCAGGACGACGCGGGCCTCTATTCGCACACCGTCATCGAGGCGGCTGACTCTCAGGAGCTTCTGCAGGCCGGGGCTGCTCTCGGTGCCGAGGCCATGGTCCCGAATGGCACGGAACAGTTGACGAGCATGGTCATCTACACCCAGGAGGGCTCCCCGGCTGCCACTGTCATTCAGAGCCAAAGAGAGAGTAACGAGCTCCGGGAAGCCTGAGCGCAGACCTTCACACCTGGCACAGGGTGGACATGTGTGGACGTGGGCAGCCAGGGTTGGCGTGGGTCCGGCCTTCCTGGGGTGGCCGGTGCAGAGGCCTCAGGGCAGTGGTGCGGCCCCCCAGAGGGATCAGGTCCACACAGACTGTGCACCGGTCCCATGTCCGGGGGGTGGAGGGCACCTCCGCCAGCAGCCCCCTCCCCCAAGTCCCAGCCACCAGGAAGGCCAGGCGGTGCCGCTGGGCCTGAGCCCTGTGCCAGCTGCACCTGTTTCCTGTTTAGTTCTTTTGTGACTGGTCTTTTCCCTCCATCCATCCCTGTGCCGAGGAGAAGCCACATTGTTTCTGTTTCCGGCCCCCAAACCCGCCCACCCACCCCCAGCAAACGTTTTCCCATTTGGGTTATCAAAGGATTGTGCCTGGCGGTGGAGAAGTCAGAACAGTGTATCTTGTGGCCTGAGACATGCCCATTCGTGCAGCCCAGCATGTAGCCATTTTAACATTTTATTCAATATTTGGTTAAAAATTGCAGCTACAAGTCTTGACGGTCTTGAGCAGTCCACCCTTGTTCATTTTCTGAGATCATAGGATCACAGTGTCCCCAGACCAAAGGAAGACCTGCCAGTTCATGTCTCGCATCAGTTTCCTGTCCCCAGACGCGGTGGGGGTGTCCCTAGCTCTGGTTGCACTCTGCTTCAAAGACACCCTCTCAAGCCTACCGCTGAGAAAAGCCTTGACGTTTCTATTGGATTAAAATACACGTTGGTTAAGACAACCCAGTGCTTCTAATTCTGACTTCGTTTCATACAATAAAGTCTATATATGAAATGTGCACTCTGGAAAATAGTGTTCATACCAATATATTGCTTTTATAACAAATGTTTCTTCATATTGATACCATTTTTCCGAGATTTATTTGTGACTTATGTCCGTGGAAAGGAGCTGACATTAAACATTAATACCAGAAAGCTGCGCCCCTGCAGCCCCAGCCCTGCCCAGTATCATCTGTGTTTAGTTGTGGGTTCGCTGCAAATGTGGAATGCAAGTGTGTGTTCTAGTAACTCACTTCTTGATTTGATTGCTCTTCATCCTTTTCCAAAAGTGTAAAAACACTTCCCTCCCCCAAATGCAAAAGGTTCTTGTTCTATTTTTTTTCTTTGAAATAAAATTATAGCATTGAAAGAGAAGGATGTCCTCTTCTGTCCAGCAGCCTGCCGGCGGGCAGCTCCCAACCCCAGAAAGCGAGTGCCATGTCCCACGTCCTCCCCTCCCGCTCTGGCCTCGAGGGCGCTGGGCCACGTGGGCACCTCCAGAGGCCTCTCGCCGTCCTCGAAGGGTTTAGCACGTGGCCCAGGCAAACAGTGGCGACAGTGGCATATTCCATCACAGTTACAGGACCTAAACATTGGAAGGAGCAGACACACGAGCAAAGAGGAAGAGAAAATAGTCCCTTTTTAAAAGTTTACACTAATGAGCCATCTAAGATCCCCTCCCGAGAGCAGGGGTGGGAGGGCACCAGCTGTGAAGGGGAGCCCGGCCCTTCTCGAAGCCTCGCCCTCGTCATGGCTTGGTGTCTGGCCGTCCCAGGACCACCCCCCCTTGACACAAGCTGTCCCTCGCCCCCGACCCCCCAAAAAATGGAAGGTAAAATTTCAAGTTTGACACTGAGATTCATAATTAGCTGAGTATAACTTGCTCATGTTTCTTAAAAATGGCAGGGCAGTTCACTTCTCTTTAAACAACTTGTCTTCAGCAAACAGTGACAGGATCAACTCCTGTTTGTTATCAGGATAAAGGTGACCTTTATAAAGTGATGCCCCTCTCCAAGCTTCTCATACATGTTGGAGAGAGAGAGGAGGGGGAGGATGTTTTCTGGTGGAAATATTTCTTTCTGATCATTCCCCCCGTTAGCTGCTGTCCACGGCCCTTGGCTCAGATGCTAATTCCTAACGGTGCTCCGTCCTGTATGGCTAACCTTTCTGCCCAGGCTGTTGACACCGACATGCTGCAGTTTACCGTTTGTGATTTATTTAGGATAAATATGTCTCAGGTGGCATTTAATCCTTCATAAAACCAGTGTAGCCTGCAGTGTCAAACCAGCAATCACGTTGTACGCACAATGAAAAGAGCAGGCCTTTGCATAAAAAAATTGTACAGAAGGTGTTTCGAGGCTCAGAAGGCTTGCAAAGGATTCACCAAGCTAGTGTATCCTGTAATTACCCATAGAGCTGGGTTCATGTTCCCTCTCTTTTCTCTCTCATTACACAACTATCGGAATGTAAGGGAGTCAAAGAAGCACGTACACAAACGTGGGCCTCGGAATAATGAGGCGTGGCCGACTCCGCGACCCGGCCACACTTCCTGCAGCAGGGAGTGACTGTGAGAGAGACACAGACAAGCTCACAGCCTTCCTTGGGGTTTTAGCTAGAGGAGAAAGGGACACTTTAAAGAGGTAAAAAAAAAAAAAAAAAATTAGTCTCGAGTCTCTAATCCAGGAAGGCCACTCTTTGTGTTAAGCCACAGCCCATTAAATGACAGATCCCCAAGGACACCCGGCACGCAGCAGGGCCCACTGTCCACATGGACATAGAGTTTAGGGACCACCGTTCAAGCCAGCAGCCTGTCCACAGAGGATGGAGAGATAGAGTTTTAGCCACCAACTGTCACTGTCATGAGACATTGTGGCCCAAGTAGGCAACCCCCCACCCTGGGATGCTTCAGGAGTCACCCAACAGTTGACACCTCTCCCACCGTGCCCCAGGACACACATCACCTGGGAGACACCAAGGACGTCCCTCCTGCTATTTGGTTTACTTCGAAGATGCAAGTGAATGTGTTAAGATTGCGTCAGCTCAAGCTGGAAGTGTGGACAGACAGTGGGTCTTTGCAGGTCCCCGAATAAACTACAGCAAAGACCCCACGGAGGCCCCAGGCCTGGCCACACACAGGCCACACTGCACAGCTCCGGCCCAGCACCCCTCCCTACCCCCCAGAGGACCTGAGCTCTGCTGCCCGGGAACCCAGCATCTAGGAAATTCTTGGACCGATGGACATTCTTCACATTTGTCAGTTCTGTCAAATCTTTTGTTTTCTGGAGCACAGAGACAGAAAACGATGGCAGGAAGGAGGAAAGACCTGAGGGGCCAGCTTGGAATCCTAACCTGGTTCTAGGACGAGAATTAGGAAAACCAGAGAGGTCGTCTGTTCAGCAAACTAAGAAAGGAGCCGCAAGTTCTCACTTATTTCACTGTTAAACGTTAGCCTACAATTGAGGAGAGCACACGGCTCACTTAAGCAACCTCCTCCTGTTCCATCTTGTTGAAGAATACAATTCGCTTTCTACTCCTCTAGGGCCATATCATTTTACATGAAGAAAAAAGTTAGCTCAGATGGCAGTTATACGTTTCGGAAGCACCTTCTAATCAGGGATTGGTGATTCATTATTAGCTTCAGCGGGCGATCCATCTGACATGTAAGGGGAAAAAATTAGCAGCTGTCACTGTGTGATGAGTTAATTTCCTGATAGGCCTGACACTGAAAAGCCATTTGGAGACATGGTGGTGGCTGACTACAAAACCTGGCGCTGCTTTATAATTGGAGATAAAGAGCGAGCGGAGGAGCGGGCCAGGCGAGAGCCCGCGGATCCACAAGTGGGGGCCGCCTGCGCCACCTGCCTCCCCCCAGCATCGCCACGTCCAGGCCCCGGCCTGGCACCTCTCCGCGTCCCCCGCCCCCCCCAAGAGGTGGGAGAGTGACACAGGGCCTGACGTTTCGCAGACGGGCGAGCACGGGACGTTCTCCTTTCAGGGGTCCCCTCGTCGGAGCCTGGGTTCCCAATAGTGATGGTGCTTCGTCACCAGAAGAAGTGACCCCATGAAATAAGTGTGTGGGAATGTGGGTGGGGCGGCCCCGGGGGCCTGGGTGAGCGAACCTGCCTCTGACCTGGCCCTTGAGTTGCTCTTCCTCTCGGGGCCCGTTTGCAGCCCAAGCTGAACACAAAGCAAAGCGTTAGTATCCGGGAGACCGGAGCTGGAACGGGGCTCTAGCACCAGCTTGTGTCACAGGAGGGACCCGGCGGCCCTCCCGGCTGAGGGGTCCTCACAGGCTCTAGCACCGCAGCCTGGGCCGTTGGCCCCGCTCCCTGGCGGTGTTTCCTTCCCAGGAAGGACGGCGTTAGGGACGCCGCCGCCGCCGCGCCCGGGGGACCAGGACCACCACCAGCCCTGCCGCCAGCCTCCATCCTGGGGCGGGGACGAAGACGAGCCAGAGACTCGAGGAAGCTCAACCTCGAGGTCCCAGCACAAGGCGGAGAACCTCGCTTCTGCAAAACGCCTGGGGCCTCGGCCCAGGACGGGCTGCAGGATTCTCGTCTCTCCGTGGGACACTCAGTGTGTGAGGCCTGGTGGCCTGGGCCAGCAGGTGGTCACCAGGCCGTCGCTAGATCCAAATGCTCCCACCGTGAATCTCCCCGGGAATCGTTTGCTTGTTACTCCCTGGGCCTGCGTTTTCAATCCCTTCTAACCAATACCGTTTAAACGACCTAAGTCCATACTCTGAGGGGGGCTGTATATGTACCTGGAGTATTAGCCGTCAGAAAGGGCGAGGGCTTACCACGTAGGTCGACGTGGGTGGGTCACGCTGGGGGAAATAAGTCAGAGAAAGACAATTAGATGACCCCACTCCTGTGCAATTTAAGAGACAAACAGATGAACACGGAGGAAGGGAGGGAAAAATAAAAAGACGAGAGCAGAGAGGGAGACAAACCATAAGAGACTCTTAATCACATAACACAAACAGGGTCCCTGGAGGGGGGGTCGGGGAATGGGGTGACTGGGGAATGGGCATGAAGGAGGGCACGTGATGGGATGAGCACTGGGTGTGATACAAGACCATGGATCACTGACCTCTACCTCTGAAACCAGTAATACATTATATGTTAATTGACTTTAAATTTAAAATATAAGTGAACTGACCTCATTCCAGCGTGGCCCCCAGCACCACGGAAGGAAGGCCTGCCGCCGGGATGAGCAGGAGCGTGTGGACCATCTGCCCTGGCGCCAGTGTCCACACTCTCAGGAGCACCTCACGTCGCTCATGAGGTCCCTTCCTGCGCAGACGGATAAAAACCAGGGCGAAGTAAAGATCCGTTTTCCTGCTTCCAGACTGGGTTCCCGTCTAGACACTGGGAGCCTGGATGGGGCACCCCGAGGCTGCAGCTGCGCAGCCGGCAGGGCGGCCCCCTGGGCGCGGTCGGGGCCAGGAGGCATCAGGAGGGAGGGGACCCTCAGCGGGGCCCTGTCTGCCTGCTCCGCTGGCCCCGAAGTTGCAGCACATCTTCAGCGCCAGCCTGCCTGGTCCCCGATGGGCCGGATCTGAGAGCAGCCCCCCCCCCCGACCCCTCGCTGGCAGGGAGGAGGTTTCACCTGCGAAGCTGCAGCTCCGCCCGGCCATGAACAGGCCACGCGACCCTATCTGAGGCTGGACTGTGATCCGACTCCGGGAGCCGCGGTCCCCCCATGTCTGGAAGGTTCCGCGGGATGGGTGTGCGCCTCCCGCCCTGCCCGTGATCTCAGGCCAGGCTGGACACGGGAGGTCCCCCGGGGTGGGCTGTAGGCACCTCTGCCGACCCCCTGCCCCTCTCACCTCCATTTGGCAAAGGGCGCTCCAGTCCCAGGACCGGGTCTTAAGGCTGCTGGGGACAGGCAGAGTCAGCAGGTCCCCCGAAGGGATGGACAAATACAGGGCCTCTCGGTTCCTCATCAGCGTTGTCTTATTCTCTTGCCCTCCTTCCTTTCACTCTAATTTCTCGACAAAAACCTCTGGCCGGAACCCAACCACTGAATGCACACACAACTCTTATTGGTTGACTTGGTTCCGCACACATTTCTCTACTTCCACCTTTTGCCAGAACGTTTCTTGACGAGAAGGGTCCTGAGGCCAAATCCCTTGACAGGCATTGAGTAGGTTCAGGCACAGTCTGGTCATGCGTGTTAAACAGGGCCCTGACCAACAGCAGTAGATGGGGGGACCCCATCTTCACCGCTCGGTGCCAGGACCGAAGGAAACATAACACATGGCCCTCGGGGCGGCACCGGGTGAAGGATCTTTGATCTAGTGAAATTAGGATTCCATTTGCTTATTCCTGATTTCTTCCTGGCCCTACGGTGGGTCCGCCCAGCTCTACTTACCCCACCGGCTCCTTCCCCGGCGCTGTGGCGTTCGCGTCGGTCTTGCATGATCCTGGGCTTCTCTGCAGTCAGAGCCCGGCAGGAAATGGTCCCAGGAGGCCAAGAGGGCGCAGACCTGGAGCTTCAGTGCCCGCAGTGCACCCCGAGGAGGAGCCGGTCCCTGGGCAGCCCGAGAGGAGCCCCGAGAGGGGGACGTGGTGCTGTGTCTACCTGAGGCCGCCCACCCTGCGCAGGCGGCCACACCTCAACGCCTCTGCAGCCGGGATGCGTCCGTAGTGTCCCAATCCAGCCCCGGGAGGAGCCAGGGGGAGGCCGGAGAGGCTGCGGGCGCCCTGGACGCCGGGGACACGTGTGCCTGGTCCTGTCCCTCGGCGAGGCCCCGGGAGGCGGCGGCCCTCGGGGACCACAGCGGCGCGGCGGCGTCAGAACCCGGGGTAGGAGGCGGGAAGAGCATCCTATCAGCCCCGAGGCAAGAGGCTGCATTTGGGGGCGCCGGGGCCGGGCGCGTGGCCGCCGCAGGAGGGAGGCGCGCGTCCGGGAGGCTCGGCTGAGCTCAAGCCGCGGCAGGACGACCCGTCAGCTCTCCGGGCAGGCGGCGGGCGGCGGGCGAGCGTCCCGACTCCGGCCCTGCGGTCGGCCAGGCCCCGCCTCGGGCCCAGGGAACCCCGGGGGCTCCGACCCGGGCCGCCGAACCCGAACCCCAAGCGGACTGCCGCGGGGCAGGGAGCGGGCAGCTCCGCGGGGCTCACAGCCGCCGAACCGGGCGCTCAACGCCAAGGCGGCCCGGCCGGTGGGGCCACCCCCGCGGGCCCGCTGAGGGACTCCCGGGGGATGGGCCCTGCGTGGGCTCCCCACACGCCCTGCCGCACCCCCAGGCCCCGCACAGACCCCGGAGGGTTACGGGCCAGGGCCGTGCCCAGCCCCCGGGGCCCGCCCCACGTGCGCGCGCACCGCCGGCCCAGCGGGGCACTGGGGGCGCTGGGGGCACCCTCGGGGGCGCTGGAGGTGGGGGGGGCGCCTTCGGGGGCGCTGGGGGCGCTGGGGGCACCCTCGGGGGCGTCGGGGACGGGGGGGCGGGGGGCACCCCCGGGGGCGCTGGAGGTGGGGGGGCGCCTTCGGGGGCGCTGGGGGCGCTGGGGGCGGGGGACACCGTTGGGAGCGCTGGTGGCGCTGTGGGCACCCTCGGGGGCGCTGGGGGCGGGGGGGCACCCTCGGGGGCGAGCACCCGGGCGCCGGCGATTCGGACCGCGCTCTGTCGGGGTGACGGGGCCTCCGCTGAGGTCTCGGGTGGGCCGGGCACCCGGAGGAGGACCACGCCGCCCGCCGCGCTGGCCGGGCCCCCGCACCCCGGCGGCGGGTGCGGTCCTTGGGCTCCCACAGGTGCGGCCCCGCGGTGGCGTCTGTCGTGGGGTCAGACGTCTGTCGTGGGGGGGTGGGCGTGAGAGCGAGGCTGGCGACGCTGCCCCTGGCTTCCCTCCCGGTGCCTTCGGGGTTCGGTTCCTCGGGAGGGGACGAGCCGCTGTGCCCGCCGCCGGGTGCCCGCTCAGGAGCCCAGGAGCGGGACGCGAGGGCAAGGGCAAGGGCAAGGCCCGCGGGCCTCGGGCGCCCCTGCCTGCGGGATGGGGCCGTGCCCGCGGCCCCCCCACCCCCACCCCCACCCCGGGCGACTTTGCGGAGACTGTCCTCGGCCCCCGCTCAGCAGCCGCGGCCTGGGAAGGAGGAAGCGCGCGCCCGGCAGGCCTGGGTTCGCCAAGGCTGCACCTGTGGGGGCACGTCTGGGCCGCGCGGCGACCTGGGCAGGTGGCTCCGGGGTCCTGGGGCCGCGCCTCTCCCGCCCCCGGCTGACTGGGCTTCACTCTTCTGCACGACGCACGGAGCCGGTGGGACAGAGCCAGGCCCAAGCCAGCGCCAACCCGGGAAGTTCTGGAAGCCGCGGCAGCCCCCGGAAGAGGCTTGTGGGAAGAAGGCTCCGGGCTCTGGCTCCTCCTCAAGCGGTGTTCTTCCAGCAGCTCACACGGCCCCTCGTTAGAAAACAAAAGATGAGCTCGCCCCTGATACATGTATGAATAAGTGTGTCACCTCTTTCTCTATCTGCTGCCCTGACGATGGACCACAAGGCTGAAAGTAGAGCTGTTCAAGTGATGGGGATAAAACACCAGGTTTGTTGCTTGCCTGATCCAAAAGGCTGTGCACCCTTGTTACACAGCAGACAATATTCATCTTTTCACAAAGCGGGCGCAGGCCGGTACTGGAGAGAGTCTTGATACGTGGGCACATTAGGCCCTGTGGTCAGACTGGTCAGCGGTGGCTTCAGCAGGCTGCCGTGGAGCTCACCTCGGGCAGAGACAGGGTCCCCAGGGGCTTGGCTGGGTGGAAATCAGGAGCAAGTGAGCAGCGATGTGGGGCAGCACGCCCCCCACCCTGTGGCCCCCACTAGGCCCTCAGCAAACCTGTGACCGAGGCTGACACGTGCTGCTTCACAAACCGACCCCCTGAAGTCATTGTCCTTGTCCACCGGGTCTCTTCTGAGTTTTAAATGAAACATATATAGCACAAGCGTGAGGGTTCTGGGAGGGTTCAAGGCAGCCTGGGCTTCCTGTGCGCTTGCTCCCCTGACCCCAGACACGTTCCCCCGACACCCCTTCAGTGCCCATCACACCCTCCTAGCGGCACATGAGGACTGAACAGATACCTGTAGGCAATCCCACCCCAAAGCCATGAGAAAGCCAAGGAACAAAAAGGCAAAATCCCACAAAGACACAGAGAGTGAGAGCAGCAGGAAGAGCACATATGAAACTTACTTTTGGGAAAGGTGAGGGGTGCCGGGAGTGGTTCTGATGGAGCAAAGCAGAGAAAACAGTCCCTCGGTGCCAACAGGGAGGCCCCAGCCAGCAAACGCTAAACTGCATCCCAGAGCCCTGAGAAGCAGTCACAGTGCAGATGGCAGGGGGCCTGGGCTGAGGCAGGTCCCTCCCCCCACCTGACCCCTGCAGCCAGACAGGTGCTATCCCCCACTCCCTAATGTAGGAGAAAACTGGAAGCTTTTTCTCTTCTAGAGAAATCCAACCAGAAAGGCCGTGAGCTAGGGACACAGCAAAGAGTGGGAGAGGCCATGCATAAAATGGGATTAGGAGAAATTCTACGTATTGAATGAGACCTACTTGCAGTCTCCCTCCTGCTGGGCTCCAGTACAAGGGAAACCAGATATGTGACCTGCCGGTAGGAGACCACAGAGTTCTTTTCTGGAGAAACTGAGCCATCCTAGAGAGAAGACCTCCACACATAGATATTCAAGGATTTCACAGTGAAAAGGCTGACTGCTGTCAGGTCACTTTGAAGTGAAGCCAGCTGCCAAAAGACCCCATACAGAACTTCCAATCAGCCTTAGGGCCTCATTCAAATATGGACATAAGGCCAGGGACAGACATGAATAAAAAAAAGGTCAAGAATAAATAAGAAGGGGGGAGAAATCCAGTAGAAACATATTTAAAAAGAAGAATTCAAAAACTGCACTTGTGTAATAAGAGAATATATGCTTCCATGATATAACACGTTTCTATATTTTTAAAAAGTAATAATAAGAGAATAAGAAGAGAACTTCAGGAAATTAAAAATAAAATAGATGGCATTTTTAAAAATTTGTATTTTTAAAAATTCCATGGAAGACAAAGTGAAGAAAGCCCTTGGAAAGTAGGACCAAAAGACAAAGAAATTAAATTTAGGTGATACCACAAATCAGAAAGTTAAAATATCAGTGCAGGAGATCCACAATCAGCTAAGAGAAGGTCTAGAAAGGCAAAATTAGGGAAAACACAAAGAAGGAAGTTATCAAAAATTAATTCAAGAGGATTTACCGACTGAGAGGTAAGGGTTTCCAGCTTGAAAGAACCCATCAAGTGCCCGGCATAATGAACCAAAGAGTCACATACTGGGCTTATCAACACGAAATTCCAGAACCTCAGTATATGCAAAACTAAATGGTTTCCCAGAAAAATTAAGGAGATCACACAAAGCAAATAAAAATGGTGTCAAACTTCTAAAAAACAATTCTGGATATGAGAAGTCAAAAAAGTGTTCAAAATCCAAAGGGAAACTATATAATCAAAGAAGAATTCTATATCCAGCTAAACTATCAAAAATGCAGGTAAAATAAAGACATTGTCACATGTACAGTCTCTCCAAAGTTTTGCCTGCACTATATACCCTTTTTCATGAAGCAACTGGAAGATACACTCTTGCAGAAGACAGAAGAGTGTTGAGATTCAGGAACAAAAAATCAACAACACGGGGTGTTTCCAGGGTAGTGCTCCTTGGAGCAGATAAAGGGAGGGATCTAAGCAAAAAGGAATGGAACTTTCCATTGATGGCTTAATACATTCATTTGTATGGACAACATGTTTTAAGAGTTGGGATAGTTTGGAAAGAACAAGTGATAGCATATGAAAAAAATCTAAGCTGATAAAAAGTGAGGTAATATTAATCCCAGCAGAAGCTTCAAACAAATGTATAAAAAATAAAATCAAGTCACTCGACCCCACAGTGAACAATGTTTACATGGTCATCCTATTCATACTGAAATGAGTTTAATAAAAATGGTACTATAATTAAGCTGGAAGGATGGGGAGAAAACGGGGTGATTAGGATGAGCGTAGTAACTCCTCGGTCCTAATGAGAGGTTGATAGTGTCTCAAAATGATACATAATTTGAGTGTCAACAAGTTGCAACATCCATTTCTTGCCTAGATGGCAAACTAGCACAGGCCACGGTCTCCATCCTGGAAGTCCACCCAAAGTGTAGGATGAGTGGAAATGAGGAAATAGCAGCTGCATGTGGCTTCAGCTGCTGTGAGCTGGGCATTTGGTGGACAGCGAGCTGCGTCCAGGGCCCTGCACCCAGGCAGCCCCCACCACCATGGTAGGAAAGCTTACAGAAAAGCAGCTGAAATCTGATTTTGCTCTGTGGGAATCCTGGAGCAACAGCCCAGCCTCCTGGTGCAGGAGACCCTAGGGATGGAGCCAATGCAGACAACAGCCTCGTGATGTAACATGACAGAGGGGCCAGCCTTGAGGACCTGGCAGCTTCCATCAGGGACTTTCTCCTCTAGGGCCAGCTTCTACCCTTAAGCTTTTGAATAGCTGTCGTTATCCAAACATGAAAGAAAAAGAAAGAGAAAGAAAGAAAGAAAAAGAAGAAAGAAAGAAAGAAAGAAAGAAAGAAAGAAAGAAAGAAAGAAAGAAAGAAAGAAAGAAAGAAAGGCTTAATGATTTAGGAAGTGAGTAGTTCTATGTTAAAAAAAAAAAAAAGTGATCACTTCCCTCCATCCAAGAAACCAAGCAAGTTGAATTGATTCCCATTTGACTTGACATGCTTGGCTGGCAAGTTGGCTCAGTGCCGTGCCCCTCTGCCCCTCTACCCTGCAGAACGAGCCCAGAGATGCCTGACAGCGTCGGGAAATTGCCAAATCACTGGCCACAGGGCAGGATGTCCAAACAAAGAGAGGTTTTCGGTCCGCAGGCCTGGGAATGAAAGCATTTCATTTCCCCAGTCTCTGGTGCACACGGTGCAAATGCCACCCCCACCCCCCACCCCCCAGCTTTTGGAAGGTAATGGAGCCAGTTGCTTCAGATGGACTGATGGTAATTCCTACCAATTAGCTGTATAATAATCATCTGGGCCATGTTTAGTTATCGGAGCAAGAGACTAAATTACATACTACTGCATACCAAATAACTTTTATAATATGTATTTAAAGAGTCAGGAACAGCCAGAAGCCACCAGTAGACCCTTCCACATTTCAAGCGATTTCACTGACATGTTCTGCCATCTTGAGTCTATGTGCACAGCTCAGTTTGACGGTGTGAAAAAGGGAGAAGGAAAAAATACATATGCTGTAACCAAGAAAGGAATGAATCCTCTCCGAGACAGGAGAATGGTGCAGAAAGATAGCAGTCAGCTACACTCAGAGCAAAAGGGTCTTAAGCTTGTGTCCTAAGTTTTCTGAATGTGTTTGGCTTCAAAGATTGTTGTTTTGTTTTTGTCAGTTGGGGGTGGATGGGTCTTCCAACCCAGAGGAAGCCAAGGCTGGATGTAAACTGACTTCATGTGTGGGCCATCTGAATTTTGCTCAATAGCCAGTGGCTGCCCCGTTGCCCCTGGGGGCTCCCCAGGACTCTGATTGGGCTTCTGGTTCCACATCAGCCAAGAAATATGTTATATGAGGGGAATGATCTCAAGGCTGTAATCTTCTCTAAATGCGACCCGCTGGTGCTGGCTTTCAGCAGCAGGCACACCTGATAGAGTTCGAGATGTCGGCCTCACTGATGCCAGGAAGGGAGGGATGCTGATGGTCCAGATACGGGTGGGTGACCCCACTTTTTCCTGGCATCACACCTCACAGGAAGTGGTCTCTACTGGATTGAAATCCATGGCCTCTCTTCTAACTGCTGATTCATGTCTGCCCCAGTGTTGTACAGTGAGTCTGTGGTAAGTCTGCAAGAATTGGCGATTTGCTTTCTTTTCTTACCTCTTCTTCTTTTTTTTTTTTTAAGATTTTATCTATTTATTCATGGGAGACACAGAGAGAGAGCAGAGACATAGGCAGAGGGAGAACCAGGCTCCCTGCAGGGGCCCTCCCTCCATCCCAGGACCCTGGGATCATGCCCTGAGCCGAAGGCAGATGCTCAACCATGGACCTACCCAGGCACTCCTTTTCTTGCCTCTTCTATCCCAAGGAATTGTCTTCTCTGCTGAGCCAAACCTTCCAAACTTGAGTGGGTCCCCCAAGGCCTGCACTGTGTTGGTGGGGACAAGGGGTGGGCAGTGGGGCAAGTCAGTAATCCTTATTCATCTTGGATCTAAAGCTGAGTCCTCCAATCAGTTTATTAGCAACAAAGCTGGCACATCTTTGGCATCTTATTTCTCAATCGGTTCCCAACTCGGAAGGGGAAAAAAATGCAATATTTTTTGACCCTCTAGCTCCCCAGACTTCTACTGTGGACTTTGGCACTTGATCCCCTCCCTACAATAACGGTGGTAAATGACAGCGGAAGTTAGCACTCTACATTTCCACCCCAAAACCTCAGCCCCAAAGCTAAGATGAGCTGAGAGCGACCATGAATCTCACCACCACCACCACCATGATAGGCTGTCCTGAGTGGGACTCAGGTGCGTCTGAAATGTGGCCTCAATTCTGAATGTTGAAATAATATTATCTGATGAGTCCTATCTGTGGCCAGCTTTGAGAAACACCTCATCAGCCCATTGCCCTTCGTTTTCTAGCTTTTACCATGAAAGTAGCTCTGGGCTTCGTATCAGGACAGCTTCAGAAGGGGTTGGGCGGTGGCCCTACCTCAAGCCCTCATAATATTAAGTTGAACAGGGAGCCATGTAACTTACAACATTTGCTTTCCATCAATTACACATGAACAGATCTACTGTCACTCGAGTTTAGCCACCCGGGGGCAATCATTTAAGACCTCTAGGTTTGCATGTCCCATCTGTGCAGGAAGGCCTTGGTCATGCTGCATGACCTTGAAGGCCCCTTCCAGCTCTGATCATATCTGGCCCTGGAAGAGGAATGGCGAATATCTGGCTTGATGGTGGTTCACACACGAAGAAAGGTCATATGCTCACTATGACCCTCCCCTCGCCCCCCATGGAAAACTGCTAGAAGTTTACCCATTAGCTCCCCGAGCATCAGACCTACCTCAAGAATCCACTTCCCTCCTGGGAACAAGATTGGTGGGGGGAGCGCCACTAGAGTGAAAGAGGCTGCCTCCACGGCATATGGGGCAGGAACCCTGTCGTAGGAGGAGCAGTTGAAGGAAACTGCCCGTAACAATTAGGAGGACAGAAGACTGAGAAGAAGCTATCTGGAGACGCTGCATGAAAGGACACATGGCCCTCTGAGCCGGTGAGGTGCTGGAGGGAGGAAGGAGAGCCCAGCGGCACACCCCACGGGCTCTCTGTTAGACCTGCCACACTAGACCGGTTATCTGGAGGGGTCGGGGGCAAAGGTTCAGCACAGGTGACTGGAACCTTCCCTGAGAGGCCAGCTGAGCCCCATCACTGCTACCGTCCAACCCAGAGGTTCTGCGGACGGATTCAGTGCAGCTGGAGAGAAAAGGGGTGTGCTGGCTAGAGGCTGTCACCGTCTCTTCCCGGATCGTTGCAATCCCCTCTCAACTGGTCTCCGCTGCTCATCTCAGCCTCACCCATCCTACGAGCCTCCCTGTTGCCAGAACACTGACACCTCCCTACTCAAACCCTGGATCCTCATTACCTGCAAGATGAAACATGAACTTTTTAAAAATTCATTTTATTTTATTTTTTAATTAATTAATTTTTATTTTTATTTTTTTATTTTTTTGAAACATAAACTTCTTAACACAGTTGACACATCCCCGTGGGCCCGGGACTCTGTCTACCTGACCACCTCATTCATCTCCCTCTGTGCCCTCGTCAGACCCTGGGATGAGCGGCACTGGACCTGTACGCCTCCCTGCCCATGCCCTTCTGGAGAGTTCTGGCTGACCCACCACCCTGTCCGCTGCTTCTCGTCCAGTGCCGGCCACTCAGGGGAGTCCGCCCTCTCTCCCTGGATTGTAACTGCAGGTGCCCAGAGGGCAGGGACTCTGTGCGTCCTTGGACTTTGGAAACCACAGCGCCTGCAGGGAGGTGCTGCGTGTAAATGTCCGGGGTGGAGTGGCTAGCGGAGGAAGAGGGGGAGGAGAGTCACAGCAAACGCCACATGCACAAGGACCTAGTGCCCTAGTGATGAGGCTGGATGGGGGACACAGGGGCAAGGGCATGGCAGCAGGTGCTTCCTGCAGGCGGGTGCTGGTGGGCCCGGGGGGCCGGGGTGGGGAGGGGCGCAGGTGGGGGTACAGATTCCAGCTCTGAGGCAACGGGCAGGCTGAGGAAGGTGAGGAAGCACCGTGCAGGCTCAAGGAGACTCTCAGGGAGTCTGAGAACTCCGGGCCAGAGGGGGTCACTCCCCCTCCCCCACGAGGGCCCCCCAGGGGGGCTTGGCTGTCCTGCCAGCAGGTAAGTGTCACACCTCTCTGCGTGGAATGGAATATGCCCAACAGCCCTTGGGCAGCATTTCACAGAGTGTCCCCTAGGCCAGGGATCCTGGACCTGTTCTCACAGTGATCCACAGGTGAAAATGTATTTCTTAGGATGACCTCATACATATGTAAAATTTAGATGTAGCTGGAAGAAAAGTTTCACAAACAGATCATATCCCCACTGCTCTGATACACCGTGATATTTTCTATTCTGTTCCATTTCATCTTCCTGAAATGGCTTGTTGCAATTCCCTTAACTGATTTCCAGACCCACTGGTGAGTCCCAGCACGTATTTGTGAACTGCGGGCTTTTCACCTCAGAAGTAGTGGGGGGCTTTGTTAAAACATAGATTTCTGGGACTCACCGCAGAAGGACCCAGGAATCTGCACTAAATATATATCACAATGGGGGGGGGCATCTTTGTGTTTGTTTGGAAATTGATGCTTTGGGTAATACTGAAGTCTTTGGAAACCTTCCATCAGCCTCAGTAGAATTTTGTTTATTGATGTCTTCTAATGTCTAATAGATTCACACTTACAGTGCTGTTGGGTTAATACAGGAAAGCAAGAGTGCCTGGCAAAGAATAAATGCTCAATAAATATTTACTGCCAGGGCGCCCAGGTGGCACAGTTGGTTAAGCGTCTGACTCTCGGGTTTGACTCAGGTCATGATCTCAGGGTTGTGAGATCAAGCCCCATGATATACATTTCCCTCCCCCCATAAATAACTATATAAAAATTTTTTAAATTTTAAATATTTGCTACCATCATCATCATTTTCCCTTCCAAACGGAACTGTTGATCCACACACATCTGCTCTTTCCAGAAGTTTCCCCATCATAGTGAATGGCACCATGGTCTCTCAGTTGCTCAAGCCAAAAGCTAGGAGCCATCCTGACCTCTCTTCCCTCACCTCACTCGGCCACCTTCCACTTCACGTGCAGACAGCCCACTGTCCAGGTGTCCTCGATTGCCACCAATGCCTCTTGCCTGAACTGCTGCAACAGCCCCTCTTGCTTCTACTTTTCTTTCCTAACATCCAGGGTGACCTTTTACAAAAATAAATCAGTGGTCACCTCTCATCTGCATTACTTACTTATTACTGCACAAATTACCCCAACATACAAGTGGCTTAAAACTATTTATCCTCTCACAGTTGCTGTGGGTCAGGAATTCTGGAGCAGCTAAGCTGATGATTCTGCCTTCGGTCAAGACATCACCAGGGGCTGTCTTCACTGGAAGGCTTGGCTGAGGCTGGAAGATCCACTTCCAAGAGGGTGCCCTCAACTGGCTTCCGCACATGGGCCTGCCTCGGGCTACTTGCGGGTCTCTAATAACATGGCAGCCATCTTTCCCAGGGAGGGTGATCTGGAGAGAGGCTGCAGCTGCTGTGTCTTTTATGACCTGGCCTCAGAAGTCACACACCATCACTTATGCCTTATTCCATTTGTTGGGAGTGGCTCACCATGTCTGCTCAAGAGGAGGGAATTTGGCTCCACCATTTGAAGGGAATGTCAAAGAATTTGTAGGCATATCCTAAACCACTACACCCTACTTAGAATTCCCAAAGTCCACACCCACCTCCTGGCTATAGGCATGTTGTCTGATTCCCAAACATGCCAAGCTCACTGAGCCCTCCTACCCCTTGATTACTCAAGGCCTTTGTACTTGTGATTCTGGAAGATTCCCTTAGCCGAGCCAATTCTTCCATGTCATTCAGTGTCATCTCCAGGTCTTTCTTTCTGCAAGGACTTTATGACGGTGGACTATACCATAGTCCCCTCATCTTTGAGGGTCAGGAAGCAACTTAACTCTCACTCCTGATTAGCTGTGTGTCCTCCTGGACTGTGAGCCCCCATTTATCACATGGTAAAACCACAGGAGTTAGGATGGTATGACGCTGCACCAGGCCTCCAGGCCGTGTGAGAACACTGCCAGACCAAGAGCGGACCCAAGACGCTCTTCCAGGATTGTCACCAGTTCCCTTGTCAATCCGAAATGCACCAGCGTCAGGAACCAATATCCCTAAAATCCAGCCCATTTTGTCTCGTTAGAAATCTAGGAAAAACGACCCGGGAAGGTGTTCTCCTTCCAACTCAGAAGCCACCAGGAAGCTCTCCATCACTTTCATCCTGGCCCAGCGTCACACCGTCCTAACTCTTACGGTTGTTAGCCTGCGATGCAAGAATTCATTTACGTGAATCGCACAAAAGAAACTTGTGCACTTTTTCATTGACTGTTTTGAATCTGAAGTTACTTTTTTTGCTTTTCTCTAAATTTACCAAAATTTGCTCGAAAATGACCCCTGCCCCACAGGGTAAGAAATTAAAACTCTGGTGAAAAAAAAAAAAAAAAGACTCTGGTGAAAGGCGTGGGCGTTGCCGATCGTGAACCTGGGCGGAGAAAATCACGATGCTTGTTTTGAAGATGAACAGAAAGCAGGTGGAAATAAATTCTGTTCCAGGGGAGCAATTTTTGCTAAAAAGATTCACATTTCCTTGAGGGTTTTATCCAGAGTAGATCAATGCAACTAAAGCAGAACAACATGTAGTTTACAAAAACCCCGTGCTTCTCTCCTGTGAGGCAAGCGATCACACTCTATCTGTATACGACTTCATTTCAGACGCTTCAGACAGCACACGCACTACATCACTTTTATTGCTGTCAGGCTCCACACTGCTGCTGCTGCTCCTTTAGAAAGTCTCTGTGATCCTGAGAACTTTCCTGCTAATCATTTTCCCTTTGCTAATGACCCTAACCTTCCACCAAATGACTTCTCTGTGTCAGCCTTCACTTTACATCTCCCTCCTTCCTCACTCCCTCTTCTCTCTCAGATTTCCCATTTTTCAAGCCACCATGCGGATTCTCGTCTGTTGAATTTCACCTCCTTCTTCCTGTCCTGGATTGCCTATTACCTATCGCAAAGGTCATTTTAAGTGTAATTCAGCTGAAATTACTTTATTTTCTAATGGACACATTTTCTTCTCTCTCTAGGTCCCTCCCTCTGTGCCAGGCCTGCCTCCGCGCTGTCTCCTGCCCTCCCTCCCGCGCCACCCACCCCCCACGACAAACACAAATCCCAGTTTTCAAGGACCTCTCCATTCTTAATTGCTCTCCATGGAAAGAAATGCAGATGAAAGCAATCCCCTAGATCTGCTGCTTTAAAGGCTAAGATTTATAGGTTCATGGCCTGGCCATGGGGGTTAGGGGGAGGGGGTGTTTCTAGGATAAATGAAAACAACAATAAAAATCACACACCGAATCTGGAAGACCCCGGATATAAAATCCACTCTTCTTGGAGTACTAGGAATCCTGGCAGCGATTCCAAGTTCTAAACTCACCCCAAACTCTCAGGACCACATGTAAAATGGCTGGGGAGGCTCACCAAAGTGACTTCGACCTGTCAAGACGCGGGGTATGCATGTGTGTAATGTGAGTGTGTGTGTGTGTTTGTAGGTGTGCGTTGGGGGAAGCAGAGATCAGTGGGCTTTCTGGCTTTGGTGGGTCTGCCTCTCAGCTCCTGAGATGTTACTCACCCAGCTGGCACTTTCCAGAAGGTTCTGTCCCCACTTCTTCCTGGAGCAGAGTGAGTGCCTGGGGAAGACTACTCCACCCCCACCCCCCAGCCCCAGTCAGTCTACAATGAGGGACAGCGTATGTTGGGTCTTCTGAGCTGTGGTGAGTCTTCACCGCCTTTGACTCTCATCAGGTTCACAAGGAAGCTAAGGGCCTGACCCCAGGGGAGCCCTTGCAATGTGTCCACATCCATCCTGGCCAGGCCACCAAGACTCCCACCCCGAAGAGACCAACGAGCGCTGCTCTGCCTTCAGTATTCGAGGACCTCACGCAGGGACTTTGGCCCGGTTACTCAAGGCCTTTGTGCCTGGAATTCTGGAAGGTTCTCTGAGCAGGGCCGCTTCCCCCTTGTCATTCAGCGTCAGCCAGGTTCCCCTTGCTTCCGGGCCCTGGGTGGCCACAGGGGATGGATTTCCTGTCAACTGAAGAACTCTAAATGGTTAAGTTGAAACTGCAGCAGACAAGCCTCCTGGGTCGGGAGGGGTGGGGGATGGGGGGCTCTCCTCCTCCCCCCCAGCCTCACTGCCCCCCTTTCCATGGCCTCAAACTGACGGGTTTTATTGACAAATGGTCCTACTTGGGTGTTGCCTTTCTTTAAAGCAGGTACCGATAATGAAAGCGGGGTGACCGAGGGCGGTGGCCCGGCCGGGCGGCGGGAGGGGCCCCGGGGGGGGGCAGCCGGCAGCGCGGGGGGCCGGGCCAGGAGGCCCGCTCGCTGGCAGCGCCGCAGCCCTAATGACAGGACAGCGTGTCCGTGCACCGTCTAATTAATCCCATATTTTCACACAGCATAATTACGGAGCCGGCCTGAGTTATTTGGCGGCTGGGGGAGGAGGCGCGCCCTGTCCTCCGCTCGGCTCCTCGCAATTTATTCTGCTCCCGGCTCGACACGGCGGAGCCCGGCGCGGGCCGATCTGTCATCGCGGCGTTATCACCGAGCGCACCCCCTTCCTTCCCGGGCTGCGAGGCCGCCGCAAATTGCTATTTTTATGGCATATGATAAAGGCAATGCTACCTGATGTTCACATTTTTAACTGTCTGGTGCGGGGAACCCTCGGCCCCGCGTGCCCTCGAGCGCAGGGCCCCCCGTGCAGGCCCCCCGTGCCCAGTGACCCCCGTGCCCAGCGCCCCCCATGCACCCAGCATCCTCTGTGCGCCCAGTGACCCCCGTGCCCAGCGCCCCCCATGCACCCAGCATCCTCTGTGCGCCCAGTGACCCCCGTGCCCAGCGCCCCCCATGCACCCAGCATCCTCTGTGCACCCAGTGACCCCGCTGTGCCCAGCATCCCCCATCTATGCCCAGTGCCCCCCATGCGCCCAGAGCCCCACATGCCCAGCGCCCTCTGTGCACCCAGCATTCCCCATGCCCAGTGCCCCTCATGTGCCCAGGGCCCCCGGTGCTCAGAGTCCCCCATAAACCCAGTGCCCTCTGTGTTCAGCAACCCCCATGCGCCCAATGCCCCCCATGCCAAGTTCCTCATGTGCTCAGGGCCCCCATGCCCAGTGTCCCCTATGTTCAGCACCCCCCATGCGCCCAGGACCCCCGTGCCCAGTGACCCCCATGCTCCCACACCCTTCATGACTAGCACCCCTGTGCCCATTACCCCCACATGCGCCCAGTGCCCCTCATGAACTCACACCCCCTGTGCCCAGCACCCCTCATGCCCTGCACCCACCCACCCATGCACCCAGTGTTCCCCATGCCCAGTGCCCCCTGTGTGCCCAGTGCCCCTGTCACCCCCCCCCCCCATGGCTCAGGCCACTGCTCCTCCCACAGCTCACTCTCCCCTCTGCTCCAATATGCCTTCTTGGTCCCAGGTCATCTTTCTAAGAAACTGTTTCCATCCCAGCTGCACTGTGGTCTTCCTGCCCCTTTGGGTCCAGGGTATTTGCCAGAGCATCTTTGCACATGATTACTCACCTTGGACACACTGTAAAGTGGTAAAGCCCCCGCTGGTGCAGTGGAAACACCGGCTCCCCGGGTGGGCCGTTCAGACAGGGAGGCCTGTGCTCTGTGGGTTCAAAGCCAGCCTCCGGCTCAGGGGTCAGGGGTCAGGAGTCCAGGGGCCATCCATGGGCCAAGAGAGAGCTCAGAACACAGGGGCCCCTCGGCTAAGGAAGGCTCCAGAATCAGCTCATGCCCCCACCCAAGGCTGAGGGACTCCTTGCATCTCTGACCCCTGGGAACTGAGTGCACGGGTCTGCCCCTCACCCTCCCAAGCCTCAGTATTTAGAGGGCACAGAAGGGAAGTGGAGTGCGCCCCCCGCCCCAGGACCACACAGGCTGTGCAGACACTCTTCTGCAGGTGCGCTGGGAATGGAGCAGTCCCCTACACCGTGGAAGGACAGACCCCTCTGGGAAGTGTTCTTAGTCTCTGGGGACAGTGGGAGAGGTCTGAGTTCAAGGATTAAGCAGGTTTCATGTTTAGAAATAAAATCAAGAAATGAAAAGTAAAGCGTTTCAACAGATTTCTGAATAGTTTCTGTCAAAATGCCTTCTTTTGGGGGGCTGTTCACATACTTGAGAGATGCACCATTAACCCTGTGCTTTGTAAAACCAGGGCTTGATGCCTCTCATCCAACTCCTTTGCCAATGTCATTGGGTAATTTTGAGGACAAATAGGGCACATGTTGAGCCCCTTGGGGGGGCAAACACTCTACAAAGTTTAAAAATTATATTTCATCGTCTTACCACCACGTGTCTGCCATTACCCAGACCATGGAAGTTATAGTCACTACTCTCAATAATTTTGAATATCAAAGGAGGATAACTCTTGGAGGTCACTTGGACAGTTTAAACAAACCACCTTTAGCAAAATACTTACTTAAAATAGTAAGCTACGGATTTCCTTTTGAATATCTGGCAAATGGAGCCGCGTGGATTCCACTCCCGACACCTTCTGTAACATTTTGGTGAGATCCAGTGGGGAGATGGCAAAGTGCACGTGTTGCAAGTGTATAGCTCGGTGCGTTATCACAGACCAACCCCGTTATGTAACTTGAAATAGGCCATGACCCCAGGGGCTCCACCTGCTGGCCCCCAACACCGCAGGTTAGTGCTGCCTGTTTTGTACACATGTGATGGAACCGTGGCTGGAGGACAGAGTAGATCACGTCTCTGAGATTCACCCACATTTTGTACATACACCCTCGCGTCTTTATTATTCATGTGTCTGAGAATCTGAACAGGCAAATGGACAATGGCCAGACCATATATAAAAAGGAGAATGCAACCCATGCCCCTAGCCACCTGCCCGGGAAACCAACCCCCTTGTCAGAAATAAATAGTCTGGGAAGGCCTCTGCCCCAGGTTGGACTTGCAGGAAACTGGATTGCTCTCTCCGGTGATAATCCCCCCAACCTCCAACCTAGGCTCAAGCACAGGAAAGCCAAATATGCACCTCGAACCAGTGACAAGGGACACCCTGCTTCTAGCTAGCTTCCCGTGGCTTCCCCCCGCTGACAGCCTCCGTCGAGGTGGACGGGGAGCCTTCCCTCTTTCCATACAGAACATTCCCACTCTTCTTCCTGCCTTGAGTCTGGCAAACACAAGGGATGGCTGCCCACCCCCTCGCTGAGCGTCTTCTAGGAGCCTTGTCTTTCCTCAACTGCTCGGTCTTCATTCATCTCCACCGTCCACTCTTCATTTACAGATGACACATGTCATTACCACTGATGTGTCCCTGTTTCCCGGTATCACATCCTGCTCAATCCATTGCAGATGGGCATTTGGGCTAGAAATAAAATCGAAGAGAGACCAAAAGTGCTTCTGTGACCATTCTTGCACATGCCTTTAGGTGAACCTGGCGGTGCAGTTGTGGCTGTGGTTGTGCCACATGCGCTGCCCCGACACCATGGGGAACCGCTGCTCCCACCTCTGCCAATGCTGGGTATTTTGTGTCTTTTTCATTTCAGCCACTCTGGTAGCTTTTCAGTGCAATTGCAATGTGGTTTTAATTTGCAGCTATGTAGCAACCAATGCCACTGAGCAGCTCTTCATACATTCTGTGACCATTTGGCTCGGCTATTGGCTTTCTTTTTTTAATATTGCAATCTTTTAAAAAATATTTCTCAGGGCTCCCGAATGGCTTCATCTAGGAAGCGTCTGCCTTTGGCTCAGGTCACGATCTCGGGGTCCTGGGACCAAGCCCCGGGTTCGGTTCCCTGCTCAGTGGGGATCCTGTCTGCTTCTCCCTCTGCTCCTCCCCGTGCTCGCTCGCTCTGTCTCTCAAAGAAATAAAATATTTCAAAAATATTTCTAGATTTTCATATGTTAGAGCAGTTTTAGGTTTACAGCAAAACTGAGAGGAAGGTACAGAGATTTCCCCTAGACCGCCACCCCCATACCTGCGTAACCTCCCTCGTCACCAGCATCACTCACTGGAACACTACAATTTTTTACTGAGCATGAAGCTACGTGGGCACATTGTCACCTAGTTTATGTTGGATGCACTCTTGGTGTTGTACGTTCTATGGGTTTAGACCAACATGTTTCAATCGTGTGGTATCATACGGAGTATTTTCACGACCCTACACGTTCTCCATGCACTGCCTGTTTGTCTGTCCTCCCACCCACCCCCAGCCCCCAGCAGTGTCCGATCTTTTTACTCTCTCCACAGTTTTGCCTTTTTCAGAATGCCACAGGGTTGGAATCATACCAATCATACCGTATGGAGCCTTTTCAGATTGGCTTCTTTCACCTTCATGATGTGCATTTAAACTTCCTCCATGTCTTTTCATGGCTTGATGGCTCATTGCTTTTTATTACTGAATACTATTCCATTGTCTAGGTGGACCAGAGTGTATCTGTTCACTTAGTGAGGGACATCTTGGTTGTTTCCAAGTTTGGGAAATTGTGAATAAAGCTGCTACACACACCCATGTGCCGGTTTTTGTGTGGACATAAGCTTTCAACAACTTTGGGTAAACACTAAGGAGCATGATTGCTGGATCACATGGTAAGAGTATGTTTAGTTTTGCAAGAAACTGTCAAACTGTCTTCCAAATTGCCTGCGCAGTTTGCATTCCCACCCTAATGTATAAGAGTTCCTGTTGCTTCACAGGCTTGCTAACATTTGGTATTGTCAGTGTTCTGGATTTTTGCCAGTCTAATAGGTATGCAGTGGCAGCTCGTTGTTTTAATTTGCATTTCCCTCACAGCATGTGGTATGGAGCTCCTTTCTATACACTTATTTTCTTGCTATGTGTATTAATATACACAATTTTATATTAATCTTATATCCTGCCTCCTTGCTGAAATAATTTATTAGGTATAAAAGGTTTTCTGTGGATTCCTCGAGATTTTTATATCCAAGGTCATGTCATCTAAAAATAGATACTTTGACTTCTTCCTTTGCAACCATGACAGCTTTTTCTTTCTGTTGGTTTACTGTCCTGCCTAGAACCTTCAGTACAATACTGAATTGAAGTGGTGAGAGGGATGTTTTGTCCAGTTGCTTGTTCTAGGAGCAAAGTATTCAGCCTTTCACCTTGAGTATGATGTTAGTTCTGGGTTTTTCATAGATGGGTCTTTATTTTCGGTTGAGGAGGTTCCCATTGGACCAACTCTTAGGAGTTCATGGAGTGGTGTTGGTTAAAAAAAAAAAAACAACATGAAAGGCTATTTGATTTTTGTCCAATGCTTCTTCAGCATCCATTGAAATGACCATGTGGTTTTTTTCTTTCTTCTAATAACACAGTGTATTCTAATAACGTAATATAAAACCAATATTGCATCTCTGGGATAAATCCCACCTGGTGACGATGTATAATCTTTTCTATATGTTGCTGCATTCCGTTTGCTAAGCTGTTGTTGAGGATTTCTGCATCCACATTCATAAGAGATATTGGTCTGTCGGTTTTTTTTTTTTCTCATGATGTATTTGTCTAGTTTTCATACCAGGGTAGTTTTGACCTCATAGAATGAGTTGGAAAGTGCTCTATTCTGTTTGTTTGTTTGTTTGTTTGTTTGTTTGTTTTTTAGGGTGGGGAGATTTTGCGAAGGATTGGTATTCATTCCCTTTTAAATGGTAGAAATCACCAGTGATGCAACTATGGACCTGGGCTTCCTTGGTGGGAGGTCTTAACAATTTCTAATGCAATCTCTCTCCTTCTTACATGTCTACTTAGACCTTCTATTTATTCTAGAGTCTGTTTAAGTGCTTTCTGGTCTTCCTAGAAAGTTGTCCATTTTATCTGTTCTTTAATTTCTTGGCCTAGAGCTATGCACTGTTTCCTTATAATCGTTTTCATTTCCGTAAGAGTAGCTATAGTGTTCCTGCTTTCATTTTTGATTATACTAATTTGAATCTTTTCTCTTGATCAGTTAAAGGTTTGTCAATTTATTGATCTTTTCAAAAAATCAACAACATTGGTTGTATTGATTTTCTTTATTGTTTTCCTACTGTGTTTCATTTATTTCTGTTCTAACCTTGATTATTTCTTTCATTCTCTTTGCTTTGAATTTAGTTTCTTCTTCCTAGTTTCTTAAGGTAGAAAATTAGGTTATTGAGTTGAGATCTTATTTTCCATATTGTCGTTTCCAGCCAAAGATGTCCCTCTGAGCACTGATTTAACATATCCCATGACTTTGGGTATGTTGTGTTTTCATTCCATTAATCTAAACGTATTTTCTCATTTTGTTCATGATTCTTCTTTAACCCCCTACTTATTTAGGAGTGGTGGTGTAATTTGTACATATTTGTGAATCTCCTGAATTTTTTCCTCTCATTGATTTCCAATTTTATTCCATTGTATTTGGAGAACACACTTAAAAAAATTTTTTTTGTTTTTTTGACAATTTTAATATTTATTGTTATGTTTATATATTTGATATAACATTTAAATATTAATATATTATAATTTATATTTATCCTGGTGTTCTGTTCTTCCCTTTCTCTTACACTTACTGAGCTTTTTTTTTAATTGGAGTTAAATTTGCCAACATATAGAATATCACTCAGTGCTCAGCCCGTCAAGTGCCCCCCTCAGTGCCCGTCACCCAGTCACCCCAACCCCCCACCTACCTCCCTTTCCACTACCCCTTGTTCATTTCCCAGAGTTAGGAGTCTCATGTTTTGTCATCTCACTGATATTTTCACTCCTTTCCCCTTTCACTATTTTTTATATTCCGCAAATGAATGAGACCATATCATGATTGTCCTTCTCCAATTGACTTACTTCACTCAGCATAATACCCTCCAGTTCCATCCACGTCGAATCAAATGGTGGGTATTTGTCACTTCTAATGGCTGAGTAATATTCTATTGTGTACATAGATCACATCTTCTTTATCCATTCATGTTTTTATGGACACCGAGCCTCCTTCCACAGTTTGGCTATTGTGGACATTGCTACTGTAAACATTGGGGTGCAGGTGTCCCCACGTTTCACTGCATCTGTATCTTTGGGGTTAATCCCCAGCAGTTCAATTGCTGGGTTGTAGGGCAGATCTATTTTTAACTCTTTGAGGAATCTCTGCATAGTTTTCCAGAGTGGCTGTACCAGTTCACATTCCCACCAACAGTGCAGGAGTGTTCCCCTTTCTCCACATACTCTCCAACATTTGTTGTTTTCTGTCTTGTTAATTTTCACCATTCTGACTGGTGTGAGGGGAGATCTCATTGTGTTTTAGTTAGTTAGTTAGTTAGTTAGTTAGTTAGTTAGTTAGTTAGTTTGTTTTAAGGAGCCTCGGTGTCCATCGAAAGATGAATGGATAAAGAAGATGTGGTTTATGTATACAATGGAATATTACTCAGCCATTAGAAACGACAAATACCCACCATTTGCTTCGACGTGGATGGAACTGGAAGGTATTATGCTGAGTGAAATAAGTCAATCAGAGAAGGACAAACATTATATGGAGAACACACTTGTATGATTTCAGTTCTCCACATTTACTGAGGCTTATTTGTGGCCTAACACATGGTATCTCCTGGAGAAGGGGGAATGCTCTATCATTGGTGAGGGGTGTTTTACAGATGTCCATTAAGTCTAGCTGGCTTGGAGTGTTGCTAAAGACTTCCATCCCTTTGTTGATCTCCTGTGTGTAGTTGTTCTGTCCGTCATTACAATTGGGACATTTACATCCCCAACTCTTACTGTTGAAATATTTGTTTCTACCTTCCATTCTGTCAGTTTCTTCATGCTTTTTAGGCTTCTGTTGCGGGTGCACATATGTTTGTAGTTCCTGTATCTTCCAGGTAGATTGATCCTTCCCAATATAAGATGTCCCTCTTTATCTCTAGTAACTTGATTTGTCTTTGAGTCTATTTTGTGTGATATTGGTATAGCACAGTGGCTCTTTCACCATCTCTCTACTTCCAATTTATTTCTATCTTTTTTTTAAAGATTTTATTTATTTATTCATGAAAGACACACACACACACAGGCAGAGACACAGGCAGAGGGAGAAGCAAGCTCCATGCAGAGAGCCTGATGTGGGACTTGATCCTGAGACTCCAGGATCACGCCCTGAGCTGAAGGCAGGTGCTCAGCCACTGAGCCACCCAGGGATCCCCTTATTTCTATTTTTGAATCTATAAGGTATCTTATATAAAGACTAAGTAGTTGGATCTCACTTTTTAAATTCAGTCTGATGATCTTGCCTTTTTAATGGATTGGTTAATTCATTAATATTAATGTTTTTATTAATATGGTTGATATATTGCTTTTCTTTTCCTATACGACTCACATTTTTAATTTTTGTCTGTTTCTCCTTTCCTGACTTCTTTTGCATTAAGCAGATATACTTTCTAGTGTAGCATTGTGATTCCATTAATGATTTTTAAAATCTACATATTTTTCATTATTTCCTTAATGCTTACTCTAGGGCTTATATCTTAATTTATCAGATTCTACTTCAGGCATGTGTACTACCTTAATTCCAGTGAGATACATAAACTGTTCTCCTTTAGCTTTATTTCCTCCACCCTTTTCTATGTCATTATTATTATTATACATATTATATCTGTCTATTTTACAAACCCAACAATACACTTTTATAATTATTCTTATGTGCAATCTCAGGTCTTTTAAAGAAACTGAAAGAAGAAAGGAGAAAAGCATGTATTTATAGAGTTTGTTATATTGATCTTCTAATTTTCCATTTCTGGTGTTCTCTTCATCTCTTTCTTTGGATTTTTGTTATTTTTATTTTTTTTTATGATAGTCACACAGAGAGAGAGAGAGAGAGAGAGAGAGAGAGGCAGAGACACAGGCAGAGGGAGAAGCAGGCTCCATGCACTGGGAGCCCGATGTGGGATTCGATCCCGGGTCTCCAGGATCGCGCCCCGGGCCAAAGGCAGGCGCCAAACCGCTGCGCCACCCAGGGATCCCTCTTTGGATTTTTGTTACCATTTGATGTCACTTCATTATTGCAGTTCAGCATTGCAACCCATCAGCCTCCTTCATGCCATTACTGCCACATACATTACATTTCTGTATGTTCCAGGTCCTCCAACAGAACTGAACACATATTGTTTTATGCAATTGCTTTTTGAATAACTTGAGGACAAAGAAAAAATTCGAAGTTTTATTGCATAATATAGATATTCTATTTTATAGTTACCTTGACCAGTGCTGTTTGTTTTTCTATGTAGATTCATATTATTGTGTGGTATCACTGGCTTTCAGCGTCAAAAACTTCATTTAGTATTTCTTGTAAGTCAGGTCTGTTAGCAACAAATTCTGTTTTTGTTTATCTGAGAATGTTTTCATTTTACATTCACTTGTGAAAGATAGTTTTGCTGGATATAGGAATCTTGGTTGACAGGGTTGGTTTTTTTTCTTTTTTGTTTTGTTGCTTTGAATATATCTCACTGTCTCTGGTCTCCATGGTTTCAAATGAGAATTCAGCTGTTAATATTATCGGAGTTCCCTGAACATATTTAGTAGTTTTTCCCGCAGCTGTCAAGATTTCCTCTTTCTCTTTGGTTTTGAATATTTTGACTATATTGTGTGTCTGTCTAGGTGTGTATTTCTGCATTTTCCTACTTGGAGTTTGTGCATTATAGATTTATAGGTTAGGTCACCTCAATGGTGTCCTACATTTTTATGAGGCTCTGTTTATTTTTTCTCATTTATTCTCTCTCTGATCTTCAGATTGCTTAATCTCTATTAATCTGTCTTCAAGTTATCCCATTCTTTTTTCTGCCAGCTCAAAATAACTGTTAATAGATTTCAGTGACATTTTAATGCCTATTGTACCTCTAAACTCCAGAATTTTCATTTAGTTCTTTTATACATTTTCTATTTTGTCGTGACAGTCTCTGTTTGATGAGTCATTGTTATCATACTTACCTTTAATTTTTGAAGATGGTCTCCTTTCGTTCTTTGAGCCTGTTATTTGAGGTCCGTCTACTAAGTCCAACATCTAGTCCTGCTCAAAGGCAGTTTCTATCACCTGCTTTTTAAAAAAACTGTATGTGAGTCACACTTCCTTGTTTACTTTTTTTAAATGTCTTGTAAATTTTTGTTAAAACTTTAATGTCTTAGATGATATATTGTAGCAACTCTGGATATTGACACTCCCTCTGAAATGTGTTGTTTTCTTCATCTGTTTATTGTTTGCCTATTTGCTTAGTGCTGCAGCTAGATTAATTCAGTGAATTAGTCTATTGCCTCTTTCTTGGGCAGACTCTTTTGTCTCTGCTCCTACTTTTTCTTTACTTTGTATTGCTAAGTCTGGCTTCCTCGGGGTTATCCTTGGTCAGCCACTGACTGTCAGAGGTTGTGCCTAAGTCCCTATATAAGGAAGCTTTTCACTCTTTCCCTTTGTCTCTGTGTGTGATTGGGAGGCATAGGGCAAGTTTACAGGTCCTCTGCCCCACGGAGACCTGTAGCTCAGAGGTTCCCTCTCTAGTACCTCACAGGTCATGACCTGGGCATGTTATTCTTGAACATCATGGATGATTGTGATTTTATCAGGGCTCTCTTTTCCTCTTTTGTCTTGATCTTCCTGTTAAATTTCTGGCTAGCCTGATGGTATCACACTCACCTATTAGCCTTCTATCACTGCTACCTGATGGCTCTACTGTTGACAGCAATGCCCTCTGGCACAAATTTCCTCACAGTCTGATCAACACAAGGTTGGGCCTGTTGGCAGGAGAAGATGCTGCCAACCTTTGAGGCTTCTGTGGCTGTCCTCTGGGCAGAAACATTGTGCTACAGAGCAGAAGCTGTAGGGTGTGTGCATGAGGGGGCAATGTGGGAACTGGTGCCACTGCCCAGCTGCCACCACCTCCTACTACAGATCTTCCTCAGTGCAGAGCCAGGGGTGATGGGATAGCTTCTGTCCACTGGCTGCTTTATCCACTAATTATAGCTCTTCCTCCCCGGAAATATGGGGGTTATGAGTACTTAGCTGCTGTGCCTAGAATTACTCTTCTACACATGGAGCTGTGTGGATGGAGCACTGCACTCTTCACCAGCAGCCCTACTCAGGTCTCCTTGCATCACTAGCTGGGCATGGAAGCATAGACGAGTTGCCTGGCTTCTGCAACCTTATCAGGGAAGGCTTTTTGTGGCACACAGCTGTGGGACTTAGGATATGCAATGTTCAGCCATTGTTTTATTTGACCCAGAATAGGTCTTTCACCTGAGGCATCTGGGAGGTGGGGCCTGCCACTTGGCTTCTGAGCCTGCTGGATTAACTCTCCCGCAAGAAGGAGATGCATAGAGACTGGGTTCAACCCAATGCTCAAATGCCAGAGTCTCTCATTGTTCTCACCAAGTTTCCATAATTGTGCTGGATGCATGGTTTTAATTTTGTTCAATCTCTAGAGATTTTGAGGATTGTCTCTGCTAATTTTAACCATCTTAATAGATATCTTTTGGTGGGAGGAGCTTCCTTATCCTCACACTGCATTCTTAAAGTCCAGCCTCTGGCTCTTCTCTTTTTGTGAAGTGTCTATTTATGTCATATTCATATTCATATTCAATACATATTTATATTGGGCTGTCTATCTTCCTATTGATTTACAGCAGGTGATATGTATATTTTTGTAAATGTACTTTCTTAGAAATATGTCTTACAAAATATGCCCACTTTGTGGTTTGCATTTTTAAATATCTTAACGGTATTTTTTGATGAATAGGAGTTTTAAGTTTTAATATTGTCAATGATTTCTTTGATGGTGTTTTTATAGCTACTCTTTTGTTTAAGAAATCTTTGCCATCCCAAAGGTCACAAAGATATTCTCTTGTGTTTACTTCTAGAAGTTCTTTTATCTTCCACATATAGATCTGCAAGCCATCTGGAATTGACTTTTGCTTAGGCAACGAGGTACTTAATTTTCTTATATGGATATCCAATTGACTTATCATTTTTATTGAAAATACCATCCCTTCCTCACCACATTACAATATCACATTTATCCTTAATCAGACTATATTTGTGTAGGCTTATTTCTGGAATCCTTATCCTGCTCCACTGGGAAGTTTATCTAACTTTGCCCCAATACTACATTGTCTTAATTACTATAGATTCATCAAAGTTCTTAATATCAGCAGTTTAAGTCCTCTAGCTTACACTTCTTTAAGATTGCTTTGGTTATTCTCGGCCCCTTTTATATATTCATGTGAGTTTTGGAATTAGTTTGTCAATTTCCACAGGGGGGAAAAACAGCTGGGAGTTTTATTAGGATTGTATTTAACTTATAAATCAATTGGAGGAGAATTGACATTATTAACATATTGAGTCTTTGAATCCATGAATACGGTGTGTCCCTTTCTTTATTTATATCTTTTATTTTTGTTCTCTTAAAACTGTTTTATACTAGTTAGTACAAAGTCCCTGCATATCCTTTCAGATTACTTCTAGATATTTGATGCCCTTAATACTGTTGTAAATAGTATCATCTTAAAATTTAATTTTCTGTTTATGGCTGGTATATAGAAGTACTTATTTTTTAAATATTCACCTAGTTATCCAAAAATCTCCCCCCTCATTCAATTTTTCAAGTTACCAGTCTAACTACTTTCCTCAGGTGAAAAAGATTGTGTTTGTCAGACTCTTCAGTTTACAGTACATTACTGCCACTTCTCCCTGCAAGGCTCCTCTCACACATGGTTTCTTTGTTTGCTCATCCCTTTTAGCCACCACCACCATATATGAGCAGCAGAAGTCCCTGAGTTAAAATTCATAGTTGCATTTTCCTGCATGCAAATAATTTTATGGTAGCCCTATTGCTTCTTAGGCATACAATTGGCCTAATACTGTAGCTGTGGGACAGAGCCTCCTAGGAATGGTAATAATAATAATACAGAAGCAGTAGTAGTGATAGTACTAGTGCTTCTCTATGAGCATTATCATATGCCAATGTCATTAATATGAATTCAGTCACTGGCATCCTGATGTTGTGATGCCCTCATCCTGATGTCATGATACCCTTAATTTATAAACTATTTTTAAAAATCTACTAGTACTCATCACCATATTAAGCTTTCTGTAATAAAAGTAACATGGACCTGATCATGGTGCTCTGGTTCTGTATTAGGTAAGGCTAACACCTCCATAGATATGCACGTTCAGAATTTATGAGTCTTGGAGTAAGAATATAAACCAGCATGCACATGCATGACAGTATGTGCAAACTGTGGGTCTGAGGACACTGGGGAGTGATCTCTGGGTGGGGCTCACTCTCCACATCCTCTCTGTCTCATGTGCCTTATTATATTGGCATGTAGTTTACCTCTTCCAGGTCTCACCCCATATATCTGCTTTACATACCTCTGAGTTTCATTTCCTAGTGAGAGGTTAAGACTCAAAACACAAATACTCCTAGCCTTTTGTCACTGTAACAAATGAGTGTGGAGGGGCTCCTGTATTCCAGGCATAGGCCTGGGCCTGGTGAGCAGGATCCGGTGGGGAGCACCAAGCACAGCAGGGCATCAACAACATTGGAGGGCTGGCTCAGAAGCCCTTCCAAAGAGCCAGTTCTGAGAGCAGGGATGAGTAGGATGACTCTGAGCATAAGGAAGCAGGGCTCACAGGAGAGGAAGCCACAGAAAGGAGAGTCGGGGACCCTGGAAGACACACTCTATGTGATTGCCCGTTTCCCCCTGAGCCCGGCGCATTGAGAAGAAATCGACTGAGGAAATCCTAATCAGATCTCAAATTTTTGTATCAAGTTCTACCAAGTTACATTTATTTTTATGTCTGATGTACCTGACATCAAATAAACAGTTATTTTTTTAAATTGGGTGCATCACAACACTATGACATAGCCAACCTTTAAAAAAAATGAATGATTTATTTAAAAGGTTGGATGTGTCATACGAGTGTCTAAATCAGCGAGTGAAAAATCAGACATCCCGGCAGCTGGGGCAGCCAGCAGAGAACAGAGGAGTGAAAATGGTGCAGATTAAACAAAGGGTATTTTTTCCCCTAAGAAATTAGTAAACAGTGTGTAAATATGACATTACATGGCTGAAATTAAAGTTATTAGGGTGTATGTACTTTGCATTACCCTACAGAATGCTTGTTTAAACCTGATTGTGGTAACCCTTTCTGTTTTGGTGATGATATTTTTTTTAACCTGTTAATGGGTTTTACAAATGTGCCCAGTTCTGTTTTGCTATCAGAAGCTTGGGATGCTGGAAGCCCCACCAACAAACATGTGCATCTTTTCTTTTATCTCCTTGCCTGAAGATGCCACAGAATGTCTAGTTGTGTTGAAAAAAACAGAGTGAAGAAGTGAGCAGATCTTGGAGATCACATGATGCCTGGGTTTCTGTCTGTATGGTACCTGTCTTCACCACTTAATCGTACAACCTCCAGAAGGAAATGCTGTAGACTGTGGGGAGATGGCTTGTCCAGGCTGTGAGGGGACTGGGGTTGTGTCCTAGTATGTCGACTTTTATCTGTGTGACCTCTAACAATCCTTTGACCCTCTCTGGGCCTTCTCTTGTTGGTGGATTAAATAAGAGGTTGGATTCCAGAGGCTCTTAAAGGTCCTGCCTGTCTCTAACATCCAATTATGCGAGGTCTCTAATGCCTTTAATTGCAGGATCCATGCCCAATGTGTCTCTCCGGAGCAGCACAGTGTATAGGGCACTCAATGAAAGATTGTTGGGTTGACTTGAGCTGAGAGAGTTGTCCAAGGTGAGCTGAAGGTTGGGCTGGAAATGAAGCATTGGAATCCATAATAAATATTTGCGGCCAAGGGAGAGCTGTATTGGGGTGAACTGGTCTGGATCATTGGACGTGGGATTTGGAGGCTCCCAGGGGAAGTGGGCAGGAAGCTCCGAGAAAGACTGGGAGGAGAGCTCAGGCTGCAACAGCAAACGTGAAGACCAGGCATGGAAAGGACATGATGGGAGCTCCAGTGCACATTCCCAGGAGAAGGCCACCATGGAGGACGGATGACAGGCAGGAGGGGAGCAGCGTGGGGGGAGACCCAGGCCTGCAGCTGCCTGGGCTCCAACACCCCAGGGCCCTCCGTCCTGGGCTAGCCAGGCCCTGACACCATGGGTGCCCCTCACCGATGCTAGGCCCAGCTCACACAGGCTGCAAGAGGAGATGCAGAGGGAGGCTCTTTTCTGGGGTCAGCTTCCGCTCTGGAAGGCTCCATGGAGGCTATGCTAGCACAGTGCCTGGGAACCAAGTCTCCACTGCCAGAGATTCCTCATCTGAGGACAGACGGGGGGTGCCAAGCAGGGTTGGCAGGGACACTGGGGCTCTGCAGGCTGGGAGCACCTGCCACCCATGAGGCTGAGTGGGACCTGGGCCTGAAGGGGAGCTGTCCTGGCAACCTAGGCTTGGATGACGCCAGGCCAGGGAGCGTCCCTGTGACTGTCCCACCTCTCCTGAGGCTTCTCACTGCAGGGCTACCTCCACTTCTCCTTGCCCCATCGAAGTCTCCTGCTAGTTGCCCCTGTCCCTCCTGCCTGCCTTGTGAAATGTTTTGAGACTTGATTCAGAGCATGCATCTGGAAATATTTTGAAAATAAAAATAGCATCGACATGCGGAATATTATCATATTTCTAGGCGAAGTTGCAGTAGCTGTGACATGCAGCCCCACTGCTTCGGCCAAACACAGGAATAAGTGTAGCTAACAGAGCAGTGGATGTCAGCAGTGGGTTTCAGAAGCAATGCATTCATAGCATTAATCTCGTTTAGTTGGTGTCGCTTGCTGTCCTGGCTGGGACAGGGTAATGTGACCCTGTTGAGGCCCTCCCAGCCCGGGGCCCCGGACACGTGAGAGCTTGGTCACGCTTATGCCACACCCTCAGGGACAAGGACGTAGGAGCCTCTACAATAAAGGTGGGCTGGCTCTCAGGGGGGCTCCGAGGGCCTGGGGCCTCACTCCTGGCCTCTGGAAGCTACAAAATGAAAAATAAGTAGGAGTCCTTTCCGATGCTCTCAGAGTGGCAGGGAAGACTCAATATTGTTCCCCTAGTGGAATGGGTATTTTGGAATGAAGGTGGATGACCATATGGATGGAAGGGGGTGGGGGACACGCTTCACTCTCGAGCTCCTGTAAACCTGGCTGTGCTGCAGAGACACCCTCACTGAGCCCCGCGCAGCACCCACCACGGGGACTGGGAGCTCTGACCCCCCAGGGGCACTCTGGGGGCTTACCTCCCCATGGGGTGGGGTGTCCTTACTGCATTTGCTAGCGCTGTCCCCAGGTGTCACCACAGGCCGTGCACACTCTGTGGGTCCTATGGCTGCACGCGTCTAGACTTTGCTCTAGGTCTGCTATCTCACCTTGTGGCCCCCAGCCCAGCTCACTTTGTCCCTCAAGCCTTGTGGCCCATCTGAGTTACCTCCTTTTATGGGTCCCAACCAGCCCCCAGCTCTGACGCCAGGACCCCGGCCACGCTGTCCAAGGGCAGCCACGTCTTGACATGGCACCACCGGCTCAGACTGCCCCATCGCGCCTGGTGCCGGATGCCCACGTGTGTGGCCGGTGGCCACGAGTGCCTCAGCCTACCGGACTTAGTGTACTCTTGACGTGACGTGCTCCCCATTGCCATCCATGCCACTTGGATGTTCCTTTCTTGGGTCACATCATCCTCTCACTCTCCCGGGGCTCCACAGCATGCTTAGCGTGCTGTCTGGGGAACAGTGGCTGGAGCAGCAAAGCCAGCTTGCTCAGATCACATGAAGCCAGCCAGGCAGGGGCAGGGTGGCTGCAACTGTTCCGTGCCTGCAGCCTGCCCCCCTACTTTTTGTCCTCATGATTGTCATCCCATGACCTCAAGATGATTGCTGGGGCTCCAGACATCACACCCACACTGGAAGACAGGGCACGAAGAAGGAGACGTTTCCTTCAGAGGCCCCATCTTTGCATATGAGGAGAAAATCTTCCTTGGCAGACATGACCCCCCTCCCCATGACCAGTTGGTCAGAACTGGCTCAGGTGCCTGCTCTGGGGCCGTTGCCTGCAGATTTGGACCAACCCTAATTCACTCGGTGGGGCTGGGGACTTCCTTGTGTGGTTTGCACAGTCTTGAGTGAGAGGGGCTTAGTAACAAAGGCAATTTGCTCAAAGATCTGACCCCTAAACACAGCTGGGGAGATGGGGGTTGACATGTGCCCCCCCCCCCCCCCCGCGTGGATGGCAGCTGCTGGGACTATCCTTCTTTGCTTCCTGCCGGGGCCTTTGCCACTGGCTGGCTGGTGTGCTCACCCCGTGTGGCCTCAACCACTTCCCAGGCCACATTGACACCCAGACCCACGGGCTCCCCGACTCTCAGAATCTGAACCTGCCACAGGAGCAATCCCACGTTGCTGGGAGGCAGGCACAGGGCTCCAGTTGGCTGATCCCCAGACCCTGGTCTCGCACCTTATCTGTTGCAGCCAAGAGTGGACGTGCCCACTACTCCCCAAGTGGTGCCAGGCACAGGCCAGAGCTGCTTACAGGGCACATGTGTTCGCAGCATCTTCATTCCTTTCCTGCTGGAGTCAGCATCTGGGCTCCACAGCAGCAGACTGCCAGGTCCCCCACCCAGTGGCCAGTGATGATGGTGCCACCACTGCTGAAAATGTGTCATGGGTGCCGAGTTGCCCTGTTCTCCTTTTGTCCCTCTTCTCTTATTTGGAGGCAGAAGAGAGAGAGGTTCCATTTCAAAATCCCCCTCATGGTGGGAGTGTCCCTGGCTTGAGCCCAGAGGCCCTGTGGACCTTAACTCAGTGATGCACGGCCACGGTCAGAATCATGATTCCCTTCTGCTCTGACAGGGATTCTTCAGGCGGAGGAAGTGCTCGCACATGGTTGGTTCTTAGTCAATGTTTGAGGAACAAGAGCAGAGAAGTTTGGGGGTTTTCTGGGATGGGATAGTGGATTTACCAAAATGCCATTGCAAACCAATAAACGTGATACGTGGAAGCATGTCTGCGTCCCTGGCTCTCTCTCTCTCTGGCATGTAAGAGGTCCTCTCCCATTTACACTGTTGTCTACAAACACTTCACCACCCAGTTCTCCTTCCCCTTTGCCTCTTGCGCCAGAGCCAGCGACCCCTGCAGGGCCTCTCCCCCCTCTATTATGGGCCTGGGATCTTCTGCGCCTCCTCCTTGGCTCCCTGGCAGTGAAAAATATGTATTTTATTGGGTGATACTTAATGGTATTGGAAATACAACGCGTTGGTGCTCATCCTCCACTCTTGGCGATGGACTCGGGGCCGGACCCCACTCTGTAGCAAGAAGGGGCTCATGTGACCCTTGGGACCACACATATTTTGTTTCCTGGAGAAATCAGTGCAGGTGGAGGGGCAGGGAGCTGTTTCCTTTCTCCTGGGAAAATTTTTCATCACGTTGTAAAAATGTAAATTTAAGTGTGCAGCCAGGCCTTGGGGAGCCCGCGTTCCCACTCACACCGCAACACCTCAGCCCCATCGCGGGGCACCGGGGGATGGCTCTGCGGCCGAGGGGACAGCAGCCCCGGAGCTGGCCCCCGCTGGCTGTGCCCGCCCGCCGCCCCACCAGGTGCCTGCACGCGGGGCTCGGGCCCAGAGCACACGCTCCCCCATCTCCCCCGCTCCCCCCACCCGCCAGCCTCTTCCCTTCCTGCGCCAGATTTGATCCAGAGGAGACCCGGCAGGGGCAGCGCACGCATCCCTGAAATATTGTTCCTCCCTCCCAGCCCGGTGTGGAATCCGTTTGGCTAATGGAGTCACTGGTTTATGTTCAGGGAGGCAGGGAGGATGTCGGGGGGCTGCCTCTGAATTATGTGCGGGGGGCTCGCGGCCCGTCCCTGTGGCAGGAGCACTTGTGATTTATCCCCTGCAGCTGGAGACTGACCTTTCCCCTTTTGCCGCTGCTCCTCTCCCCTCAGACTCCTGAAGCAGCACACATCTCTCTGTCCTGAGCTGTGCACAAGGAGGCAGGCCCCAGGCCTCAGCGTTCCGGAAGCTTCCTCCTTGCCCATGATATTGGAAAATCCGTTGTCCCAGAGCCCTCTGCCACCCGGGAGCTTTGGGGACAGCTTCTCCTTCCATATTTCAACCTGGAGGGTGTTGGAGAACGGTGTTCTCACTCACTGTTAGTTCCCCCAGAAATAAAGACGGAGGGACAACTCTGCAGATGGCGACGTGCCCCGTGCCCCCGGGGCAGCGTGGAGCAGCATGCATGGATTTATGGCCGTTAGTGGAACACGTTTCGTGTTCCCCCTGCCCCGTCCCTTTACGGTTCCAGCTCTGGGGTGAGCTGGGCGAGGGTCTGCGAGCCCCCAGCGTGGCAAGCTTCTTCCCAGATGGCCCCCAAATGTCAGAAAGTCCACAGGTCCATGGCCATAGCAGCCCAGGAAGGCGACGGGACAAGCAACAGAGGGCAGGGAGGGGGACAGCCCAGCTCTGGGCACTCGGGCAGCACGGTGACCCCATGCAGGTGCCACCGCAGCTGCCTGGGGCACAGACAGGTGCCCTCGGCTGGGTGCATGGGCCTCTCCCCTGGTGGGGGCCTCCTTTCCGGGCATGATGGTTGCTTTTTTAAGGACGAGGACAGTTTCCCTTGGCTCCCAGGTGGCTGCCGGCAGGCTGCTCACGGGGGCCCAGCCACCCACTGTGCCACTCCTCGCCCAAATTTACCAGAGCCAAACGGATTAGGCACCAAGTCATTACAATAAAAAGAATAAATATGCCGAGTGAAAAATGGATTATTAATTCAAGCTGTGCCCTCCGTCCCAATAATAAATGACCCAGCATTAGGGAAAGCCGGTCGCTAAATTAAAACGAATGTGGGAAGCTGCCCCCCAGCGCGGGAGCCCATGGCCAGCCGGTCCCCTCCCTCCTTGAGCCCCAGCCCCAGCCGCTCCCGATGACAGATCCTCAAGCCCAAACTGACAGCTCCTCAAAACCTGCCGAAGAAAGCCAGCATTAATTAAGTCATTGCTGGACTGTAATTTCCTTGAGAAGTAAAAAATTCTCACACAAGAAAAGGTTACAGAGACCTTTTCTGTGTCAAAATTACCATGCCGCATGAATATTAACGCTCTTAATGAAGACAACCTTTTTTTCATCAAGAAGGTTCTGGAGCAGGTGCCAAACCTGAAGTCTCACTCTGTGGGTTTCACAGTCTCGGGGAGTCGGCACGGTGCGGCTTTCCCATTAAAGCCCACACTCCCCCCAGGGTCACACCTGCGTGTCCCCGGCCCCGAGTGCAGAGCTACAGGTGCGCCTGGGCCCCAGCGGGCGCCCGGGCAGAGAGGAGCCCAGCTCTGACCCCAGGCTGCACCCACGGCCCCCGGACACCGGTGGGGTGGCTGTCCCCAGGGCACCTGCGGGCATGCCTGGGTGGAGCAGGGTCCAGGTGGGATGTGGCAGCATGTCCTGCTTTTCCTTTTGGATGGGGCAGCGCTGAGCGATGCCTCAGTGTGACTGGGCTTTGGTTTTTCTCCTGGAAACTACGATGTCCCCACCCGATGCCCAAACCCTTTGCATTTGGGGAGAATGTTAGGAGGGGTGCCTTGGAGGTTGTCAATGGGCGTTTTAACACCTGTCACAAGAGTCCCCAAACGTCAGCACGATTATTAATAATAATCCAATGAAATATCTTGACTGTGGTTTTGGTCCTCGGTTGTCGCCCTCCCCGTTCCTCCCGCCCTTCACCTTATGAAAATGCTGAAAACAGAAACACGGTGCCGGTGCGGCGTGGGGAGGGGTCCCGCGGGCGGGCGGGCGAGGCTCGGCGCTGCCCCCAGGCCCCCCACCCCGGAAGCCACGACTCGTTAAGGCCAACTTGGCGCTAACCGGTAGCGTAGAAGTTGCTTATTCTGAATCACGGCTGCACAGCGTGCCTGCTGCCTTCAGGAGACGTTCCGTGGGCCTCCGGCGGCGTCCAGAAACGTCTCCGGACTGAGACGGCAAACCGTGACCGTGGGGGGCACGAGGGCCCACGAGGCGGCTGCCACCCGGTCCCTCCCTCCCCCAGAGCCTCGGGACAGATCATCTCCGCGACTGCATCGCTCTTCGTGTTTTACTGATTAGTCATTTGTGACGTAATCAAGGTTGTGGCTAACCAGTAATAATAAATCTGGCAGTTTCGGTGGAGCCATATAATACCCAGTGTATATTTAAAAGGTAAGCCGTGATATATAGTTATGGGTGCTGATGTAATAGCTATTAGATTTATAATATGTCGAAGGAGCATAATTTTATTATAAAGAGCAGTAGTTTACAATCTTATTATTGTTTATTACTGACGTCAGTGCAGGCCCATAAGAATCAGGTTGCAAGTGGAGGAAGATCTATAAATGTCGTCAGTTTTGCCAGGATGGCTCCCGTGAACACACGCGGGTTTGAAAGCAGAGCCCCCGCCGACGTGGCACCCTTGTGCGGGTGCCTGCTTGCGCCCAAAGCTCTGCTCCAAGGAGATGACAGGAGGGGACAAAGTGCGTGTGGAGGTCGGGGGGGGGGAATGCACCTGCTGTTCTCCTCAAGACACCGGGCACCGACGGCTGGGAGAGCACATCCGAGGTGAATCCTGCCTCTCCTGCTGGTCTGCAGGAGGGCTTTGCACCCCATGTCCCCCACAATGTTGTTTGCTTTCCCTGCAAAGGGTCACGGAGTCGTGACCCTCGACACTGGGGCATGTCAGGTGGAAAAAGACTAAGCCACACGAGTGTGTGAGCAGCCTCCCTGGCCTGATGGCCCAGGGGCTCTGCTGCTCCACGTCACCCCATTGGGCTGATGGTGGTGCAGCCTTCACTGGGGAGCCGTCTGCGGCTCCGGGTGGAGCGCCCCTGCAGGAGGCCAGGCCCGGGGCAGGGGGGAGGACACCAGGGAGAAGGGACTACTCAGGCCGAGCCGCTCTGCCCAAACCAGTGTTTTGTTTGTGGGACAAACTCATATTTTACACGATTCTCCATGTGTCTCATGTCTGAAGCTTGACAAAAATGGTAAAAATAGGGGATGCCCAGGTGGCTCAGTTGGGGAAGCAGCTGCCTTCGGCTCCAGTCATGATCTCAGGGTCCATGGGAGAGCCCCATGTCAGGCTCTTTGCTCAGCGGAGAGTCTGCATCTCCCTCTCCCTCTGCCTGCTGCTCCCTCTGCATTCATGCTCTCTCTCTCTTTTAAATAAATAAATAGCATCTTTAAAAAAAGAAAACAGTAAGAAGAACAGATTATCAAATACATGCTCAAAACCCACAGAGCCTTTCTTATGTGTCGGGACAGCTGGACTAGAACATTGCTGAGGGCTGCACTGTGAGCCACAAACCTGCTGGGTTGGCTGGGAGTTGCTGGGGACCTTCTAGTGCAGGGTGGCTGCACCTCAGCCAGACGTCACAGCAGCATCCTCCTCTGGTGTCCTGGCGCTGTGCACCTCTTGTGAAAAGAGGGGGACTTGTGATTCGTCCCTAGATAATGAATCTCAGCTTAGTGTTCCTGCAGTGTTTGCTTTGCACAAGGGGTGTGTGAAGTGAGCCAAGTGTGTGCAAACGTTTCTTTGTGGGCATCCCCCACCCCCACCCCGGCTCTGTGGGAGGCAGGGCCTGCTCCCGGGCAGACAAATTTCCACCTTGGTGTTCTTGGGCTTCATTTCCACTGAAGGGACGACACCCTCCCGAGTCCAGCCATTGGCACACTGCAAGTCCGTGCCCACTATACGCATGATGACCCCCAAGGGCCTAAAGGAACACTGCACAAACTTTTGTGGCAGAAGCTTCCCACGATTTACGCACTGTACTAGCCACTGGGGCCTTGGTTTATATTCGTGAAACCCAGAAACATTATATTCCAACCCACTGGGTCTGTTTTCTGTCCTCACGACTTTCCACTGGGAAGCAATGGGTGACGATGACCAAATACAGCCTCTGACATAGTAGGTACTCAATAAATGCTTGTCAGAGCAAAGGGATGAATTAGTTGGTTCTATTTATACTAAAATAATGAACCAAGTGCTTGGGGGCAGGCGCCAGGCAACAGGGCAGAGGATACCGCATGCCACCGCTGGCAAGAGGCGCTACTACCTGTCCCCCAGCCCCAGTGGCCACCAGAGGCCCTGGAGGGCTGGCCGGTCCTCTTCATTGGCATTCCCCACCCAGCACGGGGCCCTTGATCTCCGAGCCCCGGGTGGGAACGGACCCGCATGGTCCCGCGTAGGGATGTAACAATCTGGATGTGTTGACTGGTGCCATCCAAGATTTAATAATCATGAACTCCACCCAAACTATGCCTGCTATAAAATGGCAATTTTAATATCATGGACCTGGTGACATTTACACACCACTTGAACTTTACTTCTGTGGTTTATATATTACCATCTGCGGTCTTTTAGAAGTGTGGCTTCAAAGGAGTGTATTCTCCATCTTAGGATTATTCCTGGATGTCGATATGATCACGTCTCGCTGGCCGGTGCCAGGTTTTAAACTTCTCCTAACGGCTCCCATGGAATATTCTATCTCAAGGTAATGCTGTTGCATGTGGTCACTTTCAATAAAAATAAAACCATGAAATAATGTATTTTTGTACACCTAGTAGAAGTAAAAAATAAATACCCGGGTCTGCAGAGTGAGACCCAAGGAATTATTCCAACGGTGCCACAGAGGAGGAGGCCTTCTTCCAGCCGCGCCCCATGCTCCCAGCCACCGAGGGCAGCATCCTCCACAGGGAGGGGGGCTGGAGGCCAGATACCAGCTGCTCCCATGTGGCTAGTGGGAGACCCTCCTATTTTGTGTGGCGTCCCTGCCGCAACCATCTGGGCAGCAGAGAAGTGGCAGAAAGGGACAGGTTTGGGTGGGGGTGTCTTCACAGCCTTATGTCAGGCCCCAGGGGTTCACCGTATTCAGCGACAGTGCTCCCACTCCCCCTCCCACACCACCAGCCACCGACTGTCCTGTCTCCACAGCACCTAGCAAGATAAAAGATTCCCTCAAAACATGGACTGTGACCCCATGAGGAAAGACAAGTGGAGAAAGTGACGACTGTGCCTCGTTCATGGTCACACACGAGGGCGCAGGACTGCAAGGCCACCTTGCTCCCTCGTTGCACATGCACACAGTGCCGTGCCCGCAGTGGAGAGTCTGCAGACAAGGACCCCCTAACTGAGCTCTCTGAGGCCGGCCCCAATGCGAGGGTCAAAGACAAGCAGAGCCCCCCTCGCCTTGGTGACAGCCGTGCTCGGCTGCCGGCACGTCCACCTGCCGCCTGGTGGGACCTCCTTCCATGGGTGCATCTGACACTCGACTCTGGTTGTCTGCTTGGTGTTGCTCACATACTAATGTGGAAGGAAAATCTCTGAGCCAGAATTAGATTCTGGTCTTTCTGATGCACAGCCTGCGGGTTTTGGGGAAAATCACCCATGCTGTCCGTTCCCTCATTTGTCAAACGATAACTGCCCGGCTCTCAGCCTAGAGCCACAGCCATTCCTCAGGCTCTGGATCTGGTTTCAGTACCGTTCTCTTCCCACTTTTAAGGAATGTTCATGCTCACATGTGAGGTTGAACACACTAGCTCACTTCTGTTGCTATACCTGCCTCCACCTCTTCTTGGCCCGGAAGGTCCATGTTGGGGGCACACCACCCATGCCCTGCCAGGAGGCATGGGGTGCTGCAGAGGGAGGAGGCTGGGCCTGCTTTGGGCTCAGAAGCCTGCGCATCCCCAGTGTGGTCTCATGTGTCCTGCTTGCAAGCAGCCCAAGGAGAAGACGTTGCTGGTTCTACCTGCAGGGGCTGCCCTGGGAGGGACACTGGGCTCCCTGTGCAATTGGACAGATGGGGATGGTGGCAAGTCTTAGCAGGCACCACCCAACATGTCCAGCACCCTCACTTCCCTCTCTTACAGGGTCTGTCAGAGATAGTAGTCAAACGTTAGCACGAGTAGCTGCATTGCACATGGTTTAAAGTTGGGTCTGCCCAACTTTAATGAAATGCTCTTTCATTGGGTCCCTGTTTCACGGCATCTCAGGGATGGAGCCCCGCATCAGGCCTGTGCTCAGCAATGGGTCTGCTCGGGTTTCTCTCTCCTCTCCCTCTTCCCCTCTGGCTCATGCTCTCTCTCTCTCTCTCTCTCTAATGAATAAATAAATAATCTTTAAAAAAATCATACAAGTACTCAAAAACAAGAAGAATTATATGTAGTATTAGAAAGAAGTCCTTTCTTAGCAAAATATAAAATCAAGGAGTCCAGGAGAACAAGACTGAGAGGTCTCACTACAGAAATAGTTTGTGTCTCTGTATAGGAAAGCGTGTCATTAAGACAGTTCAAAGGTAAATGACAATGAGAATGTATTTACAACGTGTGTTACCCAGAGTTAATTTCCACATGATATAAAGAGTTTCTAAGATCAATATGTGGACGCCTGGGTGGCTCAGTGGTGGAGTGTCTGCCTTTGGCTCAGGTCATGATCCTGGAGTCCTGGGATCGAGTCCCACATGGGCTCCCTGCAGGGAGCCTGCTTCTCCCTCTGCCTATGTCTCTGCCTCTCTCTCTGTGTCTCTCAAGAATCAATAAATAAAATCTTTAAAATCAATTTAAAAATGCAAAGAACTCCATAGAAAAATGAACAGAATACTAAAACTGGCCAATGAACACGTAGAAGTACGCACAACTTTAATATTTTAGAAACACTGTCTCAAACATTGATGTTTTATGTATATATACACACATAACTGTATATATACTATATATTGTCAGATTATACATACTATTTTTCCAAATGGCTTTATTTTTTAGAGCATAATATATAATGTATAGAACTACTCAGGTTACACTGTTTACAAGGATAAGAAAAATGGTTATGTTCATAGGCTATTGGTGGGATGTGGCTGCAACTTGTTTGGGAAAGTGAGTAAGCTCTATGTACTTACGTTTAAAAGATACATGTTTTCTTGTTTGTTAATGATAAAAAAATAAAAAGTTTCATTTTCCTTTTAAATGCTACTTCTGCAGTAAGAAAAAAATTAGAAGAAATATTTCAAGTTCACTCCATGGCAAATAGGTTTTTCTGTTTGGGTTTCCATACGGAACTCATTTTAAGAATTCATTTGGGTGGAACTCGTTTGAAGAAAACCCCATGTATGAAAAACCGAACTTTAAAGCAGTGGTTAAATAGGAGCCATTCATTTGGTGATGTGTAGGACCTGCAGCGAAGTCCTTCAATAGTATCTCCAAGAGGTCTTGAAATCGTTTGGTGTGGGAATCCCTGACACCTTTTAGTGCTAAAATATTAAAAGTTACTGCCCATGAAAGATCAGACATGAAGATAAACCTTCATTTGAATATTCATGCAAGTCAATCAGAAAATAATTATTTTGCCAAAACTCAATGTATCCCTGATTCTGAAAAGCCCGAGGATATACATTTCCCGCCTGTCTTGAGCACCAAGTAGAATCGTATCACTTTGTCTCCATCAACAACTATGCCATGTTGTGTAAAAAATTGTCGCAAGTTTTCAGTGATTTTTCCAAACAACTCCCCTTCTGCACTAAAAGGAAGACACAATGCCTTCCTTCTTTCAACACTGATGCATCCACCCACCCTCCATCCATCCAGTGTTTATTGGTGCCTGTGGGAGTTAAGGCGGGTGCTTGTCGCTGGGAGAGAAGAGAGAGAATGAGACAGGTCCTGAGTTCAAAAGACTCTGGTCTCCTGAAGAGGTGGTGCCTTTAGAGCTGACAACCCAGTACGTGTTTCAGGCAGCATGGATGCTGTGGTGCTTTAGAACAGGGTCAACTTTTTCTACAAAGCACCAGATAGTAAATATTTTAGGCTTCATAGGCCAGATGGTCTCTGTCACAACTACTCAACATTGCCGTTGTGCCACAAAAGCAGCCAAAGAAAACACAAAAACATCACACTCACTGGGGAGAAGCTGGAAGCCTTCCCTCTGAGATCAGGAACAAGACAAGGGTGCCTGCTTGCCCCACTCGCACTTGGCACAGCACTGGAAGTCCAGGCCAGAGCAATCAGGTTGGAGAAAGAACTAGCGGGCATCAAATCAGAAAGAAGGAGATAAAATGATCTGTCTGTAGGTGACATGTTCTTATATGTAGAAAACTCCAGAGATGCCCCCAGAAGACTGTTAGAGCCCCTATATGACTTCAGTAAAGCTGCAGGACATGAAATCAACGTATGAAAATCAGCAGCATATCTCTACTTAACAGAAAAAGAAATTAAAACCATCCCATTTACAATAACATCAAAAAGAATAAAATACGTAGGAATACATTTAACCCAGAGGTGGAGGACCCCGACCAACATTCTCAGTCCACAATGCTGGTGTTGACCCCGGAGTCCCTTGGCGGCCTGATTCCATGCATCCCCTGCTTGGAATGGTGGGGGCTTCAGGCCACAGGGTATGCACTTGACCTCCAGAGTGGCTGGGGTCTAAAGGTCAGCCAGTGAGGGCAGTCGGCGATGCCTAGTTATCCAGCCCCACAAAAACTCTGGACACCGGGAAGCACTGGTCCCTTCCCTTGGCGGGTTTTCCTCTGTGTCCCTTCATCGTCATAAACCATAGCTGTGTGTGTTCGAGCTTTCATGAGCTCTGCTGAGTCCTTCCAGCAAGTCGTCAGACCCAAGCAAAGGCCTGGGAACCCGCAAACCCCGCCGTTGGTGTCAGAAGTGAGAGCGGTCCTCACAGGCTAGCTTCACTACACTGGATGAGCTGTGGTGGTCGTTGTTGTTAATGGAGAATTTTCAAACCTGCGAAGGAGACAAGCATGTCATGAGTCCCCAGGTACCCATCCCCACGTCCCCAAACGACCACGGCTAGCCCCGCCTTGCCCCCTCTACCACCCACACCTTGACTCCCCCACCCTGTATTAGTTATTCTGAAGCAAACTCCAAACATCATCTCATTTCCTGGTAAAGCTTCTTTAACTTCTTATACGCCTTAGTTGCTTTATTCAGCCTCTCTTCTCCCTTGCACTTTGCCCTCTGGAGCAGCGTCTGGTTTTCCTCCTGCACCAGGTCCTCCTCCCATCCCATCCCAACCCACTCACAGCCTTCCTCAACCACTCCTTCTCCTCGTCCTCTCCTACATGTGGTCAGAATGCGGGGGTAAGTGGAAATTCATCGACACTTGGTGGTTAATTTCGAGACTGGCTGAGTTTGGAAAGAAAACAAAACTAAATTATCTCCTGATTTTTTCTGTGGTCTTTCCTTTCTTCCCCCCTCCCCCTCCTCATGGCTACCCCCGCTCCTTTCACACAGGTGTAATTAAAAAATGAAACTGGAAGAGACACCCAGGTGGCTCGGTGGTTGAGCGTCTGCCATTGGCTCAGGGCATGACCCCGGGGTCCGGGATCGAGTCCCGCATCGGGCTTCCTGAGGGGAGTCTGCTTCTCCTTTGCCTGTGTCTCTGCCTTTCTCTCTCTGTGTCTCTTATGAATAAATAAATAAAATCTTAAAAAAAATGAAACTGGAAGATATTTAAAACGTATCAAGGGGTGACTTGATATGCATATACATTGTGAAAGATCCCTCTGACTGAGCTAGTTAGCGCATCATGACCCCACACGATTCCCTCTGCTGGTGCATGAGATCATGGAACTTCCACTCTCTTCGCAAATTGTGGTGATGTCATATGGCGCTACCATGTGCAGTCGTCGTGTTTTACTTTAGCTCCTCAGGCCTTATTCATCTCAAGTGAAACTTTGTGCCCTTTGCCAGCCTCTTCCTATCCCTCACCCCAGCCCCCGGCAACCACGTTTCAAGCCTCTCTTTTCCTTGACCCCCTGTGTCCCTCCTCCTTATTCAATGGCATCCCATCAAAAAAGAAAAGTCATCCTGCTATCTTCAACCTGCGTGGGTAGCGGGTCATCCTCAGAGGTGACGTGGCTGGTGCAGATCCCACGGTAGTGAACATACGGTACTCGGAGACATAAGCCCTGGGCTCAGAATCCCCAAAGGGCATCCCTGGGGAGTTGGGTGTGCCTGTGTAACACTCGAAGCTTGCACTAGATTCTTAGTTCTGTAAGGTTTGGTAGGATTGCCAACTCTTGAAAAATGGAATTGAAGGTGAACCACCTCAGAAAGACATGGTTCTACGGACAGAACTTAGTTCCATAGCGACAAGTCAAGTTCAAAGAAAAGCAAATTTTGCAAATATTTATCATGGAAGCAAGACTATTTACCATCTATTGAGTGTTTGGATTAGTGCTTTATAAACAGTGTTGCATTTGTTCTTCTCAACCATCCTCCGTGATGGGTCATCAGGAGACAGAAACAATCAATGAGCCTAAGAATCTCAGATCCTGAGTCTGGTTCATCATGTGACACAGATGTGGACCACCTGACAAGTGCAGCTTTTGGAAACTCACTTGATTCCTCTTGGGAATCCAGGGTCCAATCCCCCCACCCCGGGATCTGGGCCCATTCCCTGCACGAGAGGCCCTCCTGCCTTCCCCGCATTTCCAGGTAGAGACCTCAGTTCTCTGAAGGAACTGGAGGAGAATGGCAGAGACAGTTCTTAAATCCACGATTAAGGGAGGCGACTACTGATGGCGCTCAGCAGAGACAAGACATGGGGCCAAGGGGCTGTGTGCAAGCCAGGCGTCTCCTAAAAGAAAGTGCAGAGAGATGATTAAAGGCAATGGTCCCGGTATTTTTGCTACCTGACATTTATCATGCAAAGGCTTTCCCTGTGCCTGCTGCCTGCCTCAGCCCTACAACCCTGGGAGATACTGTGGTCACCCCCATTTCAAATATAGCAAACCTGAGGCCAGCAGGATGAGAAAGAGCAGGGAAGCTGAGGCTGCCGACCGGGGAGAGTACCTCCATCCTGTGTGGGCAGACACCTGTCCCCCTGGGCCCTCCAGAGTGGCTGTCACTGTGAAGGGCCACCTGGGGGGAGCAGACCTGCACCAGTAGGATGGACACCCGTGGCCTTTCTGGTCCGCCCTGCCTTGGCCGCGGTTCCCGGGCTGGGTTGTTTATTTCTTGCCCACCGCTTGTGGGCTCCCGGGTGGTTTATGTTATGTGTGGTAAAGAAATGACCATAAAAAGCCTGCTCTGGTTTGGTCATTCGAGCTGGCCACTGGGGAGTCACAAAGGCCTCAAGGAGGCCCAGCTGCAAGCCAACACTGAGTGTAAATCACTGTGCTGGCTTGTAGGGGAGGCCAGGCCACCTCCTGCTTCCAGCTCCCCGGGGCCATGGCTGCCCTGGGCCTCTCTGGGATTCAGTGCCCCGGCCTGACCCCCACCCCAGCCCCTGGGTGCCGCCCCATCGCAGGCCCGGCCAGCCTGCCAAGCAAGTGCTCCTCACAGGCCACCAGGCAGGCAGCACCCTCCCAGTGGGCAGGGGCTGGAAGTCTGGTGGCCCAGTCTGAGAGCGATGGTGGCCTGGAGGGTCCCAGTTTGGACACCGATGCACAGATGGACACGCTGTACTGTCCGGGAACAAAGGAGGTGCCTTAGCAGAGGCTCTCCGGGGCCGAGGCCCACACTGACCTTTCAGGATGGGGGGGAGCGAGGGCGCCAAGCCCTACATCGAATCAAGAGTGCTCAGGCCACAGGCAAATCAGAAATGCTGTCCAGTCTCCACACACGGGGATCTGTCCCCCCCACCCTGGGGTCTCCAAGCATAGAACTTTGTCTATCCCACTCTAGGGTCTCCACATACATAGCTTCGTCTCCTCCTCCCTCTTTGAGAAACGCTTTTTGTTTTTTCTTCTGAAAGGAGACAGTGATAAAAACCAGCTTAATAATCGTGTGGGGCTCCCCTCCACTCGTGTGTTTGCAGAGAATGGGACAGTGTTTGCTAAATGGGAACACACGTGGTGACTGTATGGATTGTTTTATATCAGTTTATTAAAATTATTTCTAAGATCCCATATGAAAGAAGAAGTATGTGGTTAACGGTGCCTCGGTATTTCAGATTCTGAAATGACCAACTTGCCCTCGTCCATGAACATACAGCCAATGGCATTGACCCTTTGCAGCTTTAATGGGCAGATGTCCTGCCATTATTCCAGGTGCTTCTCAAGAAAGGGTGACCAGAGGGGATCCCTGGGTGGCTCAGTGGTTTAGCGTTTGCCTTTGGCCAGGGGCGCGATCCCGGAGTCCCGGGATCGAGTCCCATGTCGGGCTCCCGGCATGGAGCCTGCCTCTCCCTTTGCCTGTGTCTCTGCCTTTCTTTCTCTCTATGTCTATTATAAATAAAGAAAACAAAAAACAAACAAACAAAAAAAACAGAAAGAAAGGGTGACCAGAGACCAGAGGACAGGACAGGCTGCTGCTGAGAGGGTGCCTGTTTTTGCACTGAAACAAATGCAGAACAGCATCGGGGGCCTCCTCCTTGCCCTCCCTTGCTGCTGGGGTGCGTGCTGCCAAGCCCGGACTCGGGGCTCCTTCCCAGCCTCCTGGCCAGACCAGGAACACGGCTGCACTGTGGTCAGCAGGCTACTTGTGCAGCGCGAGCTTAGACGTCATGTTCCATTTTTAATTAGAATCCACTTAGTTATTGGCAGGCGGGCCGGACACAAGGGATACGGGGATGAGCTCCTCACCGGAACTGGTCTGTAGTCTTCAGTGTTTGCGGTCAGCCTCTCAAGAGCTATAAACTCCGGGCAGCGTCCTCATGTCTCCTGTCCGCTATGCTTCCAACATTCAACTTGGCACCTGGCGCACAGTAGGAACCCAGGAAACAGGCCCCGGAGTGGGTGAAAACATACATCTCCGGCCCTGCAGCCCACTGGGCATTTGGATAGTATATTACTGTTGTATCACCTGGGCATTTGTGTGTGTGTGTGTGTGTGTGTGTGTGTGAGTGTGAGTGTGTGGGCATGAACTGTGTGTGTGAATTGTGTGTGGCAAGTGAGTATAAGTTGTATATGTGAGAGTAAATTACCTGTGAGTGGTTTGCGGGTGTGAGTTGTGTGTGAGTTGCTCGCCCAGGATGAGGCTCCGTGATGGACCGGGGTAGGCATTTTGTTGTAAAAGTGGTTGAGCAATTGACTCCATTTTGCACGAGATTTATCCACCTCACGTCTACCTGGTGAGCACTCCAGATGTGCCCGGGTCCCCCACTGGCCTGGTCTGGAGAGGAGCCGGCCTCAGGGGCTCGGCGCCCCCCCACCCCCCAGACAGGGGCCTGCCCCCCATTCCCGGGTCTGAGGGCCCTCTGGGGACTGACCTCAGGGGCTCCTGCTCCCCCACCCCCGGACAGGGGCCTGCCCCCCACTCCCGGGGTCTTAGGGCCCTCTGGGCACTGGCCTCAGGCCACGTGCCCGCCCTCTGCCCAAGCAGGAGTCAGCCTATTGCCAGAGCTGAGCACGTCGGGGCCACCGCAGAGCCTACCAGCTGTCACTGCGTCACTGGGCCCTGCGGCCACACCCCCTGTGGGTCCCCGTGCCAGGTGACAGGTGCCCGTGACAGACAGGGCCCCTTTGCTTATACAAAGCAGTCAGACAGTGACATCTGTAGAGGGGAGGACCCGTCTCCCTCCAGTGCCCTTCCCTCCTGCCTCACCTGGATCAGCCCGCCGGTCCCTGAGGGCAGGCACTAGGACTTGGAGGTGAGCACCAGAGCCGTGTAAAAGCAAGAGCTCCTGCCACGGAGGAGGTAAAACATCGGCCATCCCTCGACAGCGGGAGGGGAATCTCGCAGGCCTTCGGTGACCTGGCTCCTCTCGCAGCACCTCTGCACTCCAGGGGAGCCGGGCACATCCGACCCCTACACCCATATCGGGTGGCAAAGGAAAATTCTGGACTCTTTCTTGAAGCCCATGTGACTCTCAGGGCTACCACAGGATGTCATCGCTCAGCTTAAACAATGTAAAAATGACATGTGTCCCCGGGAAGTCATCACGAGGGAATTCTGTTCAGACTGGTGTGTCTTTGGGGAAAACCAACTGTGGTGGGACTTCAGAACAGGACGGTGCGTCTGTGTGATGTCATAGGCTGTGAGGACATGGACTGGGGGGCAGACGAGGCACTTCTGCCTCAGAAATGTATGATTCGGTGAAGTGGAGCCCTGGAGGTGGAGGTGGAGAGAAGGCCTGGCAGGAGGAAACATTAGCCTGGCGTCATCTGCGAGGCCCCCTGCTCTCACAGCTTCTGGGAGCCCTTCCCCGCCTGCGGAAGGTGCCGGAGCTGGGCCCTGCCGAGGTCTGCAGTGCCGTGACTCTAGTTACCACAACCCTGTAGAGGACCCTTGAGTGAGGAAAATGATAAATGTCCTATTTCATAGGGCTACTGTATATGCACCAAAATAAAATTTTCTGGCCAAAGGAAAATAAGAAATGACATGCTAGACGAGATGAATCACCCCAAGTCGCTTCTCGGGAACATTCATCAAGGGTCCAACTTCACTCCTTTCCTATGGGGACAGGAAGCCTGGCTCTGATGGGAGCTCATAACCAGCAAATATTTATCGAAGAGCGCACCAAAGTGCGAATCATGGAGGCCTGGGGAACACGTGCCTTCCCTATGGTATCAGGGCCTGACCCTGGACATACTCTCTGTGGTGGGCAGAGGCCATGGGACAAGGCCTGCGTGTCCAGGCCTAAGGAGAGTCTTCTACACAGAGGTGCCAGGAACTGCTGTGTAACCTAGTGAGTGCTCATGTGGCAGAGAGAGAGGGTCTGAGCTCACCCCCCACACACATCTTATGCACAGGCCTCAGGACTCATGATTGTCTCCAAGTGGAGAAAGGAAGATGCTGGAGAGGGTGGGGAGAGAGGTTGGTTTGCACCTGCACTGGATGCACAAGTGGCCTACCTGTGTGCTCCATGCATATCTGTGTGCATGAGTGTATTTGTGTGTCTGCATTTGTGTGTGTGTGTCTACAAGTGTGTGTCTGCATGCGTGAGTGTGTGCATGTGTGAATGTGTGTGCAAGTCCGCATGTATGTGTGGTGTGTGTGTCTGCATGCGTGATTTATGCATGTCTGCACAGGTGAGTGTGAGTGTGCATGTCTGCATCCATGAGTGTGAGTGTATGCATGTCTGCATGCATGAGTGTGTGCGTGTCTGCATGCATGAGTGTGTGCGTGTCTGCATGCATGATGTGTGTGTGTCTATATGAGCATGTGTGCGTGTCTGCATGTGTGAGTATGTGCATGTCTGCACAGGTGAGTGTGAGTGTGCATGTCTGCATCCATGAGTGTGAGTGTGTGCATATCTGTGTGCATGATGTGTGCATGTTTACCTGAGTGTGTGTGCATGTCTACATGTGTGAGTATGTGTATGTCTGCACAGGTGTGAGTGTGTCCATGTGTGCATGCATGAGTGTGTCTGCATGTGTGAGTGTGTGTGCATGCCTCATGCCTGTCCCCGTGTGTAGTCTGGTGGGGCCTCTCCACTGACATGCGCTGGGACACTCGGCCTCCTCTTCCCCAGTGACGTTGACTGGCACGAAGGTGTTGGGGCTGAGGGGGCGTCCTGTGTGTCTGTCCTCCTTGGGGCCCCAGCTGCCCCCCACCCCCACGCACCCAGGGGCCCCCTCTGCCCCCTGCTCCACGCAGCTGCTCCTCTGGCTCAGGAAGACCCAGCCCGCAACAAGGCTCCATTTGGCCCTTGCACCCTGGCCGCTGGATCACGCTGGATTTTACCTTCTCTGCCCCGGGGACCTGCTTCCCTTCGCTGTCACACGGCTAACCTGCGACCGAGCAAGAACAACAATGAGAAAAACTGCTAGAACAGTAAGATGATGGATTTCAAATCATTATGTTTTTGTTGTATTTTTGAATGAGCATTAAAATTCATCTCTGGGAAATGTTGAACAGCAAATGAACAAAGCCCCGTAACAGCCCTAATCCTTCTCCTTAATATGTGCACCAGAGGGTGCTGTGCCGCGGGTCTGGCCGGGAACAGGACTGTTCCAAAATGCATTTAGGTTTCACAAAAAAAAAAAAAAAAAAAAAAAAAGAAAGAAAGAAAAAAAAGAAGGAAAGAAAAGAAAAGAAAGAAAAAAGAAAAGCCAAAATGCCTTACTGTAGATTTCTGCTTTCCTCTAGAAGAAAAAAACACGATTCTGTTTTAAGCTGCAGCAGTGAAAAAAAAAAAAAAAACATGTGAAATATGTGATGTGGTGTTTTTACCAACTGTCTAAATAAAGGTTTAGTGAGTCACTATGGAAAACAGAAAATCTTTCTTTATTTTAAGAGCTGCAGTTTAAGAGGGTTTTTTTTTTTTTTTTAATGCAAAAGCTTCCCTTAGGTTTGTAACTTAAACATTGCCCATCTGCTAGATCCTCCCTGGCCTGAATTTACAGCAAATCTGAGATTTGAGATTTCATTTTTTCAAAAAAAAAAAATGCACTTTAAAAATGTGCCGGTTCGGCTGGCAGCATGTATGTGGGTGCAGAGATGCATACTCTCTGCCGTCCTCAGTGGAGGCCTGTGTGTTCTCCCTAATGTCTGAGGGAGGACCACCAACCCTGAGCTAAGCACAGAGGAGGACGTCCTGCGTGGGACCCGAACCCCAGGTCATATAGGAAGAGTTGGGAGATCCAGTCAACCTCAGAGAACCCACCTGGTGACCTCCCATTCATGGGTTGGCCCTGGGGAGAAATCGCTGTCCCCAAGCTCAGCAGCAGGAGTTGCCCATCACCACTGCCACAGACATGTCCCAGCCCTGGGGCAGGCCCTTGCCTCTATATTTCTTTATTTTCAAAGAAAATCATCCTCCTTCCTTCCTCATCCAAAGATTTCAGTCAAAATATCAGTGGCCTATGATGCTGATTTTTGATTTTTTTTTTTTTTTTTTTTTTTTAATGAGGTGGAAACCATTGTCCTCACTTCAAAAATCAGGTCCAGGGCATCCCTGGGTAGCTCAGCAGTTTAGTTCCTGCCTTCGGCCCAGGTGTGATCCTGGAGTCCTGGGATCGAGGCCCACGTCGGGCCCCTTGCATGGAGCCTGCTTCTCCCTCTGCCTGTGTCTCTGCCTCTCTCTGTGTGTATCTATCATGAATAAATAAATAAAATCTTTTTTAAAAAAATCAGGTCCAAGTTGAGCTTCAAATTTTATGGCTTCTGAGTTCTCTTTCTGCCTCAGGTCCCCTTATTAATGAACTTGTTCACTCTTGTAAACACAACCACACGCGTGTCCCCAGCCACATCTACAAAACCCTGTGGTGCACTTTTCGTGGTTACCCGACACCAGGGTCACTGCAGTTTGACTGGATCTTTGAGTGAGAAGCAGCCCCTTCCTAACCAGGCGGGGATCTGAGTGGACAAGTGGGAGGTGGGGGTGCTGTTTCCGGGGTGACCTGGCCACCTGTGCCCTCGGTGCCGGCAGTGTCGCCTGGCACAACAGGGCTAGCAAATCCTGCTAGGTGCACAGCTTTATGCCACTTACAGGTTGCAAGTAGTAAAGAGAAAAATGCTGGATTTTACAGGAAAATAATATTCATAAATCTCTGAATGTGAATTACAGTATAACTCAGAGCTGTCTTTGTTTTTCTGTGGTGAAGAATTCAATTCTGTTTCCAGTGTAGAGAAGCGATAAACACAGAACCCAAAGTGGAAACCACTCCCCTTGCACTTGGCAAGTGTTTATAGCCGATTTACAGCTGGACCTCCGGAGCGGCTTCCGAAATAGCACCGTGCCCCGCGCCGTTCCTGGGATTTTTATTCCATTTTCTGGGACTCCAGCTGCTGGAGGCCACGAGGGGAGCTTACTGGGCGCCCAGGTGGCTGTGCCCCCATCCTCGGGCTCCTTTGTCCTTTTGGCGTGGGCGGTACCACCTCACAGGGTCCCCCTGAGGGAAACAGGCCCCAGGAAGCTGCCCTGCCCTGGGCTGGCCGTCGGGAGCACTGGCTCCCGTTCCTGACTCTGGCATCGCTGGGGGTGGCTGGTTTTCAAACAGAGAGGTGGCCGTCTTCCTATCTTAGACATCTTGCGATCTGTCTAAATGATATCAAGACACGGATTTCTTAACTTTTTTTTGCCCCTACAAGGGTTCGTGCTCACGTCCAACCTGCCAGCTCCCAGTCATGTGGACCAGTCTGTGAAAGCTATCCCTCCCCCTCATCCCTCCCTCCCTCATCCCTCCTTCTCTCCCTCCCTCATCCTTTCCTCATCCCTCCTTCCCTCCATCCCTCATCCATCTTCCTCCTTCCTTCCCTCCCTCCCTCCCTTCCTCCCTCTCTTGCTCTCTCTGTGTCCCTGTCTGTGTGTCTCTGTCGCCATCTCTCTTGTTCTCTCTCCGGACAACCTTAATTAAAGCAGCATCCAAAGCCAGAAAACTCTTTGGTTGGTTGGCAGTTGTTTAATTCAAGAGGGAACCAATGGGTTTTCTTGGCATTTGGAGGAGGGGGTTGCAGGGAACCTTTGAATCTGAAGGCTTATCTTCAAATTTCCCTCTGCTTTGGACTGTTTTTGTTAGGTTGTTAAACCACTCACCATCAGTGATTACTCTAGAAATGATGCTTGAGTAGTTAAGGAAAGAAACAACTTTGAAAGCAATTCTCCCTCTCACAGAGGCACACACACTCGTGTGCACACTGGTGGCACATAGCGGAATTTAGATTGAAGAAATATTTTCTGATAGAAGTCAAGCTCAGGAGAAGGAATGCACATGGCCTGTGTGGAAGCACAGTATTAATAATTAAGCCACGCGATCATTACCTCAGGATATTATTTCTTAAATATCTCTTGCAAAGGCAATATGATTACATATGAATGATATCAATTTTCTACCAACAAAAAAAAATCTGCAGAAATAGGAATTGAATTACACTGTCCAATTTGCTGTAAAGTTCACTGTATGTGAAGAAATTAATCAAAGCTACCACCACCCATTTTTATGGGAACATAAAATGATGTGAACTTCCATTTTTAATAAAGATGCATAGCACTTTTATGAAGACTGACTAATAACACTATAATGAACTGAAAAGCTACTGATATATTAAGAATGAAAATTTTGAGGAGTGTATTTACGGAGACTTTTTCATGGAAGGCAGTATTTCTCTGAAGTCTCTATTTGAAGCACTGTAGAGCAGAGGCAAAATTTCCGGGCGGAACACAGGATGCGCGCTGTGTAAATTTATCTTCGAGACGAGAACGTGCTCTCGGAGCCCACGAGTCCGGAGGAGGGTGTTCGGACGCTGTGGACGCTGCCGTGAGGTGTCTAGGCGGCGGGTGAGGTGCTCAGCCTTCAGAGCACCAGCACCCCAACCCGCCTTTCTCAGGGGGCGGTTTCCTGGAACAAGACCTCCGGAGGACCCAGGTCTGAGATGTGTGCGTTTATTCACGGTTTAAGCGTCAGAAAATGGAAAGTGTTTTCTTTTTCCTAACATTTTGTTGTGAGCTTTTTTTTTTTTTTTTCCAGGCCATTGATGTTTTTATAAAAGTGTTTTTTTCCATAGCTCACAGCTGCAGCCCTAAGGGTGCACTCGGTGGGCTGAGCCACCCCCGGATACACAGGTGTTCAGGTCGATGGCAGGTATTCACGCCAGGGCTGCTGAGGCCACGAGCACCCGGGGCGTGTGGCCCGCCTGGGGTTGGGTTATGCGGGGGTCCCTGGAAGCCTAGAATGGGTCGGGGTGAGCGGCCCACTGTCCACACCTGGAGACACACCTGTGCCCGGGTGCCAGCTCCTGCCTCGGCTGCCAGCCCTTGGGCCTGGGGGGCAGGAGGTTCGGGGCCCTGGGAATCACGGTTTCCCTGACGCCCGGGTCACGGCCCAGGAGCACCCACTATGCGGCGCTGGCGTGGAAGGGGCGGTGGCTACGCTCTGCCCCGCACACCTGTGTCCAGAGAAGCTCCGAAAGGCTCCAGACCAGACTGTGTGGCCTCCGGGGACCTCCTGACAGCTGTTCACCGTGGCCTTGGGGAGTGGGACACAGAGGCTGATTAGGGCGGCAGCAGGACTTAACCCTGGCGTTCCCGCTGCCACCCCGCCACCCCGACCCCTTCCATCATTCCCTCCCCCGCTCGCTCTTTATGCCCCCCCCCCCCGGGGCCTCCATCCAGCGCAGCCCAGCTCCTGGAAGGCGGCCGCCCTCCCACCAGCACTTGCTTTGGGTTCCAGTCTCCTCTGTCCTTGTCCTGCACCCCCACCCTCACTTTGCTTTCTCCCATCTCTGGACGCCTGGCCTCCCTCCCCTGCCATCCTGACCCCGGGAAGACTTTCTCTCTCTCTCTCTCTGTGTCTCATTGTTAGTCTGGCTCTGTCTCTCTGTCTGTCTCTCTGTGTGTCTCTGTCAGTCTGTTTCTCTGTGTCTCTGACAGTGTCTCTGACTGTGTCTCTGTCTATGTCTCTGTCTCTATCTCTGTCTGTCTCTCTGTATCTCTGTCAGTCTGTTTCTCTGTCTCTGTGTCTCTGTCTGTGCCTCTGTCTCTCTGTGCCTCTGTCTCTCTGTGTCTCTGTCAGTCTCTGTGTGTCTCTGTCTGTCCCTCACCCACACACTTCTTGCACAGGAAATTGCCTCCTCCTGGATGCGTTTTCCTCCCACTCTGCCCCAAGCCTGGCGCACACGAGAAACACCTCCTCATTTTTCACCTTTGAACGCCTCCCCCCGGGAGTTCTCCCCAGCCCCATGCAGAACGGGGTACAGGCAGGCTCCCCAGGCCTGGGGAGGGCAGCCGTCTGTCCCCAGGAGCAGCGGGGCTGGGGACTCCACCTGCCCAGGGCTTAGCACGCTCTGGCTCTGGGGTCAGCACAGATCTGGCACGAAACAGGCATCAGGTGCACGGTAGGCGAGCAGGGGCCCAGACGAGCATGTTCTGGGCCGACGCGCTGCAGGCCGAGCCGGGCAGCCAAAGCCACGGAGCCGGCACCGCGGGTGAGCACGTGGCACCCTCCGAGCCCGTGGCACTACCCTGCCAGGCTGCTCTGGCTGCAAGTCGGGTGCTTGGGCTCCAGCGGGGGTCTGGCAGGTGGGAGACCACCGATGCATTCCTCACCTCTGCCTCAGTCTGTCTTCCCATGAGAGAGGAGGAATGTCTGGGGCCGAGCCATGGTTGGAGAGAATCTCGAATAAGCATCAACACGAAATAGAGCTCACGGCGTTCAACACGTTCTTGCTGTCATTCGCTGTCTTGACATTCTCGTGGTGTACACGGCAATGTTCCACCCAAAGACGCCACGGCCGCACACCAGCACCTGTGAGTGTGTCACCCAATGAGCAAAGAGGACTCTGAAGATGCGGTTTAGGATCTTGAGCTGGACAGAGTGACCGCAAGGGTCCTTGTAAGGAGGCAGGAGATCGGAGAGCAGCCGGGACGTGGAGACAGAGCCGGGCGCTGCCCCACAGGGTCGGAACGTGGGGAAAGAGCACGCACCAGCCGATGCAGGAGGCCTCTGGAAGCTCAGGGAGACAAGGAAACGGATTCTCCCCTAGCGCCTCCAGAAGAAATGCTGCCCTGCGAGCTAGTTTTGGACCACTGACCTCCAGAGTATAGAACAATAACCTGGCGTTGTTTTAGCCTGTTTGTGGCAGGTACTTACAGCGGCTCTGGGAAACTCATCTCATCCTCCTGACCAGAGGCGGTTTGTGGATTTCCACTGCCCACGGGATCAGTTCCAATCCCCTCAATGGTGCCCGGGGAATGGGGACCCGCTTCCTAAAAGCCTGGCCTGCCTCAGCTGAAGCTAACAGCGTCTTCCCAGTCGCCACAAGAAGGCTTGGTCCGACGAGCTGCTTGCCAGTGGGGAGAGACTCTGAAATCAGGACCCCCAGAAATCCAGGAGTAGGCGCTCACTGCCTCTACCATTACCACCTTCATTTCAGCCAGTGGTCAGCGGTCCACCTGCCCTGTGGACACTGGGCCACTCCCTGCACCTGCTTTGAGCCTCCCATCAGGTGCTCCAGCCTTCTCTCCTACCACCCTCCCCGGTTGCAGGTCTCCCCCATAGGGGCCTTCTGGGGTCATCGCAGGACTCAGCAGTGACAGCTCAGGTGGTAATCACCACACCGGGCAGGTTCAGGCAGGGGTCCTGTCTGGAGTCCCCACCTGGGTCGCACACACTGGAGGACATAGTCCCCGCTTCCTCCCACATCCGGGGGCCCCCACACACCAAGCAGGGTCTCACCCACACCTTCCCTCAGAATAAATGACCCCATGTATCCACGGTGGGTGCTTAGCTGGGTGGGTGAATGACTTACCTCCTACAGGGATGGACACGGTTTTCCCCTCCACGTTTCTGGAGTTACTGGCATTTCCCACAAGCACATATTAATTTCATAATATTAATTTTCAAAATAAGAACTTTCTTTAAAATGACAAAGTAAACAGCAAGCCTTAGATGACTCATCAACAATGGCCTTTTTTTAAAAAGAGAAATCGCTTGAATTCCTCGGCCCACGCACCGAGTCACTCAATTTCTTCCCAAATGGGAGAAAATGGTTAAAAAGCTAACAGTTATGCTATAAATGGAAGGAACCTGCACGATTTAAATTAATGATTTATTCCTTTAAAGACAGTGTGGGATCTATCACTGGCATGATAAGCTGCAAAGTGTCCTCTATCTGCATATAGCCATGCAGTGCAGCAATATCTGGCAGTGAATATGGGGGGAAAAAATCAATTTTTTTTGCTAGTTTCAGGCATATCTCCTGAGTCTGAGATATGTCTGGCTTGTTTTTCAAATATTGCTGCAAGTGATTCAGCTCCCCTCTCGGGGAGGTCTGCGGACGGGAGCTGGCTACGTGCTGGGTGGCGATGCTAGATGCTAATCCTCATCCCTACAGTACAGTGAGTCCCTGCAAAAAGGCAGCCGGCCCCCCTCAGAGGCGTGGGGCTGGGCTTCGGTGAGTGTGATGATAATTACCATCGATTACTACCACAACAATCGTATTCTTCATAAAAACACCTCCTCACCAACAGATTATTTTGCTAGCTGCTCTTCTGTTCCTTCTGGCATTGGAACATTGCTGCCCTTCTCAGGATGTGCTGGGGTGGGGGGGTGGGGGTGCAGGTGCTCCCGCAGGGAGATGCTGTTGCTTCTCCTGGTCGTTTTGGCTGAATCAATAGCACAGCTTTTACATCTTTTCTTCTTTCCTTTAAATATATATATATATATATATATATTTTTTTTTTTTTGCAAAGCTTTATGTTCACTGGGGAAATGAGCAAAATATGTTCACCCCTGTGGGGTTTAGGAAATCCAAAGCCCCTTCCCTTTCTCACCTGCTTTCTTTCCATGGGGCCATGTCAGGTGGATGGGCTACTCATCCCTTCAAGGAGGGAGCCTCCTCAGGGAGGAATGAATGGATCTGTCCCTCCCCTTCTCCTGTGGAGGAGGAGGAGGAGGAGGAGGAGGAGGAGGAGGAGGAGGCTTATGCCTCGGGCAACTTTCTAATGTGCTGTTTAGCCAGCCAATGGCTTCTGACCCCAGTCCTAGCAGTGACCAAGCAATGGAGGTGTGAGGGGCAAGAGGCTCCCCTACAGACAGGGCCCTGCTGCTGGATGCAGGTGGCCCAGGGGCGGAGCACCTCCGCGATGTGGGTGGCAGTGATGCTCGGCCCCAGGGCGGGAGACTGGCTCTGGGCCTCGACCCCCCTTGTCCTCAGGCGCGTCCAGCAGCAAGACAGGGTCAGACGTCGGGGCCCACCGAAGCCTCCCCGCTCACATATTCTCAGTCCCCGAATCCCATCACCGGGAGGCTAACTCATGGAAGCATGCAAGTGAGGGGAGCACAACACCCTCTCTCTCAGGAGCACTCCAGCTAAACAGAAGTGGATGAATGTCAACGTCGCAGGTCCCTGGGAAGAGCCCCCCTCCCCGACTGCTCTCCCCACTCCCCCTGCACCACCCCCCAAGGAGGGCTAACATCTAGAGTCCATCACGAAGCCACTCCTAGGACAGTCTATGAGCCGGGATTTGGGGGGGCAGGACTGGGCCTCCCATCTCTCTCACCCTGTCCGCACTCCTGCACCCTCACCCCGGCCTTCTGCTCACCCAGCTAGCCCAGTGCCCTGTACTGGGCGAACACACTCGGCCAAATTTGCCGAATTGATACAGGAGACGGAGTTGTAGAATTTCAGGCAACTGTCAGAGGCCTTACCATCTAACCCTGGTCTAACCCAACGCTGGCAATTTAAAGATAAATTAGCAGGAGTCCGGAGGGATCGAGTGTTTGAATCCTGTGATGTGACCCTACAATGGTGGGTGTTTGTATATGCACAAAAGGCAGATGGAAAGTCCCTCTTCACAAGGACTGCCCCTGGGTGTGAAGGTAGGGCACACACATTTTTCTACTTAAAATCCTTAAATATGCTGCTATTTAAGAGACAAGCATGATATTATTTTTAAAAAGATTTATTTATTTGAGAGAGAGAAAATGCACACGAGTGCAGGGGGAGGGGCAGAGGGAAAGGGAGAGAATCTCAAGCCCAACTCAAGGCTGCATTTCATGGACTCTGAGATCATGACCTGAGCTGAAACCAAGAGTCAGAAGCTCAATCAGCTGAAGCTACCCAGGTACCCCTGGCATGACAGTATTTTTGTTTTAATGCATTAAACAATTTTCAGTATACTTTATTTTTAGAGCAGTTTTAAGTTAACATCAAAATTGAGCAGAGGGTACAGATTTCCCACATATCTCATGCCCTCACACCCTACAACAACCCCACTACTCAGATCCCCCACCAGAGTATTGTAATGTTACAAACTGATGAGGCTACATAGACACATCATCATCACCCAAAGTCCTAACTATTGACTCTTCACTCTTGCTGTTGTACATGCTGTGGATTTGGACAAATGAATAATAGCCGATGCCCACAATTAGATGATAGTTTCACTGCCCTAAAGATGCCTTCTGCTCCCCCTATTTATCCTTCCTCCAACCAACTCCTAACAACCACTGATCCTTTTACTGACTCCACAGTTTTGCATTTTCCAGAATGTCATATAGCTGGAATTATATAGTATGTCACAAACTGACATACATCAGCTTCTTTCACATAGCGATATGGTGATATGCCTTTAAGGTTCCTCCACGTCTTTTTATGGCTTCATAGGTCCTTTTAGCGCTGAATAATGCCCCATTGTCTGGAGGGACCACAGTGTATTGATGCACCATCTACTGAAGGACAACTTGGTTGCTTCCAGGCTTTGGAAATCATGAAAAAGCTGCTATAAACATCCATGTGCAGGTTTTTGTGTGGACACAAGTTTTCACTCTTCGGGTAAATACCAAGGAGCATAGTTGCTGAATTATGTGTAAGAGCATGTTTAGTTTCATGAAGAAACCACCAAGCTGGCTTCCAAAGTGGCTGCATTTTTTTGCATTCCCTCCAGCAATGAAGGAGAGCTCTGCTGCTCTGCACATCCTCGCCAGCACTGGGTGTTGTCAACCTTCTGGATTTGGGCGGATCTAGTAGGTGTTTTAATGCCTTTTTTTTTTTTGAAGTATAAGCCAAGGCGGATTTTCAGAGTAAGCACACTTACACAACCAGCATCTGATCAAGGAGTAACACATGACTAGTGTTCCAGACTGTCCCTCATACCCTCTCAGAAATGTAACCACAATTGACTGTAAGTGCCAAAGATCCATTTTGTCTATTTGAACTTTCTATAAATGGAATTGGTGAACATATTCCGTCTTCACTCCTCTGGTGCTTGAAGCCTTCTTTTGCTCAATGTTACACTTATGAGATTCATCCCTATTCTTTGTGTGGTTTGTCCACGATCACTGTGCCATTCCATACAGATGGAATGTACCAGAATTTATGTATCACTAGGTGATTTCCAGTTCGGAGCTATTACAAGTGAAGCTGCAACACCCATTTCTGTACACATTTTGTGTCATAGAATACGCGTGTATGTGGCCTTTACACTGGATCTCGTCAGACAGTTTTCCAGTTATTGTAATTCTTTATTACAACTGCCAGTTGCTCTAGACCTTCCTTAATACTTGGTTTTGTGAGACTTTCATGTTAGGTATTCAGGTGGACATATTGTGTTTATTGTGTTTATTTTAATTTCCCCGATGACTAACAAGATTGATCTTCTTCATACATTCTCCTGGCCATTTGGATATCCTCTTTGTGAAAGAGTTGTTTTAAACTCATTTTTTTATTGGATTGCTCTCTCTTATTGATTGGCAAAAGTTCTTTATGTATTACAGAGGTGAATCTCTTGCCAATTCTCTGTTTTTCACGTTTCTTCTCCTATTCCGTGGCTTGCCTTTTTGCTCTCTTGATGGTGTCTTTTGACAGAAGATCTTAGCTTTGAAGTAGTTCATTTTATCAGTTATTCCTTTTTGACCTTTGTTTTTTTTATGTCGTGTTTAACAAATATCTGCTTGCCCCAAGATATTCTTCTATATTTCCTTCCAAAAGCGTTTTACATTTCACACTTAAATCTATATGTCCCATCTAGGATTGCTCTTTAGATCTAGCATGAGATGGAGGTTAACATTTTTTTTTAACCATGATATATGATTGACTCAACTCCATTTGTTGAAAACTAACCCTTCCCCACTTCAGTACAGTCATATATGAAACGAGTGTATATATGTGAATCAGTTTCTGAACTCAGTTTTCTCACTTGTTGGTCTTTTTGGCTACTCTTGCACATTTCTACACTGTCTTCATTATTTGATATTTCAAATTATAGGTCCTCTATCTTTGCTTTTCTTCTTCAGGATCGACATGGCTATTCTTACTACTTTGGATTTTCATACATTCTAGTAATTATCTTGTCTTAATCTTTGGACCAATTTGGGAAGAAATTCTTAAATTTCTCTTCATATTATTGTGTTGTTTTCAATTTCTTGTACATCTCTTATTAGATTTATTCCTGGGTATTTACTTCTGGATATGTTTCATTATATAGAGTATTCTAAAATTTGTTTTCTACTTGTTGCACATTTGTATATGTATATACATACATATATGCGTATTATATATACACACATATATAATATATAATTGATTTTATTATATTTATCTTGTAACCAGTGACCTTGCATTCTTTTTCTATTCTCAGCTTATCTGAAGATTCTTCTAGATTTTCTACATATACATTGTACATGTATATGTATACACTCTGAGTAACATTTTCTACATAAACTGTCAAGTTCTTATAGTAATGAGTAATGACAGTTTTATGTCTTTATTTCCAGTCCTTACACTCTTTTTTTTCCTTGTCTTTTTTCCTTGGCTAGGACCTCCAATCAAATGTTGAGTAGAAGTGGTGGGTTTTGACAATCTTGTCTCATTTCCAGTCTCTGGGAGAAAGATTCCAATAGGACTATGAAGCACGATTTTTCTGGTAAGAATTTTGTAGATACTCTATATCATACTAAGAAAATTGTATTCCTAGGGGTGCCGAGGTGGCTCAGTTGGTGAAGCATCTGACTCTTGATTTCAGCTCAGGGCATGATCTCAGAGTCGTGAGATCAAGCCCCATACTGGGCTCTGTGCTCGGCATGGAGCCTGCTTAAGATTCTCTTTCTCCCTTTCCCTCTGACCCTCCCTGCCTCCCCCTAGTTGCATGTATTCTCTCTTCCCTTAAAAAAATTATATTCCTTGTTTGCTAAGAATTTTTATCATGGCTGGGTGTAGAATTTTATTAAATTTTCAGTTTCATTTTTATTAAAATAACTATTTTCTCCTATTAATGTGGTAAAATACATTTTTTAAATGTTAAATTGTCCTTATATTCCCAGGATAAGCTCAACTTCAATATGATGTGCTATTTTCTTATTATGCCATGAAATTTGCTTTGCTAATTTTAAAGATTTTTGCATTTATGTTCATGAAATTAGCTTGTAAGTTTTCTCTCTTTTAATGTCTTTATAAGGATTTAATATCAAGATTATCCTGTCTTTATATGATCAAGTGGGTAATTTCTTCCCTGCCACACATATTTTTGTATGACATCTTTGTCTTATTATTTGTTCTTTAAATATTTGTAAATGTTGATGCTTTCTGAGCCTGGAGAGTTCTTGATGGGAAGATTTGAAATTATAGATTCAATTTTTAAAATCAATATAAGATCATTCAAATTTTATTTCTTCTTGTATAGTTTGAGTAATTTTGCTTCTTACTAGGAATTTGTCCATTTTATCTAAAATTTTTAATTATTTGGCATAAGTATGTTTATGAAACTCTTTTATCTTTTAATGTCTATAGAATCAGAATCTATACATTATCTCTTTTTTAAATTGCTGTTATTGATAATTTGTGCCTTCTTTCTTTATATTTTTACCAGTCTTGCCACAAATGTATCATTTTCTAGTCTTTTCAAATAATTAGATTTTATTAATTCTCTCTATTGTAAGTTCATTTTCCTTTTCATTGATTCTGCTCTTATCTTTACTATTTCTTCCTTCTACTATAGTTTGGTGTTATTAATTGTTTTTTTTTCCAATTTTTCGAGATGGATATTCATATCATAGATTTTTCAGATTTCTTCTTTTTTATTTTATTTTTTCTTCTTTTTAATATATGCACTTCAGGCTATATGCTTTCTTCTGAGCATAGATTTAGCTGCTCAGAAATCCACACACTTTGATATTTCACATTTTTATTACAACTCAGTTCAAAATATTTTCAAAATTTTAACTATTTCTATTACTTTATTTTTCTTCTTTTAGCTTGTTGGTTACATGTTCTTTATTGTCCTTATAATAATTATTCTAGATATTATATTGTTTGAATAGAAATTAGTACTTTTGTCACTTGTCAGGCAATATTAGGGCCTTAGAACATTTTAATTTCATTTTCCCACCCCTGATTTTTTTGTTTGTGAAAACAAGGCCAAAAAGGTTATGCATTTTACTACCATTTTAGACCACGCCTGTCACTATTGTTATTGCCTTGTTTATTCAAAATTTAAATATATGTATATTAAACATATGTGTCCACATTCCTTTAACTTCTGTCCTCTTGTTAATGTATCTGGCATCATGTTCTTTCTGCCTGGATAATACTGTAAAGTTTTTAGAAAAATTCCGCTGATAGACTTTCTTTTTTATTTGTTGAAAACATTATTTTATTTTATTTTTGAAGAATCTTTTTGATGTATACAAAATTCAAGGTTGGCAGTTAGACTCTTTTAGCTCTTTAAAGATGTTAATTCATTCGTGTCTTCTGGCTTCCATAATTTTTGTGATGAAAGCAACCGTCAGGAACAGTGTTGCCCCTGTGAGCATAATGCACCCTTGTAATCTTTCTGCTTTAAGATTTTCTCTTTTTCTCTGCTTTTCAACAGTTTTAGCATGATGTATCTGGGTGTGGTTGGTTTTAAGTTATCCAGTTATGCTTGAGTCTCCTAATGCTTCTTGAATATATAGCTTGATATCTTTCATCATTTTTGGGAAGTGGCTGCCATTATCCCTTCCAACATCGCTTATACCCCATTCTCTCCTCCATTTCTGGGACTCCAGTCATGCATACATTAGCCTTTTCCCTGTGTCCCATACATCTTTTCTTCTCTTCTCAGTACTTACCCCTATATTTGCAGCATGGATGCATTCTATTCATTTATCTTCTACTTTATAATCTTTTCTTGCCAAGTTCAATCTTCTGCTAAGCATAAAGATGTCTTAATCCTCTCACTTTGTATTTCTGCAGTTTTTATTTAATCCCTTTTTATGTATTCTGATTCTCTGGTGAAATTCTCCATATTTTCACTATTTTCTTCACTATATTAGTCAACAGTTAGGTCAAAGTGCATACCTGAGAACTCCAATAATTAGATCAAGTCATTTGCCTGTGCTATAGCTTTTTTTTTCTCTCTCTTGGTCTTGTTTTTTAGTAGCTTAGTAATTGTTGAATGCCAGATATAGTGTACGAAACACTAGATGGCTCACTATCCTCTGACGTCCATTAGAATGGAGCATATCATCCTAATAAAAAAAATAACTGAGTTGTTTCAAGCCCAATTCAGTTTTTATCATCTATCTCACTTTTTTTCATTTCCAATTTAAGGGTGTAGCTCTCCAAAAATCCCAAATGAGACCCTGCATATTTCATAGTCTCTCCTATTTGGTAGGTTCAGAAAGTTTGTTTTTTCTTGGCCAAACATCATGGTCTGTGATCCAGTCAGTTTCTATTTGCTTTCTTAGCTTTTTTTTTTTTTTCTGCACAGACTAAGAATTTGGCAAATACTTCAAGTAGAAAACCGTGAATATTGAACTTACCTCCTTGCATCCTCTTTCTTCCTGGCATCTTGGTTCTGCTTAGGCATCCTTGAGTTCCAGCTTTTCTGGTACTCTTACTTCTATAAGAGTACTCTTCTATAAGAATACCAGAAGCTCTGACATCCGCCCTGCCTCTTAATCCTAGCCCGCATACCAGATTCTTAGATTTTGCTTTAAATCAAGAATCTGCAATAGTCCTGGGGGAAAAGTGTGGCTCATAGCAGATCAACTCACTTCTCTGAAGTTTCTTCCTCTTAGGGTCATGATTCAAGTCCTGGTCCCCTCAGCAGCCCTCTACTGCCTTTAAAAGAAATAGTTGTACCAGGTGCTAGATATCCATCTCTCTCTCTCCTCTCTCTCTCTCTCTCTCTCTCTCTCTCTCTCTCTCTCTCTCCATCTTTTTTCTCTATCATCTATCAGTATCTTCCTTTCATCTTTACCTTATCCATTTATCTTCTATCATCTATTGATCTTTTGTCATCTAATCTCTATTATATCTATCATCTATTTATCTATCTATCTATCTATCTATCTATCTATCTATCTATCTATCTTTTATAATTGTTCTTGGTAGGACCATTTATCCAAGCTAGGGCTCTTCACTCAGTTGTTACTAGAATCCCCTCACCCGTATTCCCATCAAATAATCAACAACATAACATCATCATCAGCTTGGAGACAGAAGAAATGCCACAGTACAGGTAAAACCGTATTTCCCAAGTGCTTTCCAGAGAACAGAAATTATCCAGGACACTGCTCAAAAAAACTTAAACACACTTACATAAGTTTGGGAGACTTTGTAAATAATACCCTCTTTTTGATGATTTGCCACACATGATTATACATGAAGAGTTCTGAGGGGTCATGGTGGTAAAGAAAACAGGATAATACTTTTTAACATATTACTTCCTGCTCCTATCGATCATGGAAAGCTTCTTAAAGTTCCCAATGCAATCACAAACGCACTTTGAGAAATATGATGAATATTATAGCTATCCTGAAACCCTGGAGAAATGGAATGGCAGAAGGATCTACTAATAGTTACAAGATCCAGGTTCCCAGGGCCAACTTAGAGGGGACAGAACCATCCATTGAGCAGCCTGGGACAGTTTGGAGTCAGTATGGAGGAGGAGGTCTGAGAAGAAATGTCAAAAAACACAACCTGGTTAAGGCCAAAAGTTTGAATGACATCGTGGAACGTTTCCCGGTTTGCACAGTGGCATGAGTGAGTTATTAATGATTATGTATGGTTATAATTATAGGGATTGTCAGTTGCTCTTGTGTAGTACCTGAGCATTATCTTTGGATGGACTTCTCTCATTTGTTTTGAGATAATGTAAGTAAAACATTTAGCATGGCACCTGACATTTAATAAGGAACCAATAAATGTTGAATATCATTTTAGTTCCAAACTATTCTTGATACTTTCTTATCTCATAGCTTTTTCCCCTCTAATCTCTACTATCCTGGGGAATAACCTTAATGTTCAGTTTACATCTTACATCTCATCTCTAAATAAACATGAGCATCTCATAGAATCCTTGTCAACATACTTCCCTGAAGATTTCTTGGATTAATCCTCTTCCTTCTGGTCTCCTTGAATTATATATTATTATAAAGAAGTAGGTAGGCTGGGATTTACTATGAAATTAGTAAACAGTGATTGATTAGCTTTCCTGCAAAGCACACTACCATGATTTCACTGAATCCCTAGCAAATCTAAAACAGATATCCAGCAAAACAACAGAGAAATGCTAAGAAGGAAAAGAACAAGTGCATACAGTAAAATAAAAGGGATATCTTAGAAAGATGCAGCACGGGTTGCAAAGCAGTAAGCTCTACCATCCTGTTGCACACATCACTCCTTTGATGGCTCAACAACAGCAGGATGCGTCTCTCCATCTTGTCTTCAGCATGGTCCAGCATTCAAGCACCCACTCACCCCTTATCACCATCGAGTGAGCATCACAGTGTCTCAGGCACTGTTCCAGGTCCCGGGGGTACTTGTCAGCCAGCAGTGAACAGCACAAGGCAAAACTCTGCCTTCCTGGCTTTCACACATTCTACTTCGGGGAGATGGGAAATACACAGGGTAAGTAAGTTCGATGCACAATTTTAGGTGGTGATGAAGTGCAAAGAGAGTGTGATGAAGAAGGGAAGGGAATATAGGGTGGGAGGGGTGGGGAGAAGGCCTCTTTGTGAAGACAGTATTTGAGTAAAGGCTTGAAGGAGGCCCCCATGTGAGCTGCAGAGCCTGAGGCAGAGCGTTATAGCAGAGAGACAGGAGGGCAAGCACAGAGGCCTTTCTGTGGCTAGCTGGACGCAGCCAGCACCTCTTCCCAATTCTGTGCTCAGTGATACCATGTCGGCGGGTGAAGATCGGCCATGGTGGGAGTATTTACATCCAGAAAATCAGTAAATGTTACAGATCAGCCCCTGACCCCCACCCTGTGTCCTGGCCAGTCTGGTGGGAGGAGAGTGGGCAATAGGGAGAGAGCAGAAGACAAAGTCAGCAGGGTAATAAGATAGCCAGTGGTGTGAATCCTGAAAGCCATTAGTGGCAAGCAGAAGAATGGTTCTAAATATGTACAAGTTCTAAACACCAAGCATGGGGCACCTGGATGGCTCAGTGGTTGAGCGTCTGCCTTCGGCTCAGGGCATGATGCTGGGGTCTTGGGATCAAGTCCCGCATCACGCTCCCCGCAAGAAGCCTGCTCCTCCCTCTGCCTGTGTCTCTGCCTCTCTCTGTGTCTCTCATGAATAAATAAATAAAATCTTTAAAAATAAAATAAAATAAAATAAAATAAGCCCCACAACCTATGTCCATGAAACATGTTACCTCGTATGGCAAAAGGAACTCTGCAGATATCATCCAGTTAAGGATCTTGAGAATGTCCTGGATTATCAGATGGTCTCGATGTCCTGGTCAGTGGAAGAGAGACACAGGAGTGTCAGAGGAGGGCAGCCCCGGTGGCGCAGCGGTTTAGCGCCGCCTGCAGCCCAGGGCGTGATCCTGGAGACCCGGGATCAAGTCCCGTGTCGGGCTCCCTGCATGGAGCCCGCTTCTCCCTCTACCTGTTTCTCTCTCTCTCTCTCTCTCTCTGAATGAATGAATACATAAATAAATCTTTAAAAAAACAAAAAATGAAAAAACAAAACAAAAAAAAACAAGGAGTGTCAGAGGAGGTGGGTGTGGAAGGAGACTTTGGAGCAATGGGGCCATGAGCCGCAGAGGGCAAGCACCTCTCAGTGTGGCTGGAAAGGGCACAGCAACAGATCCTTCCCCGGAGCCTCCGGAAGGATCGGGACCCTGCCGACACCTTGAGTCTCATGAGCCCATGAGACTGTTTTAGGATTTCAGACCTCCAGGACTGTAAGATAACAAACTCGTGTTGTCTAAGCCTCTGATGGTGTGATAACTTGCTACAGCAGCAGCAGGAAGCTACTACATCACTACCAGACTTAGGCTCTACTGCAATGGGTGGGAAGGCCTCAGAGAAGTTTGAGGGAGGACAGAGGCTCTCTGACCTGCATTTTAACAGGTTCCAGCTGCTGAGCTGAGGCAGAAAGAGGGGCAGCAGGTGGAGGGTTGCAGTCATCGGGCAGGGCAGCTGGAGCTGGAGAAGCAGCAGCTAGATTTCCATGCACTTTGAAGGCCGTGCCAACTAGGATTGCTAGCAGATTGGCTGTGGAGTGAGCAAGGGAGTCTAGTCGACGCTGATGCTGATGTGTTTGGCCTGGCCAGGAGGGGAGGCTGATACCAGAAAGGGAGGGTGGAGGGACCCCCAGGTTTGAGGGATGGGGGGTTTGAGAGTCCTCCTTACATGTAAATGTACTGTTAGGAAGGACGGACCAGGAAAGGAAGCCGCCAACAGAGGAGGCTCAGACACTTAAGGGGAGGGAGCATAATGCTTCTGGTTGGACTCCCCTCATCAGGATGGGGTGAGAGGGAGTGGACTGGGTTGGGTGACTGGCCAGTCCCAGAGCTGATGGCTGCGCTGGGTTTGCTGTGATCAGTGCCACCGAAAATCCCCTCCTCCGAGCAGGTGAGCTCCACTGTGTTGGCTAAAACTGGCGAAAGGGCTGTAAACAAAGATAATGATAAATAGCTGTATATCACATGTGGGGGGTAGTCTATCGTGGTGCCCTCGCGATCAGTGCTAGGCCTGGCTTTATTTAACATCTCTGCTAATTATGTGCAGGAGAAGGTAAAGACTTGTTAATTACATTCACAGATTAGACAAAATTGGGAGGTGTTGAGAAGACCGGCGCAGACAGAGAAATCATTCAAAGAGCCCAGAAATATGGACAAGAAATAAAATGAGACTCTGCAAAATTGCAGGAAGATTTAACCAGAGGATATTAATCCAAAACATTGGAATTCAATGGGCAGTAACAGCCAGGAAAGTAGAAATGCTAAAAAAGGCCTATGGGTAATGTCGGACAACAAATTAATTATAATTCTACTGTGCAATTCTGGAGCAAAACGGTCCGGTGTGATTTCGCCTCGTACTTACAGGCCTCATTAGCCTGGGATGGGAACTCGTAATCTTTCTCTTTCTCTCCTTCTCTGTGTGTGTGTGTGCACACACAAGCACACATGCACTCAAACAAGCACACGCACACACATACACGTTTGCTTCAACCCACCTCATCTGGAATGCTTCTGCTGCCAGGGGGACTCAAGAGTAGAGAGTGATAGAGCTTCGAAGAAGCCTCTGACCTTGTTCCCCAAAGTCCCTTCTCCAGGGAGGAGCACCACAGTCCTCAGGAGGGAGCGCTGGTGCCCAGGTGGGGGCCACTGAGGCTTCGCAGAGGCCCGGGTTCAGAAGAGCAGGCTGCTCGGTCCTGCTCGCTGTCTGGGTGAGGACAGCCAGCTGTCGAGGCTGGGGCTGGGGCATTGTGCCGAATCCTTGATATAAAATCCTTTGTGAACTAATTTTTGCAATGGGCTGAGATGGCAGTATTATTCTCAGCCCCCTTCAAAACAGTGAATTTGCCCCAGATCACAAGGCCAGATAGCAGCGGAGCCATGGAGATGAAGTCCAGAGCGAGAGCTTGTAACTGCTACAGAATACAGCCTTCCAGAGGGTGAAATGAGGAACAAGTGTTTTCTTTTTATTCAACCCTATTTCCTTGCTGCACATGAAGTAACTGTTGGTGCCGGGAACCCAGCAAATGCCCCAGCAGGAGCCTCCACCATGAGCATCTCCAGGCTTTCTTCACTGTGTGGCCTTCATCGCTAAAATAAATTTGTAGGCCCCGCGATGAAGGTGAATTTACTTGTTAATTATATGCGTGTACCGCTGCCCTTCTGGCTCATGTGTGTTATACATCTTACCCCAAAATAGCAACTTTAAATACAGTGGAGCTTAACCATTTTCTTTTCATTGACCAGTGAGGATTGCAGATGTGCTGCCCACGTTGGAGCCCTGGCTCAGGGAAGAATTCCCATGTCAACAATAAAGCGCAGGTGCAAGGATTGAATAGTGTTGCCCCAAAGTTCAAGTCTACCTGGAAAGTCAGAAGGTGACCCTAGATCCAACAACTGACGTTCTCACAGGAGGAGAAGACACAGACAGATACACGGAGAAGGCCAGAGGATGCTGGAGCCAGAGACTGGGGGACGCAGCCTCAAGCCAGGGCCTGCCAACGAATACCCGGAGTCTCCAGGAGCCGGAAGAGGCAGGGAAGGATGATTCCTTAGAGCTTCTGGAGGAAGCACGGCCCTGTGCTGATTGATTGATTCCAGACTTCTAGAACCAGGGAAGAATAAATTTCTGTTGTTTTCAGCCCCTAAGTGGTACTTTGTGACAGCAGCTCCAGGAAACTAACAGAGCTCCAGGAGGGCAGGAACCTTACCCGAGCGAGAGCATTATACCCAGTGCCGTGCTGTTGGCCTAATGGGAACCCAGCAGAGTTCTAGGAGCCAAGCCCACCCTTCTAACAGCCCAGAGCTCAGGAGCCTCCACCCAGACCTTTCCCTGCCCAGCGCTCCCAGCCTGGACCCCTTCCCTGCCCAGTGCAGATGGAGCCTGCTGCCCCTCTGAGTGGTCCTCTCCCCTTCGTCCCACGTGTGTCCTCCAGCCCTCTCTTCCAACAAGCAAGCTAATCCTCTTGATTCTTCCACTCAAATGTCTCTGATCGGCCCACACTGCCCCTACTTCCAGTCCCTAGGGAGGACCTTCCCGCTTCCTGCTAGAACTATTACCATCATCTCCTTCCTGCCCCCTCACCCCAAGCTGCAATCCACCCTCATGTCCCAGGCACAATTTCTCTAAAATGAAAATCTACTCAGGCCCCAGGTTCAAATCCTCTAGAGACTTGGCACCTGTGGCTTTTCCAGTTCCCTTATGGGTTCTGGGGACAGACAGGGTCCTGTGCCAATCTTCTTGAGGGCTGCAGGCTGGCAGGTGGAGGGCCAGAAGCGGGTAAATTGAGCAAGGTGTAGGGACATACCCAGGCACCGCTAACCCCGCCCACAAGGCCACACAGCCTCTGAGAGGCGACGGTGTCTGCTCAGTGCTGGTGGAAGGGTGATGAGTGTGGACCAGGCTCCAGGTGCTCCCAGACCCTGGCTCCTGGGGGAGGCCAGGCTGGGGTCCCATTGGGGGGCCGCTGTCAGCCTGTGTGCCTTCACGAGCCCATGCCCCTGCAAGCCCGAGGCTGAGGGCATGAGGGGCCACCTTGCAGGCCCCCGTAGGGTCATCCTGGGTGCCCCGGTCCACCTACAGCACTCCAACTTCCGCCGACACCTGCTCCATGGGAAGCCGGTCCTTCCCATGCAGTTGGAGCCAGTGACAGAGGCTTCATAGACTTGAGCTGAGGCTGCGACCAGGGAGGATCCGGAGGGCCCCCCAGGTGGCCGGGGTAAGCTGGGGTCATCCCACCTCCCCCCTCTGCAGGCCCTGCAGCTGGGACGGAGGACAGGCTGCCAGGTCAGAACAGGAGGCAGCAGGGCACGCGGCATCCGTCCCTCATTTCAAAATCACAGCATGGAGATCCTGGCCGACCTGGCTGGGGAAGTCTCTGGGAGGAAGAGTTTTGATTGCTGACTTTTTTTTTCCCCCCACAGTTTCAGCATTGTAGGGGATATTAGCCTGGGGCTACCGGGTGATCACTTCATTTGTATATTCTTCTTTTGTATTATTGTTTGTTGGTTGGTTCCGTGGATACGTCCAAATGCGGGCCAGCAGCCAGCCTTCGGAAAATGCAAACAGTCTCCTAATTCCTGGAGACTATTTCTCACCAAGATTAGGAAGCCTAGCTGGAGAGCCTGCAGCATCTTGAAAGAAGCAAGAACAGATTTTATTGAGGAATACCAGCATCGGAGATGGAACAAAAGGATGGACGCGGTGAACAGATGGGAGGGTGTTTAGCGAAGACTCATGATCTATGTGAACAGTGCAGGCTGGGACCTCCCTTCTTTTTGTTTTTGATGCATCAGGGTATGATATGATCTGATATGACAGACATGTCAAAAATTTAGGGGAAAATAAAACCTGGGTTTTTTTTTTTTTTTGAAACATCAAACTATTGCTATCAATAGGAACAGCAACTGTTCAAAAATTTGTTTCAGAACTGCCAAGAAGTGAGCGTTCATGGAAAAAAAAAAGTATTTTTCCCTGCTGTTTGCAAGGTGGACACAAATGCAAGCGGTAGGAGGTTGACAACTTGACACATGTCTAATAAATCTAAAGCATAAAAAGTCAACAATTCACTGTTCAAGAAAGCATTACCGGAATAAAAAGTGCTATGCGGAGAAAGAATAACCATTAAAAAATAGATTTTCTGAATTCAGTAAGTGATTTAGCCCTCAGAGCGCCAGTCTTCAAAACAAGGAAGCTTTTTCTTTCTCCCTGTAAGAGAGAGAGAGAGAGAGAGAGAGAGAGAGAGAGGAGCGATGCGGCGCTCGGAACGAGGGCCCTGCTGCATCTGAAATGAACCAGGTGAAGCGGCAGCTCCCAGCGAGCAGGTGTTAGAGGCTCGGAGGGCTGGTGACAGGGGTCAGAGAGCGGGGACTTTCAGATCGCGGTTGCTCTGCTGCTCCACGCAGAAGTGGGCTTGATATGACACGTCAGTCCAGTTACAGGGAATTCACAGACCGCAGTCCATGCCAAGCAGATTGGGCCACCCCTGGCACGCGCGAGGTTGGCCGAGAGGAGGCAGGTGGGCAGCCGTCCCTGTTGTCCCCGTGCCGACCACGGGGACAGAGAGGGGACAGAGTGCCACTGGGGCGCAAGAGCCCGGCCGGAGAAGCCGAGTTCTTCGGAAGTGCAAGGCAAAGAATGAACCATGTGGCTAATATTACTGTAATTAACGATTCTGTTCTCACCATTTGCTTTTCGAGCTCCTGATCCTTTCGTTCCAACCACAATGAGGTTGATGGAGAGGAAGATTTGATTGATTGATTGATTGATTTAAAATATTTTATTTATTTATTTATTCATGAAAGACCCAGAGAGAGACAGAGACACAGGCAGAGGGAGAAGCAGGCTCCATGCAGGGAACCTCATGTGGGACTCGATCCTGGGGCCCTGGGATCACACCCTGAGCTGAAGGCAGACACTCAACTGCTGAGCCACCCAGGCGTCCCGGGAGGAAGATTTTAAATGAGTGTGAAAACTAATGGTAATCCTCACACGAGTCTCATGTAAACAAAAATATCAACATTAAAGTGATGAATCCTAATTTGCGCCAGGGAGCTAAAATCTGTATCTTTCTGAATTAGAGGAATATAGATATACGGCACCGGGTAGCGTCTATGTGCAGTTCAGAAAACTGACACGGTCTCTCCAATTTATAGGGAAATTGACATAATTTTGCAAAAATGCAAAACCATTTGTGAACTGGGTTTTGCATAATGGGATTAATTTGGTCGACTGTCATATCCACTATGCTGCAAAATGCAAGTTAATCACAACATCATTCTGAGTTTTTTAAGGGAAGAAAGAAAGGAAGAAAGGAAAGGCATTTTTCCTTCCCCTCCTCTGACTATCTTTTCATTAAGAGAAAATACCCGCTTTTCTAGTTTGCACCTTAGGTAGCTTTAAGAAACAATGCTAGATGAATTTTGCAATGGACGCCTTCGTGAACTGAGCCGAGTTGGCCTACCTCCAATGAGAAAAATTAACAGCTTTCATAGAAGCATGAAAAATTGCTTCCAAGGAAAGTCCATACCGTTTGCTTTGCGTATATGTGCGTTTGCTCAGAACTATGCTGCACAATAGGGCTGGGGTTGTATTATACACATTTTGTTAGCACACTCAATTACTTAGTGCCATTATTGTGAACCCTTTTTCCATCAACAAACAGGAGCCTGATTATCTTGAAAAGAAGGTACAATATGTGGCTACGCTCCTCAAAAAAGCTAGGTTAAGCCATGGCAACACAAACCCCAGTCTCTGTGGCTAAATACACGAGTTATATCTTCTTCTGAGTACATGCACAGCAGCAGGAGACTGGGGTCTGCCTACTGGGGTCACATAGGGGCCCTGCTGACCATGCTCCATCAAACACAGGCTCTGTTGAGGACCCAGCCAGGACAAAGGGAGCAAAGGAGCCCAGTGAGTGCCCCGGTCCTTCCTTTCCCCTTTCATTGTTGACCATATTTCATTTCCCCAAAGCAAGTCCCGTGACTGCACCTACCTTCGGGGCAGTAGGGAGGACCAGATCTGTCAACAGGTTGCAAATGCCGTAGCCATGTTTGGAGTTTTTCTGTATTTGCCCATCACTGTAAGGCTTGGTGACGAATTTGCTCAATGTGTCTTCTCCAGGTGGTAGGAATTGGCGTGATGGAGAGGGTTCTCCTCCCCAGGGAGAAGAATTGGGCACAGATGTCATTTAGTCTCAAATCAACTCAACCCAACAATGACCAAGAGCCCACCCCAGGCTGGATGCTCTAGAGGATAAAGTGATGAGGAAGACTCTCATCTGGTTTGAAGGCAATGATGGAAGAATGGCAGTAGGAGTAAGAGGCAAACTCCAAAACTCGACACAAAGCAAAATATCTGAGCCTGATGTGTAGGGAGCAAAACTCAGGAAGGCTTCCCAGGAAAAGGCATTTATACTAAGTCCTGAGGGGTCCAACAGCTGAGAGAAGTGGGGGGACAGCATGAACAAAGGCATGGCTGGGAGACAGCGAGTGGCCCAGCTTTGGAAGAGCTCCAGAGGTTGGTGGAGGGAACTGGTGCTGGGTTGCAGGAAACTGGTGCTGTCCTGGAAGTTGGCATTGGGGCATTTATACTCGCTTTGGCAGTCCAGGTAAGAATGGCTCCAGGTTTCTCCCTTGCATCACCCTGGGTCTGTAGGGACATGTATAGGTTGTCTGTGCCAGAGTAGCATTCTAAATAAGGCAGTGCGCACCGGAGTCAGGTCCTCATTCTGAAGTGTGTCAGCCGTGTCACTCTGCAGTAGCACTTGACCTCCTTCAGCCTGTTTTCTCATCTGTGTGGGTTTGACAATGTCTATGTGGTACGGTTGTGCAGAGAGTTCAAGTAGATAATGTCCAAACTTCTTAGCATGTGATACTTGTTCCATGAGAAGCAATTGTTGCTGATATAATTTTGTCGTTCTGTTTTAAGGACAGAAACTGCTTATTAACTACATGGACCCGTAGGAGGGCTGCTCAGCTGATAGTAATTCACCCCGTGGCCTTGTGTGTCCCATTCCCCTGCCCTTCCAGCTGTGGCTGATTTACCCATGGGTAGAGATGCCTCACTGGTGGGTCACATGTCTCTTTTTTCCAGACTCTGAAACTTGGACAGGAGGAGTCCCGTGGAGCGACATCACCAGGATGCTGTGCCCCAGGGGAGCCGCCAGAGGCCAAGGCTCAGTTGCTTGGCTGGCCCTGGGTTCTGCAAACCACCCCCAAGTCCTCTAGCAGGTTTCACTGTATAATTAGGACTGTTGGAGTGGCCTTGGAGGCTAGCCTCCCTAGTAACCTTGGCCAACAAAACAGGCTTCTAATGCAAAGGGCTCTTGTTCTGAAAAGGACTTCCAAGGAAGAATGGCTCATGATCATTCTGAATCCTTTGATTTAAATAATCATCACTGGTCAGTGAATGCCACAGAGTAGGCCTCAGCAGGAGTGCTCCCTGGGCATGTGAGCGAGCAGGAGGAAGAGCCTCCAACCACAGAAAAGCACCACAGGACATGAGGTGCCAACAGCACCCACACTATATGAGCATCTCTAGGCATGGGTGTTCCGACTCTGAAGGTTTGTTGTGCTGCTATGCCTGGATGGACCCACCTCAATACTGCTTTTCAGGGAAGCCCCCAGTTGTGGTGCTGAGCTCTGGTCCAGGGAGGGTGAGAAACTGACTTCCTGCCCTCATTTCAAGCCTGTCTTGTGTCCCTGGGGTTGGGGGTGGAGGACAGGAAGCTGTCTCCGTGTTTATGACTTGCCATGTGCTGTGCTAAGCTTGTCCACCTATTTCTGATTTCACGGGCAGTGATCTTATTGCAACCCCCCCTATAGGTAGAAGACAGATGCAGCCCCTTGCTTGGGGTTGCCAGCTAGGAAGGGATGGATGCAGCCTGGGTGCCAGTCTCGGCCTCTAACAGTCTGAGCAGTGGGCAGGCACTCCTCAAGGGATTAAGGAGAAAGCAGAAATAAAGATAAGGGAGAGGCAGACAAACGGGAGAGGCAGGCACTCCTCACCCCCCAGATAACAAACAACAAAAGGAATCAGCCTCTCAAAAGTTCTTTCAAATATTTAGCCCCACCCACCTTGATAAGGTTCCATGCTGTTTCTGGAATGTGCAGGGGTACCCTGTATCCATATGCTTGATGCAAAGGTGTTAACCCCAATATTAGGAGACCATCAAATATTTTTTTAAAGATTTTTAATTTATTTGAAAGAGAGAGAGGGAGTGAGAGAGAGCGCATGAGTGGTGGGGAGGAGCAGAGGGAGAGAGAGAAGCAGACCCCATGCTGTGCAGGGAACCCAATATGGGGTTTGATCCCAGGACCCTGAGATCATGACCTGAGCTGAAGGCAGACACTGAACTGACTGAACCACCCAGGTGCCCCAAGAGTAGCAAGGGCTTGACTGACAGAGCTTTTAAAATACTGATGCCTGGTCCTGTCTCAGGAGATTCTGGTCACTGATCCTGGTTGCAACCTAAACGTGCAGAGTTTTGAAAGCTCCCCAGTCCTGTAGCAGTGAGCACACCCAGCACCCAGAGTGTGGTTGTTAATACCCTTCTCCAGTGACAAGAAACCAGGGGTCTGTGGCAGAAGGGTCAATCATAGAACAGGGACAAGCAATATGAGACTTAAGCATCTTGTAGTGCCAGGGAGTAAGGAAGTGCTAAAAGACAAAACCAAAGCCACTGTGCTGCCATGATGGGGATATGTCAAGAGGACCCAGAAGCAGTGGAAGGCTAACACATATGGGCAACAGCATGAATGAAGCTGTGTTGGAACATAACTCGAAGTCTAAACCATGTCCATTTTGCTATAAATAAATGATAGAATAAATACATGAGTGAAGGAGAAGAGATAAGTCTTCTGTGCAGAATTTCAAATAATTTGTGTGAGAACTCCCCCCTTGAAGAGGTTGAACTTAGTTCTCTGCTCCTCAAGCATGGTGGGCTGCTCATAGGGGTGTCCTGCCCCCAAGGACAGTACAGAAATGGGGAGAAGTGCAACCTGACGGTGGAGAACCCTGACCGACACCTCCTTGGCCAGGTGATCACATTTAACGTCAACAATAATCATGCACCCCCAATGGGGCTTCTGTGGCCTTGTTCTAGTAACCCCGTAAATGCCGTCTCAGCCTATTCACTGCTCTCACAAAGTACCATGGGCCTGGTGGCTTGTGAACAGCAAACAAGTATTGCTCAGTTCCAGAGCCCAGAAATCCAAGATCAGGGTGCCAGCATGGTCCAGGGAGGGCCCTGTCTCCCAGTTTGCAGACTGCTGACTCCTCGCTGTGTCCCTGCCGAGTGGGGAGAGGAGCTAGCTCACTCTGAGCCTTTATCTTACAAGGGCACCAATCCCATAGATAAGGGCTCTACCCTCCTTCTCTGATCACTGTCCTAAGGCCCCACCTGCAAGTAAGACTATGCTGGGGATTAGACTACAGCATAAGAGTCTGGGGGCGGTGGGGGGGAGACATGCCGCCCCTAACAGTACCCATAAAAAAACCATCAAACTCAAACTGAGAGACAATTCTACAAAATACATAACCTGTCTTCCTCAAAGCTGTCAAGGTCATTAATCACCAGAAAACCCAAGAACCTGTCTCAGCCAAGAGGAGCCTAAGGAGACGTGATGACTGAATGTAATGTGGGGTCCTGGATGCAATCAGGGAACCGAAAAATGTGGAAGCTGAGGAAATCTGAATAATCTATAGACTTCTGTTCATAATAATGCATCGATATTGGTTCATTAACTGTGACAAATGCAACCACGGTAACAGAAGAGGCTACCAGCAGGGAAACTGGGTGTGTGGTATCTGGGAATTCTGTACTGGCTTTGTAATTTTTCTATAAATCCAATTATTCTAAAATTAAAAGTTTATTAGGAAAAAAAATGCCACTCGGGGGTGGATCTCACTGTACGGTTGTCAGAGATTGTGTGCAGCGGCCCCGCCACACTGAGCACGTGCAGCATCACCAGGCCCCTTCGCTAGGTGCTCCTACCAGATAGAAACGATCCGCATGGGAGGCGTGGACGGCTGTCTGCGGGCACCGAGAAGGGAGGCCCGCCCGCTCACTGCGGTCCAGCAGCACCCCTGCCACCCCGCTCTGTGGGCCCCGGTAGGGCTCCTTTGCACAGGAGGGTCCCTAGGCAGGACAAACGAACACCTGATCCCTCTCTGCATTTCTGCCCTGACTCAAGAGCAGACCGTGCAGATGGGTGTTCACAGTCCTGGGGTGCCGGCTGGCCCCAGTTGAAACTCAGGGCTGGTCCCTCCCTCCCAGGACATGGTGCTGGGCTCACAGAGCAGGTCAGGCTGCCCCACCCTGGGATGGGGGCGCCAAGACCAGCCGGGAGCCTCTGCTGCTCCTCCCCTGCTCCTCCTAGATGTCCCTTGGCCCAGGAGGTGGCCCAGGGCAGGACCAAGGTGGGGCAAGGAAAGGACCTCCTTGTTCACCCTGAGCCAGCCCCCGGGGGCTTTGTTTGGGGCCAAGGTGTTGCCTTTCCGGGTCTTTGTCTGCAAGCCATGAGCTATGCAGCAAGTGAGCCATCGCCACGGGGTCAGGGTGACCCTCCACGTCCACACTGCGTCCCACCGGGTCCCTGCAGGAGCGGCCAGACCCCAGGGCCCCCCACCCACTGGGCGCCCGCCTCGCACCCCCACGGAGATGGAGTCTGGAGTTGGGTCTGGAGTCGGGTGCCAGGAACTTGCTAGAGGACTCCCGGACTTGTTGCTAGGAAACCGCGGGGAGTAACCTTTGTGATCTCACATATGCTTAACATAATAATAAATAATGGTTAACACGATAATAAATAAACAAGTAACAATAATTATAACACGCCCCAAGCCTGTTGTTTCTCCAAAATTAATTTATGATGAATTACGACTCAAATTCCGTGGAACACGAGCATGGGGAGACGGGAGGGGCTTATTTTATTGGCCATGGGGTTCAGAAGGGGGTTCCACTCGGCCTCCCCTGGACATGGAACTCTTCCCCAGCCTTTGGGGACCCACGGGAGGCACCCAGAAAGGGCTCGTCTCCCCGCCTGTGCCCCTCACACCTCTCTCCCCTGCCTGGTACAGTTAAGTTTTTTAGCTACTTTACTTGCATTTCTAATTCAGTTATTCTTCTGAAATTTATTCAAAGGATTTATGCTTATGAAATTATAATATAATGCTGCCTATATGCCAATGAGCTGGAGGCAAAGAAAATAATTTTCTTCAATTTACAGTTATGAGGCTGGAGGAAAATGATGCCTTCTTATCACCTCTTTCTCTCTGTGTGTCTTGGTATTTTTTTAAGTCTTCAGAAGGCAGGAGCTGATGATGAATCCTTAAGCAGATCACACTGATAATTGTATTACAGAACTGTCAGCTCCGTGCACGCCGTCCACCGCCCGTCGCCAGTCACTCGAGCTGGTGGTGTCACCCTTCTCGTCTCAGAAACTCAGCCCTAGTAACGCCAACTCGCCGGGGATGTTGTTAAATCGTCTGAGAGGATTGTTAGATCGAAGGGGAATTTATAGGATGACACTCTGTAACAATTAATCAGGAGCTGCTGATAAAGTTAGGTTGGTTCTTTTGTTCCCACACCCTCCTCAAAATACCTATGTGTGTACGTGTGTGCATAGACGTATAATCATAATAATATGCGGCCCTTGTACCAATTGTCAAATGGCTCATTTTGTCACTCCGTTTGATTAATGGACCCTTTGGAGTCCCCAAAAAGTCCTAGTAATACAAATAAAAAGAATCATAAATATTGAATAAGCTCACAGCACAGTTAACCTTGACTACATTTTGGGACATTCTTGGAGAAAGTTTGCTATACAGAAAATAAATTGCTGTGGGGATTAAAAAAATATGCGCGCTCACACCAAATTGGAGATTTTGGAGAATGTCACCTCTCTCACCTTGTCACTCTTATTAATCTGGTGTGATTAATTAGTTTAGTTAGCTTTACAACCAGGCCAGCAAAGTGCCGGGCGGCGAGTGCTCCTCTCTGGGGTGGGGGTGGGGGGGCATGCCCAGCCCACCGGAGGGATTCAGGGGTGAGGAGGGGCTGGGGCTCTTTTGGACAATGGTGGCATCACCCATGTGGCATGAGACTGGGGGATGTGCGTGGGCCATTTCAGGTGTCATGTATGGGCAAGAGCCTGGGGTCGGGCTGGGAGCTCTCAGATGCTTTTGCACATGCCCTGTGTGTGTGGGTTCTTCTACTGAAGGTGCTTGGTTTCCCGAGACTGACATCGCCCCTGCTAGCCAGGAAGGAGACTTTGAGACACCCCCTTGTGTCCTAATCACAGATAGGACCAGTCCGTTGACCCAGAACACTGACTCGAGCTAGGCTATAATGATTGGCAGGGTTTCCTTCAGCCTCTGGCCCATGCTGAAGAGCTGGGTGGAAGCAGAGGCCTGGATCTGCTTCGATAGCATGTGAGCGGTGCATGCGTAGGCACGGGTGTCATTGCCCTGCTGGGCTTTCTCACCTGTACACTGGGCATTCCCACCTCAGAGGATGGTTATAGGATGAAATGAAACAAAGGGAGAAAAAAAAACCATGGCATGCTGTCCAGCATATAAAAAAAATACTCTATTGCAAGTAGAATCACGTCTCCCCAAAGAGATGTGTTGATGTCCTAACCCCTGGTGCCTACCTGCGGATGTGACGTATTAGATCTTGGCTCACGTAACTGAGTTGGAATGAGGTTATAATGGGGTCGGGTGGGCCCTAAGCCAACGACTGGCGTCCTTATAAGGGGAAGGAAATGTGGACCCAGGTTACCCAGGAGAAGCCGTGTGGCCACAGAAGTGGATGTTGGAGTGATGTATCTCATTTTTTAAAAAAATAAATTTATTCCTTATTGGTGTTCAGTTTGTCAACATACATAATAACACCCAGTGCTCATCCCATCAAGTGCCCACCTCAGTGCCTGCCACCCAGTCACCCCACCCCCCGCTCACCTCCCCTTCTAACACCCCTAGTTTGCTTCCCAGAGTTAGGAGTGTTTCATGTTCTGTCTCTCCCTTTCTGATATTTCCCACTTATTTTTTCTCTTCTTTCCCCTTTATTCCCTTTCACTATTATTTATATTCCCCAAATGAATGAGACCATATAATGTTTGTCCTTCTCCGATTGACTTACTTCACTCAGCATAATACCCTCCAGTTCGGAGTGATGTATCTCTAAAGCTGAGGAATGGCAAGGATTGCCTGGAATCGCCAGAAGCTGGAAGAGGTAAGAAAGGAGCCCCCGGACCTCCTGCCCTCTCCATCTCCACCCCCCACCCCAAGTCTTCAGAGGGAGTGCGGCCCTGCTAACACCTCGATTTTGGGCTTCTTGTCTACAGGACTGGGAGAAAATATGTTTCTGTTGTTTAGGCCATGTTTCGGGCACTTTCTTATGGTCACGCTAGGAAACTAATCCGTATTCTGAATCTCAGGGTGTCTCGGTTTGTGGGGAGCAAGTGCAATAGGGTTAAGGACCCGGCTAGTTTCTTCTGTGCGTGCTGCCCTAGGCAGAGTCAGGATCGCACCAGCTGCCTCCTGCCACAGATGGGGTGCAGTGGAGGCCCGGGTGCCCGCAGCCCGAGCTCCTGGGTGAGGCTGCCATGGCTAGCGTGGTTCATCAGGGCACCGCGGCCACTCCTGAGAGCCAGGACTCGCCTCGGTTGTGGTGGCCCAGAGGCCACAACACTGTTGAAGATGCAAGTCTGTCCAGGATACAAGGAACTCATTTCATTGTACTGATCTATGTACCCTTTTCTCCAGGTATGTTGTTATTCTTAAATAAAGGCAAAATTCAGAACCTAAGTTAAGTGATATTATTACGGGAAGTGGTCAGCTTAAAAATAAAGAGCCTCACATTATATACCAAGTGTATCACTAGAAAAATGCAAGTGAATTCAATTCTGTATACCAAGTCTTATTTTCCTGTTGACTTTTAATGATAAATCCGAGAACTTATTTCCTCCTAAGTAAAAATACTGGCCCCATTACACTAGGAGCGACACTTGACTCTGCCGTTTACCAAGTCCCTGTAGAACTGAGGCATCCTGCTCTTACAGAGCCCCTCGCGCTCCAGCCCGGCCCGGGCTGCACTAACACACCCACGGGGCCATCGCACACGGCCAGCTGCTGCCAAGGGCCCCGGCTCTGGCCTGAGGGCTGCAAAGCGCGGGCCCCCCCAGGTGGCACCAGGACTGTGAGTGCGGCGGGTCACAATTCCCTCTACAGGGAAGTCCACGCCGTGCCAGGGCCCTCCACAAGGACACTGGGTGAGGGGGACGAGGTCCCTGCCCGTGTGACCTCCTGCCTGTGGCCTCCCCAGTGCAGCACCTGGTGGGGAGGGGGGAGCCAGTCCCTGTGGCCAGGAGATTGGGGCTCGTGGAGTCCTCAGATGAAGCCTCAAGTGTGGGAGCGGATGAGGGGCACTGTCCAGGGCACGGCCCCCTAGGTGAAGGCCCGGGCTGTGGGAATCGGCCATGTGGTGGCAGCAGGTGGTGGGGACAGAAGGTGGGGTGCAGGGAGCAGGGAGAGAATGGGAAGCAGAGCAGAGCAGAGCCAGGGCACAGACAGCTTTCCCTGAAGCCTCAGCGAGGAAGGGGGGCAGAGGCCAGAGGCCACGAGTCACATGCATGGCATGTCTCGACCCTCCCACCCCGACCACTGGCGCCTGGGGCCCTCTCTCATCTGTCCCTGGGCCTGCGCAATCCCAGGGACCCTGGCAGTGGCTCAGACGAGAGACGATGAGCAGAGGGCCTGGGCACACTCTGTGGGGAGGGGAGGTCAGCAGCGAGGGACAGAGGTGCCTCTGAGGATGAGATCCCTCCTGGAGAGGAGGGAGCCCTGGTGGCAGGTGGCTCCTCCCAGAGGCTCCTGCCACTGTCTGGGTGCAGGGCAGTTCGGGTTTCTTCTGAAACCTGGGGAAGAGGCATGGGAAGCCCACAGAGGAGACAGTGGAGCCCGGGAAGGGAGCCCTGGGCTGGCCGGGGGGGGCGGAACTCATGGGGTGGCAAGGAGGCAGGTGAGTGGCAGCCAGTGAGCATCCTGGAGCTGCAACCCGGTGCACTGGTTGACCAACAAAGCCAGTTGACCGAGAGGGACCGTCTTACCCGTGATGGAGGTTTTCTTGGGAAGCAGAGATGGTAGGGGAGTCTCAACTCGGGTTTTAGAGATCTCAGGGGGAGACAAGGATCTAAGTATCCCACGAGGCTGAGATGTTTCATGCTTCCCTGGAGGCGTGAACTGGCTTGGAAGGGAAACCCAGAAATGAAGTGGAGCACACTGGTTTCTCACTTTGTAATTTTCTGAACAAATTCCACACTGCCCAGGAGCACCTGTCTGAGAAAATGCTCAAATTTGGGACTCTGTCCATATTCAGTAGGACAGCGATAGCTGCTGGAACACATCAACCTGGCATTGTGCTACCCTAACCCACAGAACTTTTTTTTTTTTTTTTTTATTTCTCATGCTGGAGGTAAGAAACGGCAATACCCATCAGGGCCCTGGTCTGGTCACTCTGGCTCTGGGGGTTCCGGGGTGTTGATGGGCAGTGGGAGGAGGAGGGTTTTCTTCAGCCTGGCCTGGAAGTGGATACGGCACTTCTGCTCTCAAGCAACTGGCCCAAGCCCAGCCCCAGGGTCACTGCTGACCCCTGGGGATTTAGGCCCTCTGTGCTCTTAACTAGAAGGGGAGACTTGCCACGTGGACTTTTGGCGCCCCTGCAGGGCTAGAATAAGCGAAATAACAGGTGTTTTTGAAATTGGAGCCTTTTAGCTGGTTGCTTGAATTTATGGATTGATGCAGCGAAAGCCTGTGACCAAACATCATGAATTGCTCAAATTTAAACATGTACTGAGTTAACAGGCCCCAGACGGAGGTGATCTATGGCAGCAGATACACGAGGAGATGTTATCCAAAGCTCGAGCTGCAGCACAGCCAGCTTGGACACACCTCTTCAGGACCTAAATCTGGGATTTTTTTTTTTTTTAACTTTTCCATCCAGAACTAACTTCCAGCCCATTTATGGTCACATGTTCTGAATGCACACTACACGCAGCTCTTCGCCCTTTTATTTGCGCTGAATGCTGTCGGGGTTTTGGGATGTATTCCTTCCTGGTAATAGAGTGTGATATTCTGGCCGATTTTCCGAGGGTGATATTCTCATTTCTAATGTGTCACTTCCTTCTTTTCGAGGTGAGTGCATTTCCATCTGTGTCAGGCAGCCCCCCAAGTGGGAGGGGGCCCTCTGCTTGCCCAGAGTCTCTGTGTGTCGTTTGGAACGTGGCTAGGGCTTTACGTGCTGGCAGCAGTGGCTGGGGATTTTCAGATTTATCCCCAAATAAAGTGCTAACATCCTGCCGACGTTCTTCAGCACACGGTGGGGCAGGCAGTCTCTTCAGGGTGACAGGGTGGATGCTCAGTGGCAGCTGCAGGGTCCCACCGGGGGATCTGGAGTGGACGGCCCCACACCTCATTACTGATGCCATGTGGGGCTGTGAAAGGGCTTGTAGCCATGTCAAATGCATTTATTAATGTAAGAAATGGCTAAATGGCCATCTTTTCATAAAACACACTGATGATTAAAGAAAACGTAGAAACTACAGAAAAGCACAGCATAGCTGTCTATTTCTGCCACTGCTGTTGTGAGGTAACCATTCTTAGCATTTTAGACAATTTCGTTCCAGGCTTTTTCCTGGTACCCATATGATTTATAAAAATCCATGTTGTGCTGTATGCACTGCTCTGTAAGCCAACTTTTTTTATTCAATGATGCATCATGAAATTTCCTTAATGATTTATAATGGTTACACTCTATACTCTTATGGAGACTCATATTATAGTTTCTCTACTACAAACTATGTGGTGGCAGAAAGCTTGATACACAATTCTTTGTGCATTTCTCAGATTATTTCTCTTGGAAATAATTTTGAAATGGAAAGATTTCAAAACATGGTATTCACGTGTTGAAGGCTATAAATGCAGCATGCAGTAGCATTGTTTGTTACCGACTGCCCAAATGCCTGCAGGGTGTTGGATCCCCCTTCTGCTCCAATGGCTGGAGAAACATCTTTAATGAAGTCAAGGGTCCCGTCCGACTGGCCAGTCTTGGGTCAGAATGTTCAACAGGCAAACTGTGTGTGATACGACATACTGTTGTTAAATCACAGAACCTTACAGCACATGGGGAGGGTATTTGAAGAGCAATACTCTCTTTAGATGATCCCAAATTTCATGGCAGACCCTGAAAATATGATTGAGAAAGAGAAGCTTTCCCCAGGTCAATAAGACAACAGCAGCACATGATTTTTCCATGTTGTTAGTGGCAGGGGTGTGGGGCAGGTGGGAGAGAGTGAACAAAGGGGAATTGAACATGTGTTGAGAACCCTGAGTCCACTGCTAAGAGCAGGAGTGAGCACCTTCTCACACACATAGGACGCAGAAGGTCAGGCTGGAACGACTGTTGGAAATAATTTCTCAGGGAAGAGAAATGAAGCCCAAAGAGGTCGAAGACTCACCCAACATCACTTGGGTGCCAAACTCACCCCAGCAAACAATTGTGCCCCAGATGCGTCGTAGGTGCCCTTTCTTTCTCTACAATCAGTACCACCCTGTACGTGCTCCAGGCCCAATGGTAGTTAGAAACATGAAAATTTATTAGGTCAACACATTATTTCACCAGAGGATGTAATTATTTTTATTAAATTGAGTGATTTTAAATCTTTTTTAAAAAGATGTTATCTATTTATTTGAGAGACAGAGAAAGCAAGAGACAGATTACAGCAGAGGGTGAGGGTCAGAGGGAAAAGCAGGTCTGCCACTGAGCCTGATATGGGACTTGATCCCAGGACCCCGAGGTCATGACTTGAGCCAAAGGCAGATGCTTTGCCAACAGAGCCATCTAGGCCCCCCTAAACTGAATGATTTTAAAATAAATATATTTGATTCCTTGGCATGATAGAGGCCAAATTTGGGACATTGCCAGTGCCTCATGCCCTAAATCAGTTGTCTCAGGGTCATGACATTTTAAGAATTTGGCTTAAATATCCCTGGTACAATAACCACAGTCTATGTGGTTGGATGAGGACATGGACACTGGAGCCACCTGCCATCTTCAAGCTGTGTGGCTCGTGACGGTTACCTGCCTTCCTCAGTTATCCATCTGCAAAATGAGAATAACATGAGTACCCACCTCACACGGTGCTTCCGAGGACTAAATGAGCTGGAATCAGGTGCGTAAAGTGCTGGACTCCACGTCTGGCACATATTAAGCGCTATTTGAGGTATTGTAAACAGTCGTGGCACAGTCACAAGTAGCCCACTTGTATGATAATCTCTCAAAGTCGCTTGCTGGAGGCAATGTCATGGTCTCAGTTCTCTACGCGTGGCACAGAACTGATACTCGGTAGATGTCTGTGGAATGAATGGACAGGTCCATGACAGATGGGTGAGGCCCTCTGCCGTCCCCGGTTACACCACCGCTGCAGGTTTCCCCCTACAGCAGAAAATTAAAGGGACACCAGTGATGTCATGTAGTGGTCATCGTAGTCGTCCCCACCCACTGGATGCCTTCAAGGACCCAGTGCTTTTATATATGAGCTGATGCTCATTATTTGCAGATTCCATATTTGTGAATTTTCCTTCTCACTAAAAGCTTTTTATTTGCAGCCTTCCAACCAATACTCATGGTGCTTCCATGTTCCTTCGTGGATATGTGCAGAGCCCCCCAAAAATGTGATGCAAGGTTCCTAGGCAAGGTCAAACTTGGCCTCTCTGTTTCAGCTCTTGTACTGTAACCATGTGTCCTTTCCATGGTCTCCCGAGCGCCATGTCGTTCTTGTTTCTACGCTTTCTATTGATGGCTTCACAGTTCAAAATGATGCCCAAGCATGAGCATCATGCTGAAGTAAGACCCTGATGTGCCTTATGGAGAAAACGTGTATTTTGGATCAGCTTTGTTCAGGCTGAGTCATGCTGCTGCTGGCCACGAGACTGGTGCTCGTGAATCAAAGATACTCATTTAATATAATGAGGTGTTTCTAAGCAGAAACATGTCAAATAAGGTTCCGTGCAGATCGGTTGCAGAAGGTTGTAAGCAGAGGCTTGCAGGAAACTGACCTTGTGTTTCCCACTAGAAGCAATGATTCAGTGTTTGCTATCTCAGTGTTCATGTGACTTCGTAGAGGGTAACTATCTTTTTCTTTTCCAAAGATTTTATTTATTTATTCATGAAAGACCCAGAGAGAGAGAGAGAGAGAGAGAGAGAGAGAGAGAGAGAGGCAGAGACACAGGCAGAGGGAGAGGCAGGGAACCTGATGTGGGACTCGATCTCGGGACTCCGGGATCACACCCTGAGCCAAAGTCAGACCCTCAACCACAGAGCCACCCGGGCATCCTGAGGGTAACTATCTTGAATGAGAACTGACTCATTCTTCATCCTCAGAATGACATGAGGGTGCTGTCCCCATTTCACAGAGATGACATCCCACGGTCAGTACTGGATAATGGATCAGGTTCTGAAGGCACCTCTGTGGATCTCCAAACCTGTACATTTTCCAGTGTGTCATGCCTCCAACTCCAGCCAGGATTGAGGTGCTCCAAGCTTGCTCTGACCCCTTGCTGCCCTTCCCTTCCCTTCTTTCGCCTGTCCTACGTTTGGACCTTTCCCAGGAAGCAGGCACAAGCTCCGTCTCATAAGGTCTCTGTCTGCTGGATGCCCCCATGCCTTGCTTGGGAGGGGTTCTTCTGAGAACAGCAGCCTGATACTCTTGAGTCAGGATGCAGCTAGCTCCGCTGATTCTTTGTTTCCACTGTACTGTCTCGGGGAATGCGTTTTGCTATCAATGACGTGATGCTGTGGGCCATTCGTGATGCATGGCTGTGGTTCACACGTGCTCAAATGTGGGTGTTCTTTCTAGCTGGCACAACCAGACCACAGCAAACCCCCAACATTATAAGAACCCATCCAGAAAGGAATGAGTTGTAGCTGTGAAAACCTTTCCTTGACACCTGACAAGATCAGGTAAACTTGGAGAATGTTCACAGTGGTTGGGAGAAATTTCTGGAGTCGGTACTGGTTGTATTTTCCATCTCTTTGACCTTCTGCGATACATTTTGGACAATTTCCTCTCTATCTTCCAATTCATGAATTCCCTCTTCAGGTATATCTAATCGGCAGTTAAGCTGTTAATTAAATTGGTAAGTTCAGGTTTTTTTTAACTTCCTAAAATTATACTCATCCTTTTTCAAATATTTAAGATTGTTTTAGTGTTTTTCTGGACATTTGTTTCTTAAATGTAGTAAGCATTGTTACTTTGTGATCCATGCTTGTTAATTCCCGAAGTCTTTTTATGTCTGTCTCTGTGTTCTTTTGCTTCTGCTGTTTCTGGCTCATGGCTTGCGATTTCTCTTTATGACTAAATATTTCTAACTGTGATTTGATCATTTTCCTTGCAGGAATTCTTCGATATTTAAGACAAGGATGCTTTCCTGTGGAGAGAATTTGTGTTTTCTTCACCAGGCACTTTGGTGCACCATGAGTTATCAGTTGGATCCACAGTCCACTAAATTCATGGGCATGAGGTGTAGTGTTTTTTTTTTTTTTTTTTTTTTTTTTGATTAATTGGATCATGTGAATTTGAACTACAAATCCAGACAAGGATCAGCTTGTGGTTACCCTGCTCTGGAACTTTTTTCCTTTTCCTCCTCTATGCTCAGCATGGCAGATCCTCACCTCTACGGCCCTGGGCTTTATCTTCCATCCAAAACACTTTGAAAAGCTGTGGTGGCTGGAGCTCCAGGGCCCCATTGATAGCAATCGTTTGTCACAGTAGAAGTGGCTTCAGTGCTCCACCTCCCTCTGTGTTTTTACTTCCTCGTGGATTTGGGCCTAGTAATTTTTTTTCTTACCATTTTGTCAGATTCTTACAATTTTGAGAATTTATATAGTTTTCTAGAACCTGCTCAGTGGTTTAGAGGTGGGAGAGTGGGGGCCAAAGCCTATGTTATCAGGTCCCGAAGTCCCACCTGCCTTCTTTCTAGGGGTGTCCAGGTGCTAACGACTATGTTCCAGGCTATCACTCTAGTCTCAGGAAGTACTGGCGGGGGGGGGGGGGCGGCCTGTAGCCCAGGGCGTGATCCTAGAGACCGGGGATCGAGTCCCACGTCAGGCTCTCTGTGTGGTGCCTGCTTCTCCCTCTGCCTGTGCCTCTGCCTCTCTCTCTCTCTCTCTCTCTATCTATCTATATGAATAGATAAAATAAAATCTTAAAAAAAAAAAAAGGAAGTACTGGGGCCTCTTATTTCCATCAAGCTTTACATTATCATAGGATATTAAGTTGGATGGGGCCTGGCTGGTCATCTAAGCCCATGGTTCTCGAGCATGATTTCCCACCAGCACCACATATAAATATGATATTGGGCTGAAGTGTGGTTTCTGGGGTCAACTGGCTATCCCCAAACCTGGCTTCACCATTGACTGTGTAACTTTGGGCACATTACTCAGCCTCTCCGTGCCTACCTACTTCTTCTGTAGAGGGGGACAAAAATTAGCAACCACCCCAACTGTTTGATTCTAGAATAAAACGTGAGCACAGTGCCTTGCCCCAGGATTCAGTGGCTCATAGCTTCTGTCGGCATTATTATCATCAGATTCCCCAAGGGGATCTGTAGGTACATGGATAGTCAGGCCCTCTCCCAGTTCCCCCAGGCTTACAGAGGGAAGATCGGTGTGGAGTGGGGCCTTAATGAGGATGCCCAGTGACCTAGGTGGGTTTGACCCACAGCACCTTTGGGTGCTGCTGCAAGGCCCAGGCCCTCTTTGCTACTGTCCAGGCCAAGCAGCTTGCCTAGGACCAGGGGGCAGGCAGAGGCAAGACCAGCACTTGGGCCCCTGACCCCACCTTGGCCCTGGGGACCCATCCAGCCCCTCACCAGGGTTTTCTTCGGGGTCCCCACCTAACTAGGGACTGGTGGGTGCTAATGAGCCAGATGACTACCTGTCATCCAGGTGGTTGGTCATCTGAAGAGCTAAAATAATGCTTGCCCTTGATGACAAACCCATCCCGTCAGTGGGTATGCTCGTGACCCACTCTGGCTGGGGCTGTGCTATCACAGCCCCTGGACCCGCCAGGGCACTCCACGTGGGGGACGGATCTCGTCCACTACCCACGCCACAGCCAACAGCCTCACTGGACAGATGGCTGCGCTGGCTGTGGGCACACGGGACAGAAATTCCAATGTTGCAAAAGCAATCCAGTGCTGGCTCCACTGGGGCCTGCAGCCTGGGGACAGAGACCACATGTGTGGATCGTGCCTCCGCGGGCTGGTGCGGTGGGAGGCTCACGGCGGGAGGAGGTCGGGAATGAGGCTCGCTGGAGGATCCCAGGGAACGTTCATGGTGCCATTTCCAGCCCTGCGACAGAAGCAGGTCCTGGGGCCCTGGCTTCCCCTGGTGATGCCCGGCCTGGGCCTCTGGAGGGCTGGGGGGCCCCATCAGGGGACCCACGGGGGGCTGCGGTGGCCCTGCACACCCCATGTCACCCACGCCTCGCTGACACGGGCGAGTGGGGGATGCGGTTCCTCGAGGGACATGCCAGATTGTCGAAGCCACTGGCTTTCTTACCGCCGCTCTAGGGCTGAATCCAATATAAAATACATGTTCCTGTTCGTTGCCATTTATGTGTTAGTTATCATTAACAGCCATTATAATTTTTTCCCAGTGGCAATTACATTGATATTACTATATCTAAATCAAAGAGGACATTACAGCAATTACTGTCATAAGTTGATTGGGAACCACCTAATTTTTAAGTGACACTATTTTCTTAGCACGATAATTTTCCCTCGCAATAAATAATACACCAGGAGAATTGTGCAAGCAAAAAGTGCCATTTTACACATGAGTTTGTTTTTTTTAACAAACAAAATGTACCTGTAGTCCCTCTTTCATATAAGAATAATAAAATTAAGATCTGAATCCTAGAGTTGGGAAATGCATTACATGTTGAACCCCGTAGCTGATTGCACGGGGATGAGTGGGGAGGGAGCTTCTGGTGCTTTCAATCTTTTCCTAGAGCAGATGAAGGAGAGAAGGAGGGGAGGAGAAGCAGGGAGGGAAGGAGGAGCAGCAAGAGGGAGGCTGACCCCGCCAGGCCCCCTCCTGTCTGAGGCAGAGCCATCAGCATCCCAGGGCCACAGGCCAGGTCTCCACGGGCTGGCTTGCGGTCTGGGGGGGTTGCTACTCCGGGGTTGAGTTCAGGAGTTGGGGCAGTTACCACGGCTCCTCCCAGGCCTCCCAGGCGCCAGGAAGGAGCAAGGGGCGGCTGTCCTGGGACCAGATGGGACCCTGCCTGCCCTGCTGGCGCCTGGAAGTCCCATCAGCGGCCTGAGTCTTCCCTTACCTGCAGGTGATGGACTGCACTTCCCCAGAGCAGTGAGTGGTTTCTGTCCATCCTTCTTGAGGGCTGGGGCCCCTATGGTTGGGCCTGGAGCGGGGGAGGTGGGCAGGGGCTACCAGGAGCAGGAAAGGAAATCTAAAGGACCCCAAGCTTCTCCCCCCGCGGGATCCAGCTAAGATGGCCTCGGGCAGCCACCCCGAGCGCAGGAGGCCAGCAGCCATCCCCCTGGTCCCTGAGACCCTGTCCCTCTAGCCACCCCTTGGGCTCATGGCCAGCCACCTTTGTGTCTTCTCCTTTCACTTTTGCATGTACACCTGGTGAAATGGCTCGAGCTCACCTTCTGCTGGGCTTTTCATCATAATTCTAGTTAGAAATCTCCTCCCCAACTCCGTGGATGCAACTTGCAGCCCAGATGCCCCCCACCCCCTAAAACTGGCCAGAAACAATCCACTCTTTCCCCCTGAATAACTCTCTAGAACCTTCCCCAACTTTGCAATCAGACATACCTGGTTTAACAATAACTTGGCTGTTTTTCGAGCTGTGAGACATTAGGCGATTTACTTAACTTCTCTGGGCCTCAATTGAATCAGTAAATGGAAGCTAAATCTCTCATAGGCAATTATCCTACAAATAGTTATTGAGCACCTGGTTTGTGTCTGGTCTTGGAAGGCCCTGAGAGCTGCTGATTAAGCCGCAGGTCCTGGAGCCAGGCTGCCATGTCCCCACCCAGCCGTTTTATTGACTGGTCCTGTGACCTCAGATACGTTTCTGCAGCTCACTGTGCTTCAGTTTCCCTGTCTGAAAAATGAGGGGGATTATAAGCCTACCTTGCAGGGTGGTTATGTAGATTAAAGAAGTTATTAGGTAAATAGTTAAACCAATGCCTGGCACACCATAAGTGAGATGTGTTGGATATTTATTATTGACTTTTAAAAAAATTGGTGCCTGAGCTTACTGTCTAGAATTACACTATCCAACATGACAGGTTCATGAGCCTCATGGCTAGTGAGCACTTGGAATGGGGCTGGTTCATACTGAGTTGGGAACAAAAAAAAGAAGAAAATATCAATAATTTGTATATTGATTATAAGTTGAAAAGATAAGATTTTGCATGTATTGGGCTAAATAAAACATATTAGAAAAACTAATTTCACCCTTTTGAACGTGGCTGTCAGAACATTCTGAATTTGTGGATACAGTTGGTCTAGAGCACACTATTCTGGGGATTGGATGAAATAAAGGGATCAAGCACTTAGCACGAAGCCTGGAGCATAGCAGGTGCCTGCCTGCCGAAATGCGCTGTCTCCCCCTCCCCCACCCCTCCCTGTGTGCACCTGTGGTCTCCCCCACGAAGTGTGAGGTTCTTACAGGTGGGGATGGGAGGGGTAGCCCTCACCGCTCCCGCCACAAGCACCTACACTGGGCCGGCGGGGTCCTGCCCTGTGGATGGGTGTCCTCCCCGCAGGCCCCCTGACAGGACGCCCCCTGCTCCAGCCCAGGCCGCGCTCCTGCCTCTCTGGCCCCCCAGCCAGCTGCACACTCCGTGCCCCCTGGCCTCCCGAGCTGAGGAAGGAGGCAGGTAGGGGGGAGGTGGGAAGAGAACAAACAATGTTGTTGGTTAACATGATATTCTCTCTGCCTTCGTGGCATCCGAGGCAGCACGGAGGGCCCTGGAAATGTGAAATAAACGTGTGTGTGATAATGAGATTGTTGGTGGAGAGTCATCTTGAAAGAACAGGAGCAATTAAGGCTGCTGCCTCACAGGAGCCAGAGTGACAGCGTGCCAGCCCGCCGCATGCCCTCGCAGGGCCGCCCGCCCAGCCTGAGCCGGGGAGTGGGCAGTCAGCGGCCAGGGATCCGGGCCTCCTCTTCCTCCTCCTCCTCCTGCTCGCACACCCCACGTTCACAGACGCCAGTTCACGCACAGTCCTCCTTTGAAGGAGTGGGTATTCCTACCGAGGACTCTCCCATCCAATTGAGACTGAATAGCTGAAGGTGCCAGTCGCACCTTGAGCAGCCGCCACGCCCGCGGAAGTAACGGCGGACAGTGCTGTCCCCGCAGGGCGGTGGTGTGGCCACGTTGCCGGGGACCAGTGCTGCATGTTCACCGGGGGGTTATTGGGGGGCAGCGGAGGGCCAGCACCAGCACCCCACATCGGGTGTGATGGTCCAGGACGGCCTCCTGGTGGCTTGGACACAGAGAACGGAGTACCTGGTGCTGGGGCCCAGGGTCTGCCCTTGAATCTGCACAACCACCCTCCTGTCCCGGCAGCCTGAGAGAAAGTCCACCTCTCCTGAGGTTGCAAATGCTTCTCTCCTTTACCTGCTCTAAGCTCGGGCTCCTTTTTGACAATGATAGAGACTTAGGTCTGCACGCTGAGGTCACCTCTGCCCATGGCTGGTCTCTAGGTCAGGTAACGTTCCTGTTCTCTTGCCTCCCACCCCTGGGAAACTTAGAGTCAGAGCTCTTTCTGGCTCCATGCTGAGGGCCCTCATGCAGAGATAGGCACCGGCTGACCCCAGGGCAGCATTTGGGACTCGGAGCCAACCACTGGGTCCTGCCCCCAGCTAAGCCTGCCGACCTCCACTTCCACTCCACCCCTACACCCACTGACACTGGGAACCTTCAGGCCACGGAATGAGGAGGGGACAGCCAAGCAGAGGTGCTGAGGAGCACAGTGCTGTCCTCCTTGGGCTTGGTCATCCCCTTGCCCATCCCCTTGCTCATCCCTTGCCCATCCCCTTACTCATCCCCTTGCTCATCCCCTTGCTCATCCCCCTGCTTATCCCCTGCCCCGTGGCCTGGGCAGAGCTGGCTCCCCAGGCTTTGTACCCCCTTTGCCTGTTCATGGGCCTGTCCGTGGGGAGGTCTTCCCTGATAGGAGAGAAGGGCTATGTTTGCGGGCTAAGACTGAGGGCAGAGTTTCTGGTCGTGGCTGGTGGCAGTGATGTCACACTAGTTTCCAGCCCCGTTTCCCATTTACGATGGACCGCCATCCCCATTCCCGATGAGAAGTCCCTGGTCAGTGGCCACATCTGTGGCCAAGCCAGCTCAGTGCTGCTCTGTCACTCGTCACATTTCCTTACAGATGCTTCTACAGCAAGAATGAGAATGGAATATTTAAATGAAACCCAACTGGCTTTTAAAAGGTGGCATAGGTTTCTTTTCATAGTACTGAGCATTTAAATGAGAAAATTTTCCACCAAATACTAGCACAGGCCTCCTGCCATTAATGGAATGGGTTAATTACCTTGGAGTAGAATGCTCCGGAAAAGGATGTTTTAAGTCATCTCAAAACAATCATGTGAAGATGCTTTATGCCATGCTGGAACGTGCTGGGATAGGGAGGGGGGTCCAGGTCCAGGGGCTGGGTGCCAAGAAGCAGGACTGTGTGTCCTCGGGGTGCTGCCAAGCCCCCTGGGCCTCAGGGTCCTTCTGACAGTGAGGGAGGTGGGTTAACCATAACAAAAATAAGCAGCATCCTTTCACCCCTGGGGGAAAAGTGCAAAAGCAGACAATATAAGGGGGCAAAGTAAGGTAATAAAGCAAGTGGACTGGAAAAATCCTCTCAAATCCTTTCTTTGAAGAAAGAGTAGGAGAAATAAAAATGCCCCCCCCCCATGACTAAAACACAAGCCAATAGTTATTTAACCAAAGAGGGGTTAGTTCTGAAGTCCGCTGGCCACCTTCCATTTGGAAAAGTGATTACCTGCAAATTCATCTTAGAGCCTGGAAGTGATCTCTGCTCTAGAAGGGAGAGCGCACATGGAGACAGGTCGTGCATGGAGGTGAGGTCCCCGTGAAGACACCTGTTGGGGGCTGCAGGGCCAGGTACAGGGAGCTGGGCCCTGGTTGCAGCCGCCGCCCAGAGGCCCCAGTACCCAGCTGGATTGCTCTGGTGGCTGCTCCACAGGCGGAGCTGAAGATGCGCGCAGGGCCTGGCTTCTCACCTGGCCCCAGGAGCCCCACCAGAACTCAGGACAGAGGTGGGGAGGCCCAGATGCAGTTCCTGCCCCTGGTGGGGCTGCGGCCTCTGTGCTGACCTCCCAGGCACCTAACCTTCCGACCTCAGGGAGGCCAGGAACAACAGGCCTTGTGCGACTGGGTGACTGCCAGCATGTAGTAGCCTTCCCTGAGCACAGGATGGGGAGCACCTTGAGGTGGCTGAGGAAACCCTTGAGTGTGCCCACTCCGAAGCTGCTTCTCCACTCTGAGGCTAAGGGCTAGGACAGGAGGGGGTGTCTTAGGGTGACAGATGAGCAAGAAGGCAGGGAAGGAAGGCCCAGGCTGGCCTACGACGGGCTCCATCACAGTTCACGGGTTCTAGGCTCATCTGTCCTGGAGACTGAGAGAGATGTGCCCAGGAGTGCAGGTGACAGCACCCCAAAAGGCTTCCTACCTGGCAGCCAGGGGGATGTCCACACAGTCCCAGTGTGTGATGCTTGCATATAGGTGACCACAGGACCTGGGTCTCCTTCGGGCACAAACACACACCAAGATGCACACTCGAGCATCACCCCATGCTGTGGATGGAATTGTGTCCCCAGGAGCTGCTGCAGTCCTGGTCCCTAGGACCTGCAAACAGATGTGATTCAAAATAGGGCTTTTGCAGGTGATCAGATGAAGATAATGGGGGTCAGAGAATGGGGTTCACCCACCCCATGTGACTGTGTCTCTGTACAGAGGGGAATTTGGACACATACATGTCCATGGAGAAAAGGCTACATGACGGTGAAGGCAGGATCCAGGTGGTACATCCTATAAGAACCAGCTACTCTGCAGACCTGAGAGGTGAAGATCTGCATGGGGTTTGGGACCTGGGGGCACGGAGGTGGGCATTTGTCCCAGTGAGGCCTGAGATGTGGAAGGAGGGGGTTCCTTTGGGTCCCTGCCTCAGTAGGGGCTGGACTTCCTGACTTTAGTCACCTGTCCCATAAGAGGTCCTTTCAGGCAGGACCGAAGTGACCAGGGCACCGCGGGAATAGAGAGGTGGTCCCCCAGATATGCTGGGTCCTCGACTTTGGGGATCCTGTCGGATTCACGAGGATTCACCTCGCCCACAGGGTGCCTGGCCCATGTCCTGGTCCCACAGGGTGGGGGACAGTCACCTTCCCAGAGTCCATCCTGCCCCTTCCCATTTTTGAATAGCACCAGCGGTTTCTTGTAGTTTGGGTGGGATCGGCTCACACCCCAGAGGGAAATCCACTCCTCTCAGCACACTTCTAGATTCACTCGGTGAAACCCGAGGGAAGTAGAGGCCTTTGTCAGAGGGTGGCGTGTATGCGGAATGGAAGCAGAGCCTATTCCTGTAGGCAGCCTTTTGCTTGTTTTTTTTGTTTTGTTTTTAAGTTTTATCTATTTATTTAAGGGAGAGAGCACGTGTAAGAGTGAGCATGGACAAGGGGAAGGGAAGAGGGAGAGGGAGAAGCAGACTTCCCTCTGAGTGGGGAGCCCAAAATTCCAGGACCCTGAGATCATGACCTGAGCTGAAGGCAGACGCTCAGCTGACTGAGCCACCCAGGTGACCATGTAGGCAGACTTTTGGGGAAGCATTCTGAGAAAAGAATCCCAGAAAAAGGGAGCTGGATCCCTGATCATACTGCACCTGAAGCCTGACCTACTTCTGATCTTTCCAGTAACACGAGCCCTTTTTTTTTTGTTAGAGCCAATTTTAGTTCCCGATACTTGTACCCTAAAGCATTCTAACGTCTTTTAATGCAATACGTATAAAATATGATTTATATTTAATATGAATATAATATTTAAAAAATAATCCATGGTGGACCTGTCATAGGCTAGTTTCATTCCACTAAAAAAGAAAAAGAAAAAGAAATAAAACAAGATTTAGCTACTTCTGCGCTTGGGTGAGAGATTGTAGTGGAGATGACATATTTCAAGACTTTGCTTTTCATTCTGTGGTGTTTCCCCTCAGTTTTCCAACTGCAAGCCTCTCAAAGCCTTAGGGGCTGTCACCAGTGGTCCTGGGGTGTGGGGAACAGGTGCGGCTCATTTTTGGAGTACCCCCTGACTGTACTGTTTCCAGAGCCTCCTCTGTGCCTTTCTTGCTCCAAAGGCAAAGAAGGGAAGAACTGGTGTCATGAGGGGTGGGACATGGTGACCGGTGCCCTCTGTCTTCATCAGATTGCATGCGCAGCTCAGTGTTGTGTGTGTATAGGGGAGGGGGTGCAGATGAAACAAAGGAAAGGCTGAGGCTCCGGTAGGTTAAGAATCCTCCCAGAGGCACAGTAGTAGTCAGTGGGAGAGGAGGCATTCGAACTCAGGTCCATGGACTTGCATGAGCACCCACACCAGTGCTGTCACATGGCCAGGTCTCTCCAGATGGCCCCTTTGCCCCTTTGAAATGGATCCTGTCTCATGTGAGGCAAGAACAGAATCAATCCTAAAAAACCCTTCCTCGAAGAATGAAAATTTTTTTAGTTTATCTTTAAATGGTGGTTCTTATTTTTCCAAGGTTTGGGTATTCATTCATTCATTCATTCATTCATTCATTCAAGTGCTGTCCTGAGTGCCTACGCTGTGCTGGGCAGGTTTTGGGACCTTATTCAGTTTGCCTGTAACTTTCTCTGATACATGCACAGCGGGGAGCACAAGTACCATTTAGAGTTTCAAAGAAGTCCAGTGTCTGGGGGATTTATTTTGGGCTGCACTAAGCATGCCAGGCTGACACCAACAGAGCATTCTAAGTGCTGCTGAGAATATTTCTCTGTTGCACCAACAGGTGGACCCCACAGATTCAGCACCAGTCCTCGTTAGAGCTCCCAGGGGCTCAGACCAGGTCATCTGATTTTCCAGGTGAGCAGCCGTTACGCGGACCCGAGACTAAGAAGAGCACATGTGGCAATTCTCCTAAGGGCTCATTTGCAACAGGAGATAAAAGGTCATGGGCTGGTACCCGTCTGGGAATCCTGCAGAAGTAGGCACTCGTGAAACCCTGGACCAGGTTTTGTTGCTTTGCTTTTTGAAATAAAAGTGAAAAGTACACAAAGCATCCATCAGTTTAATGTTTGTCAGCAGGTACTATGTTCCAGCCCAGGGGTGCCAGTGAGGCAGGCTTTGCCTTCAAGGAGTTCACAGTCTCCAGGGAGACAGACATGCAAATAGATAGATTCTGGGGCATTGTGGAAAGTGCTAGAAATGAAGTATGAGCAGAGTGCTAATGGAGCCCACAGGTGAGAGTAACTGTCTTTGCCTCGACAGGACTGGGAAAGTCGTGAAAATAAATAAGCCACTTAAGGCAGGCAAGTGGCAAGCTGCCTCTGTTATCCCCCGCCAGTCCCTTTATTAACTGAGAGCCGCAACTTTTTTAAGCTTGTTGATCAAAGATCCCACCTGGAAGCCTGGAGTCCCCAGCATTTCTTGGATTTGCGTTTGGGGGCCTAAAGGGACCCCAAGAAGTTGGCATGCAGAGGAGGTGCCCCCTCCTGCCTCCCCAGCCTGAGGAGAGCTGCCCTGGTTCCCCTGTCCACCTGGATCCCGCCCTCCCTGACTCTCCCCCCACACACACACTTTCCATCCCTCTTGTCCCTGCCTCTGATCTTGATTCCTGGAATCACACCCAACTCTGTGGGTGAACTTGACCTCTGACGCCCCTCCCGGGGGGTGGCGACTTGGCCACCAGCGCCAGCATAACCCTGACTGAGGTCAGGGCCCCGCTGCTCACTTAGGAAGCCTGGAGGCTTGTCCCAAAGGCTGGGTGATGCCAGGAGCCGGGCACTGGCACACTGCTCTCCTGCCCCTCGCCGGGGCCAGGGCTGCTTGTCCCCTCCTAGCCTACATTGTAGCTGCAACTCAATTAGCTTCTTTTTTGATCCTGAGATGCTTTCTTACCCTCCCCGCCCCCACCCCGCCAGACAGCTCTTGCTCTGATCACCCCGCTGGTATATTAAGCAGCGCTTGTACGGTTCGTAACTTTTCCGTGATCAGGGCCACAGCCTCTTCAATTAGTGTAAATTCTACGGGCCAGTCTTTACATAAAGGCTACACGTGGTGCCTCGTTGCTTGTTCCAAGTGACCCGATCCAAAAGTGGATGTCAATGGGGTGCTCTCCCTCTCCTCGGGATAATTGTAAAAGACGGTGCTAATGATGCACACATGCCGACCGAGGCCAGCCCCCACGCAGGACGCTGGTGCTTGTCCTTAGTGCTCCCCTGAAGGGACCGATGTTTAGCTGGGGACCGTGGGCAGGAAGGACGATGGCATGACAAAAAATCTGACTGTAGAGGCTGAAGGAAAACTAGAAGAGTCGAGGTCCTTTTGAGATCTGCTTCTCTTTGAAAGGCAGTGAGTGCAGAGATGGAGCATGTGCTGTCACCTTTGGCTGAGGGGCCTCAGGACACTCCTGTCACCTTCCTGCACTTCCTTTCTGCTGCCTTTACACCCAACTGAATACAGTTGCTACCAGAGCCTTCTAAGTAGCACAGGGGTGGCCCGTGTCCCTGCAGACTTTCAGAAGGAATGGCTAATTTAAAGAAATTGAGAACGTGATGATAAAAGGCAGCAATTCTATCACAGTCTTGTCTTTGTAATTCATGCCCAGGTGCCCTCAGGTTGCTCAGAAGTGCCTTATAAAACAGCTTTTTACAAGAGGGGGATCTCTTCAAAAGCAGGGAGACCCAGTACACCCCCTGCTACTCGAAGTGCGTTCCCTGGAGCAGGCGCATAGGCATCACCTGGGAGAAGCAGACTCAGGTCCCACTTGGACCTGCGGCATCAGGACCTGCGTCGCGACAGGTGACATGTGTGCATGTAAATTTGGACAGGCACCACATTCTAGGGGGTAAAAAACAAAACAAACAAACCCCAGCCTCGGTCTGAGAACGATCCATGGGCCCCAGGCTCTGTTCAACCAGTGGCTGAGTGATCAAAGGCAAATTGTTTCCCTGCACTTGACTCTTCCCATCTCTGAAACGGGGATCACCCTCTAGCCCTCTTGGCTTATCAAATAGAAGCTCCTCGTTTTCAGAGTCAAATGTGGAAGCAAGTTTCAAGATGGTATGCAATGTGCGTATAAAAGTTGAAACAGCAGATATTCTGCAGTTATGTCAATTTAATTATACGGCTTAGAAAACGAGCAGATTTTCTGGCGGGGGTAGGGGGACACTCAGGGGTCCTGCCGTAGCTCGGTCTCCCTCCAGGCACCACACTGCACCTGAATGTAAGAGATTCTCCAAAAGGTACTTGGAGGAAAGACCCTCAAGGAGACAATTCAATTTCCAAATGTAAATTCCAACAACACAGAGGGGCTACTATGACCTCCAGTCCCCAGTGAGGTTTTCTAGGAAATGAGATTGCCTTTGACATCTTTGCTGTTTCCAAGAAGGGTTTTCCAATGTTAAAAGAAGCGGTTTCTACTGGGAAAGGATTTGTTCGTGTGAAGTTGAAAGTTGGTGCTTGTTAAGCATGAGTTCAAGGGAGATAGGAATGATGTAGGGAGGCATGAAGGTTCAATACCATGTGATTTTGAAGGGCTTGTCTCTAAGCATGAGATTCTTGGCGCGCGAGAGCACATGTAGGACCCACCAGCGTCTCTCCCCACACACGCGCCCTGTTCCTCACAGCTCTTCCTGCCACTGGCATGTGTGTCCATCCACGACAGCCCTGAGTCTGCTGGATTCAGATTCTATTTCAGGTAGGAACAGCCAATTCAGACTCGAAATGTTTTGCTGACACAGAAATGCAGATGGTACAGAAACGTTGGCTTTCTAGGGGCAATAAGTAAGCAGGTGAAATGACTCTAGAAAAAAAACCCCACTCAACACATGATAATAAAGATTTTATTTGATTTTCATGATTGGACGTCCAAGAATACATTGATAGGACAGAGACCTTCCTTGTAGCATTAAAACGAAATTGTGAGCATTCAGCCATAATTCCACTGAGTACTTTCCCCCCCCAGAAGCTTGTGTGATATTTAGATGACACAGAATCAAATGATCTGGAACCATGACTCGTGCTTGATTAAAGGGGGTCCTGAGTGAACACACTTCTGTGGTCAGAACCGTGATATTCTTCCTGGGTTGATCGTCATCTCATTCTCAAAAAGATTTATAATAAAGGCCAGTTGTTATTCTGCGACACTTTTAATCAGCCATGTACCGAAGGACCTAGACAAATTATAAAGGGGATAAGCCAGAGATTGCCCGGAGCCTGGGGAAGGCACCTGCCTGTGCTCTAGCTTTATTTCTGAGCCCAGTGAACTGGTGACCCTAGACGAGGCACCTATCATCCTTCCTGGGCCTTGGTTTCTTCATTTATACAATGGGTAGTGGATTGTCCTTTAAAGCTCAAATTTTACTATCTAGAGGACAACTGAGTCTTCTCATTGATGAGGGGCAGAGAGTGTCCCAGGCTCCTCCCAGAGGCAGGCACACAGAGGGCAAGGCAGGCTGTTCCAAGCAGGATGCCCTCACCCTTGCCTGCATTGCCACTGACCAAAGAAATCTTCCAATTCAAGTCATTATTTTATTTTATTTTATTTTATTTTATTTTATTTTATTTTATAAATTTATTTTTTATTGGTGTTCAATTTGCCAACATATAGAATAACACCCAGTGCTCATCCTGTCAAGTGCCCACTTCAGTGCCCGGGCAATTCAAGTCATTCTAACATACGCTTCAGGCTTTTGTGGAGCAGAGGAGGCTGGGCAGTGGCTGACAATTGTATGGAACATTTTTCTGAGCTTGAAGCACAAATCCGTATTTTGTGTTGGATGCTACCACCAGTCAGCAGGGTGCGTTTTAATTATTATTTTAATTTCATGTTGGCAAAAAGACACTGTCAGATAGTGCCCTTCAAGGGAAACACTGACTTTGGGGGGCTGTTGGCATCTCTGTAGTTTTGGCTCAGCGTTTCCCAGGACCTCGGAGGCACATCCTGGTTCCCCCAAACTGTACTCCATGCGGTACTTACCCTCCCACGTGATGGATCGAAGACCCGTTTCCCAGGAGTGTCCATGCCACTCAAGAAGCATTAGCAAGCACTGAAGGGCAAGTCCACGCTGGCATAAACCGTTGCATTGGGAACAGATGCGAGACAGTATTTACACCAATTCAGTCTTACTGTCACGGCTCATCAGGACCCAGATCTAGTGAAAGAATGACACAGAAACTTCACGCACACACCTTATTCAACTTTCCTTGAATATCAACTCTCTATTATCAAGAATTACTTGTTGGTAAATGTATTCTTTGTGTATTTTGTGCAGCACTTTTTTTTTTTTTTGGCAGGGTCCCATAGTTTGCTCATGGCAACAGCAGTAAGGTTCTCATATAGAGCATTCCTCTCTTTATAAGTTGAAATAACAATGCTAAAGGTCTAGTAAGCAATAGAATTTAAAGTTTAAAATGCCCACATCCATGGTATTAAGAATCCAGAGTTTCCCATTTGAATTCTGAAATATGATCCTAAATATTTAATTCTGGGCCATGACTAAAACGTTACAGAAAATCAAACTTTCAAAAAAACAAAAACAAAAACAAAAACCAACAAATCCTCACCCCCCAAACTAACTAATAATGTTTGCATAGATAAATTTTACATCTCTAAGTAAGTACTATAAATAACAAATGATATTTAATAAAAGAAGAGGGGGGAAAGATAGAGAACAGTGATTAGGAACCTATCAAATCAGGCCATTTCACATCTGGGTTACATTCATAAAATGTGTATTGTAACCCCTAGGAAATTATCATCCACAGTTGATAGTGCTTGGTCTCTATCGTATTTTTTCTGAAAGTTGCACATTGCTCATCTGTTTTTATATAAATTTAGAATATGGTATTTATCCCATATGTACATGTGGTAAAGTGATCAAGAAAAATATTTCCAGTGCTAAACGCCCCCTGCCCCATTTTAAAGGAAACCCCGAATGTAGTAAATTCATGCTAATTGGGAACTCTACGAAGGGGTTAAAACATTACCCATTACAAGTCGGGTGGCCATTATAAATGTTACCCAAATAAAAGCCAGAAACAGGAAGCCAAAAAGCAGGTCCCTACGGCAGGCATGTGTCTTAAATGATATCATTTGTCAAGTTTCCAGCATCTTGTGGTGGGGAACACAAAAAGAAGGTCTGTGTTGTACTGAGGACATTACATCCTCATTAGCTGGAATGTTCCTTAAGTACATAATGCAGGATTTTCATTTTAATAAGAAGCAGCTACTTGTCACTGCACTTTCATTAGATAAATACTGAATGTAATACTAATGACCATTTATAGAGGCTCTTTCCTACTCTTGAGAAACTCCATTCAGATGAAATCATATAATAACAATGTATAGAGCATATCAAGCAAACCTTCCGTGTCATTTCTTTGTGAACTGTTCCCTGAATTTTTTTTTTAAATGCTGACAATATTTACTAGCAGGAGTCATCATTCAAAGAGACCTGAAATGACACCGTTGTTTTTGTTTTTTTTCTTCTCTTCTTCTTCTTCTTCTTCTTTTTTTTTTTTTTTTTTTTTTGCATGCAAAACAAATGTGAAGGAGTAGCATTTGGTTTTTTTAGAAGTCACAATGGAATGGCTTCTCGGCACATGTACTGGTCAAAGCATTCCATCTGCCCGGCCAGAGACCTAGAGCCTGAGGTGCAGAGAAGGCCACCCTGAGAACCGAGAAATAATTCATCCACCATGATCGCTCAGCCCCAGCCCTGTCTCTAAAACAAAGACTGACAATTGCCCTGAATTATGGATGTACTTTTTGTGATATGTAATACAGTTCAGAAGAAAGGTGTTGAGAGCATCGCACCATTTCACCTCCCATTAGAGGCTGGTCTTGAACGATAATCCCAGAAGATGAAACTGATACTGAACTATGACCCTCAATTTACAAATCATTTTTCAGAAGAATAAGAAAAAAAAAGTTTCAACATATTTTTGGCATTATCTGAATGGGCGGAATCTTTCATGCTTATTTTCTAAGAATAAATGAAAACAGCATGCACTGTAGTTCCTGAGTTTGGGAAGGGAAGCATGAGGCTTTCAGATTATATTTTATTTTAAACCTGGGTGTTGGGAGTCTTCTTCTTCATCTTCTTTTTTTTTTTTACGTCGCTGAATTTTAGTATATTCCTTCAAAACATCATAAATTTCTATTCTGTAGCTTAAGGGATCCATCAGTGAAAATGTTGGTCTTTCATCTTTATTACCCTCCCATTAAAATGAAAGAAACCGGGACGCACTTCAGTTTCAGAGAAGCCATTTAGTTGGCAGTGTGTCCTTGCTCCTCAAGTCCCCACGAAGGGAGAAAGTGCATTATTGCTGAGACTTCGCACATCTATCTGTGTGGGAAGCAACATATACTATGTGAAATGCAATAATCTTCTTTGATGGCCTGATTTGATTACAATGTCTTCCCGTTACCAGTCACTTCCTGTGCACTTACATTCATAAAACCTGTCCCCTCCCCTGTGTGTGTTTGTGTATCTGAAAGCCAGGCGAAGTCTCCTTCCGCTTGGCCGTCGCTGTTCGGGCTGAAAGGGACAGATTAATAACCGAGCACCACATTGGGCCAGCTTTCCTTGTACCTTGCACTAGTAACCCCTTGCTATAATGAGGACACAAAGAGCCTCGCATCAGGCTGCTACCCTTCTTCATAACTCAAAAGCGTCACAGTGGCAATAGCCTCCAGTGCTATTTGTCTTTACTGCAGTTGTGACACTTCGGCATGATCCATAATTTGGCGGCTATTTACCGTGACATCTCCCTTCAGTGCAGCCATAACATTCAGTGAAGCCATTATTTGGTCCCATTTACCATATAAATTGTATTGTTGTGCATGCATGCTAGCAGCTACATTAGGTACCTGAAAATGAGTAAATCTTGTAAAATAGATACTAACGGCTATTCAGCAGGAGGATTTCCTCGCACCTCCAACGGGAGGAGAGAGAGAGAGACAAAAAAATTAAATACGGTCACCAAGTTTCCTGGAGCATCTTTAATTGCGTTCCTATTTATCTAGCGTGTGAGATGCACCGAAACCCAGGGCTTTGAAAAATAATCTGGTGGGCTTTGCCTTCAATTAGGAGGGCGCTACGGATTTCCAACTTCGCGCTGGAAGCGGTAGCATCCTTTGGTGAGCTGGAGGTTACGAGGCGGGCAGATGGGCTGCAGGCATGATTCACAAGAGAAGGCACATGACGTTATGCTCACGTGTGACACCGGGCAGCAGTCACAGGGAGCAGCTCATTCGCACAGAGCGCGCGGAGAAGTAAAATGGGGACACAGGGACGGTGTTCTTTGCTCCACACGCTATTCTGTTTTGGTGATCAGAGATAAAACACACTGTGTCCGTAAGTCTGAAACACGAAGCAAACGTCTTATTATTTTAGATCACATCGGTCCCTCCTCTGCATGGTTCTGTTTGGTGCATCCTATTTCAGGCATCTGAGGGATGCTGTTATTAAGCTCTGGCAGGGTGCCTAGAGAGTGCTTTCCCTTTGTGGTGCAAGTTTTTTTTTTTTTTTTTTTTTTTTTAATGCAGACCCTCCCCGGGTGGATGCAGCATACCCTTTCCTTCCCCAGGCAGGTACTAAGCTTTTAAAGCTCCCCCCCCCCCCATCTCTGTGGTATCCTTTTCCAAAGTCTGCTTTTGTCTTATCCAGTTTTCAACACCAATTTGCTTCTTAAGGGTAGAGAGAAACTTTCCATTCCACATAGGCCTCACCGGGATAATTGTGCATAAAGCATTTACTAACAGATACTTTAAAAAAAAAATAGGTCTGTGTTGACTCCGTCGTTTTTCTAATGATCTAATAAAGTCAAGGTTTTGGGATAATTCCTCCAAATTTCTAGGTAGGTAGTTGGTGATTGATAGAAAAGGAAGGGCCATTTCCTGGGAATATAAACTCTGAAAATACATGGCTATCTTTCTGCCATATCTCCCATTTACTAACTGCTCATTAGCAGATGAACCAAACTGTCTCCCAAAGTAAAAGAATTTGTGAACTATTTTCAAGACCGATTTTAAAATCTCATCAAGCTGAAGACATACTGATTTGATCAGATCTTGCATCAGGAATTAATTTAATTCCCTGGAACAATAAAATGTGGAATGAGACTGTCCATGACCAAAGAATTGAATGTAACGGTTTTACCTCTGAGCCATCAAGAGAAGTTTTTATTAGCATTTTTTTCAAGGGAGGGGAAAAAGAAAAGAAAGAGAAAGAGAAACTTATTCATTAACACCTTACTTTTGTTTCAAGAAATATTATACCCATGAACCAACTACAAATCACTCGATTTGAGTAATTCTGAGGAATAAAGTGCCCATTTTCTTTCTCCTTTGATTTATGTCATTGTTCTGTTTTCACAGCTTACTGTTGACAGAGCGAGGTAATTCAACTACAATTTTTCCAGTGTTTTTTCCCATGTACATATAATCAACAGCCCGGAATACAGACTCCAGGCCACGAAACCTGCCCTCCACAGACAGATCTCCGAGGTCCACCTCACAAACCAGGTCTCCACCCGCATACATCTTGAGCAAGTGGTCCATGGCTGCTTGATACTTAGAAAGGGAATGGTTCAAGAAGAAGCCCTGGACGCTGGCAGATTTCTTCAGCAGTTTGGCTGGTAATGTTCCTGCTTTCACAGGCGAAAGGCCAGTAGGAGTTTGGTAGCCAGAGACAAACCCAATTACTATCAAGCGCCCTTTGATAGCTAAGGCATCTACGGCCAAGTCAAACATGGCTCCCCCGACGGATTCATACACCACATCGACACCTGTGGGGTACTCCTGCTTCAGGACAGTACTGACATGCTCAGTGTGATAGTTGATGGGACGATCACAGCCAATCGATTTCAGAAAAGCAGACTTTTTGTCAGAAGAGCAGGTTCCAATAACATGGCACTTGGCCTTCTTTGCAAGCTGCACAGCAAACTGGCCTGTCCCCCCAGCTGCTGCTGTCACCAGAACTTTTTTCCCTTCTGACAGTCCTCCGAGCTCGTTGAGGCTGATATATGCGGTGGTACCACTTACTGGCAGGGTGACATACTCAGGTTTCACGGAGGGCACCGGAGCTGCGGCACTAGCAGGCACCACAGTATACTCAGCAAAAGAGCCGGGTGCCATGTATGCCACAGCTTGGCCCACAGTGTACCTGGCACTAGCAGAGAGGCCTAAGGCCACCACCTCTCCCACACCTTCAAAACCTACATCAAAGGGGGTCTTGACTGAAGGGTCGTATCGGCCAGCTGAATAGTTGATATCAGATGCATTAACACCGACAAATCTAGAAGAAAACAAACACACACATATATTAATATGTTCCTTTCATCAAGGCCCTGATACTCCATTTAGAAAAATCCCTCTAATTCCAGTGACTGTGGATGGGTGGCTAAGCTGTCTATCCTGGTAAAATTAACAACAACAACAACAAAAAGGATCAGTCCTGATACTCAGTTGAAAAAAAAGAAGTTAAACAAGTATTTGCAATCAGAGTTTTGGTATATTTTATTTTTTTAATCAGGTTAGTGATAATTTCATACCACTTTAAATATCAAGGTTTTTAGTACACATGCTATTTATTTTCCTTCTCTTTCTTTCAAAAGCAGAAATAAACCATTAAAAAAAAAGTCAGGAAGCCCTCTTATACGTAAACTTCACTGGACCTCTGAGTTGGAAATTAATTGGCCTGTTAACAAAGATGTTAAAAACAACAGTCAGATAAAATATATTCAAAGAAGTAGACTTGTATTGATTCTGGCAACAATTTAACACTTTGGATAATAACAGTAATGACAATGATATTATTGAAGATTGACGCAATGTGCAAGGTCATCGGTTGTTATATGTTACTGCAGGGTTGTTTAAAACACTGTTGGAGTGGCCGCAGCAAATTTTCTTTCTGATGTAACTATGTCCAGCATGAAAATATGCATTTTGATTAATTGAACAAAAATTGTCTCATAAGGGTAGAGATTTTTATGGAACATTCAACATCTTAGAGTCCTTTTCAGATGAAAAGGAAAGCAAATCGTCACTATATTTTTCCTCAACAAGAAGCAGAGACATAACTTGATTAATACCAGATGATTATTTTCACTTTGGTATCCAGAGTCAATTTAATTGCGAGGTCGGTATTTTTACCAGCTTTTTTTCATCTCGGTATACCTCATAACAAAAATATCCTGATACCTAAGGAAAAAAAAAAAGGCGTCTGCTAAAAAATGTCAGGAGGTGGCTTAGACACATAATGGAGGACCCTAAAAATGTCATTTCCACCTGTAATGACATGAAAAGATGGTGGTATCTGGTGGCAGGAGGAAAGCTGGGAAGTAGGTCATTTTAAAAATAATTCACTTTTAATTTAACTTAATAAAACCAAAATTCCCCTGTGCAAGGATCCACTTCCACTGTATCACAGATAACACTTTGCACTTATAAATGCTCCCTTATGATCATGCCCCCTGTATATCTACAATACTGAAAGCTCTCTACATATTGTAGAAATAAGAAAGGAAACAATTTCTTTGGGGCATGTCAAGCTGCTTTCAGAAGTTAGCACAGCACACAGCCTCAATAACACTACAGAATTCCGTAGCCATCCATGATAACGCAATCATGCAAAGTAGGAAAAACGATTTTTGCTGGCTTTTCATTTGGGATTTCAGACCAGGATGCTTACGCTGTTTGCGGGGGTGGGGGCCTGCTATCTTCCCTTTACATTTGCATAGTTCTCAAGGTTTGGTCTTTCTGGGAAGCGCCAGCTTCTCAGAGCAAGCCTCTGGACTTCACCGAAGGCGCCAGGGCAGCGCCCCGCTAGAGCATCTGGCCTCCCGAGCCCCTGCTCTAGGCCTCGAAGCCAAGTCCAAGGAGGGGTGGGCTGGAAGTGATGGTGGTTTGCTCCAGAGGTGGGGGACGTAGGCCCTACCGCCGCTCTGGTCTCTTGGCCCATAATTAACCCTTCCAGCCTTAGTCCCAGCTGGAGAGGCCCTTCCTCAGAGGGCACCCCTGCCTTGCACCCAAGGGGACCCCCCCCCGCGGCAGTGGGCCCCCGGGGTCCCCCCACCTCTCAGGAGCGCGCCTCGTGGAGGGGGGGAGCTGCTGGAGTTACGTGCTCCCCCCCCCCCCCGTGGTTTGCCTCCCCGGGGGAGAGGTGAGGAAACCAAGCAGGGCACGAGGGAGAAAAGTGGAGGGGAGAGGGCACAAGCGCGGCGCGGAAGGGGGGGAGGGCAAGTGGAGGGGAGTGGGCTCCGCGAGGAGCTGGGTGCCTGCAGCTGACCAGCCGCAGCCTGTTTACCACCCGGCTTCGCTCAAAACACGCAAATGAGCCCTTGCGGTGGAGCGCGGCCGGCGCTGGGGCGCAGGAGGGAGGCTCGCGGGGCCCGGGCGCGCCCCGTCCAGGCTGCCGACCGCTCTGCGCCTCCCTGGCCGCCCTCGCGTGCAACCCGGGCGGCCTGTGCGCGCCTGAGGTCCTTCTGGAGCCGTCTTCCCCTCGGAGGTGCGCGGCCTCGCCACCGCCACCGCCACCGCCACCGCCACCGGAGAGGCCGGACCGAGGACTCTGGCTCGGGGCGGAGCGGGCTGGGGCCGGGCCAGCGGGCGCCGGGGAGGAGGGGCCGGTGACCGTGACCTCGGCCTCCCAGGCCCCGGCGGGGTCGGCTGGGCGCACCCAGGCAGCTGGGACCGAGTGGCGGCCAAGCTGGGCGGGGGGCGGGGGGTCCCCCGAGCACAGGGCGCGCTGGGGCGCAGCGGCCACAGGAGCGACCCGGCCCGGGCGGCCAGACCCGGCCCTTGGCCTCACGCGCACCCCGTTTTCGTGTCTCCCCCTCCCCCCTCCCCGCGCCGTGCCGTCTTCCAAATTGCCTGCGTCGTCGGTGAAGGATCTCGGGCTGCTGGCCACAGCCTCGGGCTATCCCGCTCGCCCCGTCAGGGTCTCCGGGCCCCTGGAGCGACCCCCGGTCTCGGACCCCCGCGTGGACCCCCGCGGCCGCCGCAGCAGGTGGGGATCCGCGACCGCCCTTGCGCCTGCATCCTTACCTGGGCTTCCGGAGGGCTGCGGGAGGGTCGGGCGCCCGCGCCTCTCGCTCCTCGGACACAAGTTCAAGAGCGGCAGGCTCGGGGGAAGGGGGCCCGGGTCGGGGAGCAGGGGACATGCGAGCGAGCGGGAGAAAGAAAGGAAAGACACGCTTGGGAGAACCGTGCATTTCCAGACTCTCCTTGTGCCCTCTTTGATTTAAAATGTATGCTCTTAGTAAGTGCAGGGTTCCAGCAGTCCGACGGGAGGATCCACGCGGGAGCCTAAAATCTAGGAACCCCAGGAAAAAGAACGGGACCGAGCGGGCTTCCCCCAAATATATACCCTTCGAGAGGCGCCCGCTTTATTTATACTAAAAAGTGCGGAACCCCTTCGTCATGTTTATGATGAAACAGGCAATCCTGCAGACGGAGGAAAATGCTTTCTTTGAACAAAAACAAAATGTGAAGTCCGGAGCCTTCAACATTGGGGCACAAAGTGTCCAGATCAGATTTTCTTTAAAAAAGGAAGAGAGAAAGAAGGAAAGAAAGAAAGAAAAGAAAGAAAAGGAAAGGAAAAAATGAGAAAAAAAAAAGAAAAGAAAGAAAAATAAAGCAAAGAAAATCTCGGCCTGGAGATTCAGCAGAAATGCTGTTACCCTCCCGTGAGCAACAAACCGTTTATCAAAAACGCCTTCCCCATCCCCCACCCACTCTTTGCCATTCCTACAAACTCTTTGCTCCATTATCATACACTTGAGCAGAAAATCGTTAGAAATATTTGGAAACGAAATAATGTGTCACCATCCTTCGAAAAAAGCTAAAAATAGCACACAAGCTGACTTAACCGGAGGGTGTCTTTTTCTTCCTGAGGGCTGGGCATCCTCGGGAGGGCATGTGAAGTTGTCCTCGGATGTATGAATGTGAGACATGGATAAAGGAACACCAATTACATGTTCTGCAGGGATTTTATGCACCCCTCTCACACTTTCCCTAAATGGAAGAAAGATTATCCTAAATCCACGCCTGGCTTAAAAGCACTTTCCTCTCCGTATCTGTATTTTCTGTTAAGATGGAATGAGATGTACAAATATCCAAGAAGTCAGACAGCACAGTTAAAATTTCCAAACATCTTTCCGAGAAAGTGAATGTGTGCTTCTGCCATTCATTCCAGAGCAGATTTTTATGATGATAAAAATGAAAAGTGCTTGCGTAAAATTTTTATGCAATTAGCACAGTTCTGAGGGAGATTTGGTCCAGGATTAAAATGAACTAACCTGCAGTAAATAGACTTGCAGTCTTTTTTTTTTTTTTTAATCTGTAAAATGTCACCTCCCTGACACTATTTGCCAGGTATAAGGTATCTCACAATTTGGGTATGGGAGCAGATTTTCCACAGAGTAGGGAAAGGGGATGCAAAGATTCAGCTCCTTTCAACGTGCAGAAAACTGGCCCCATTTTCTGATGTCGGCTTCAACATGGAAGTTAGAGGTCAAGTTGTACATATAAATATACCATTTGTGTTAAAGGGACTGTTGGCAGATGTGGAGGGAAGAGATAGGCATGGATCCTAAAGCCACCCAAACTGATGAGTTCAAACGTGGGAGAGCTGGTGCTCCAGAACCCTGACCACCAAATTCAGGGATCATCCCTGGTGACCCGACACAGGGGGCGCCCGGGCACTGGCGGGGAAGGAGAGAGCGAGGAGCCGGAGGAGGGGAGGACACCCCGAGGACTTGATGCACTTCACAGGTTGAGAGGCCCGGCACCGGTTGTGCCCGGCGGGAACAGCCTGCCCGGTGAGCGCTGGCGGGTGGTCCCACTCCCAGCTGCTGGTCGTGCTCTAACTTCACACCTCCTCCTGCCTGCTCCCCTCGGTCACCCCCTCCCTATTTCACACCCGATTTCTAAAAGGGATTTGGTCGGAACGTTGGTGTGTGTTTTAGATCAGTGTACCTGATCAGAAAAATCACAAGAAAACAGCCCATGTAAAACTTTTTGCTTGTTAAAGTCTGAAGGCTGTTCAGCCTGCTTCTCATCTCAACTTCCAGCAGATCACTCGTGTCTCTTGTGTGTTCTGTGCGTGTTCCTTCTTTTGAACTCGGTAGGATGCGAGTCCTTCTCTCAACAGCTCTAGCGCCTTAACTTCTGCAGCCCTGTTTCCACCCACAAAAACTTTGAGGAGGACGTACATCCACCTTCTAAGGCACTCTCTGCATCCCTCCCCGAGCCAGCTTCACTCAGCCCCACTCCTGGCTCCCTCAATTTTTACTTTTTCCAACAGGTTTCCAAAAGTTTTTTTTTTTTTTTTATCATTTTGCAGTCTTTGGAAGGCTGATACGAATCTCTAAAATAAACGGATTAAACGGTGCAGCAAGCCAACTTAGGTAGGGCACCCTATGCCTTTCACTCTTTGCGGAGGGGGGGGGCTCACAGTCCTGTCCAGAACACAATTTACAATATAGTTACTCAGAACTCAAGACTTCCTTCAATCGGGTGTTCTAGCCTGAAACACGCAACACGGGAACCCCTCGATGCGCCTGAACAGGCAGGCGAGTCCTGCTCTAACGTGGGGAGAGAGGAGTGGGGGACGCCCCGCCTGCAAGTCAGGCAGCAAGGGCACCCAGCGACCGGAGACCGGAGGGCACGGCTCCCGCAGGATGAGGTCCCTTTCCTTCCCGCGCTCCACCAGGTACTAAAGACTAGTGAGCTGTAAACACATTAAGGTGGGGAGTGTGGCGGTGCAAGAGACGCTCAGAAGCAGGGCAACCATCCGAGTGCCACCCAAAGGTCTGCAAGACGCGCAGGCAAATGCAGCCATGCCCCCACCCCGGCCCTGACCCAGGCGCCCCGGACGCGCCACGCGCCTGCCGGTGGGCTCCGGGGCACAGACAACAGCCACACAGCACTGACAACACGCAGACGACACCGGCGAGGTGGACACCAACACACCCAACGACAGGCCCCGCCATTGCGAGGCGGCTGCCAACCTGGAGCGCACAGGAAGAGCCAGCCCGGTCCTCGGCCTCCTTCCTCCGAAGCACGTTACCTAAATGTCGCAGCTTGTGTCCAGCGCGCTCCCGGTCCGCACTGCACATTACGGGAACGCAGGAGTCGTGGGTGCGCGCGGGTGGGCCGGGCGGGGAGCCTCCCCTTCTGGGTCCCGTCGGTTTTATTTCGGGAGCGGGAGGGGGAGGAGGGAGGGCTGGGGGAGGGGAGGGGAATCCCAAATTAAAATAACCCTCAGTTACGAGGAGAGGACGTTCGGTGGCTTCGGATATTCACACCAGCAACAGTCACATCACATTCGCCTTCGCCAGATGGCGGCGGGTTCAACTTCCCGGGCTCTCGCAAAGTCAGGCGGTGCGCGCGAGCGCTCGCCGGCGTGTGGGGACGCAGGGGGCCCGGGACGGCCGGGGAGCGGCGCCGCGCGGGCCGGGCCGGGCCGGGCCGGGCCGGGGGGGAGGGGGGGCGGTGGGGTGCGCGCCGGGCTCACCGGTTCCGGACGAGGAGGTCTCGGTCCCCGGGGAGCGGCACCGGGCAGTCCCGGCGCAGGGTGACGGCCTCGCGGAAGTTGGGGCTCAGCCGGGTCACCGCCAGCTTCTGCATGGCGCGGGGGATGTCGGAGCCCTGGAAGTCCAGGAAGTGGCGGGCGTACGACATGTCCACGATGGCTCGGGCCCCGGCGGGCGCCAGCCGCAGCATGGCCCGCGCCTCCGCCCGCTGTCTGCGCCGCCGCGGGCCGGGGTCGCGCCCAGCCCCGGGCCGCTCGGCTCGGCTCGGCTCGGCGCCGGCGGGCGGGGCGGGCGGGTCCGCCCCTCCTCCGGCCCGCGTGCTCCCCTCGACTCCCCCCTCCCCACCCGCACGGGCTCCGCTCCCCCCCCGCCCGCCGCGCGCGGCGCAGCCAGTCCGCGCGGCCCCCGCGGGTCCCGGACGCGCCACGCCCGGGGTCCCGGCCTGGGGACCGCTCCCACCCCGGCCGCTGCTCCTTTAATCTTTTTGTTTTGGTTTGAATCTGCTCGGCGCAGACTGGCCGAGGATCCTCTCCGCCCTCCCCCTTTCTCCCGGCGTCCGGGAGGCACCGGATATCCCCACCCTCCCCGCGCTCCCAAAGCCGGATTTGACTCCTCTAACAGGGTGAGGGGGGCGGCGAGGGGAACCGCGCGTCCCGCGATCGCCGCGGCCCCGCGCCGGCGGCGGCCCCGGGCGTCCTCGGAGCGGCGCGGCGCGGCGCGGCGCGGCGCGGCGCCCGGCGGCCGGCGCAGGCACCTCCCCTTCCCGTGCGAAGCGTTCACTTCCTTGCAAGGTGGTACGAATCAACCCCGAGCGCGGCCCGGGCGGCGGGGCACGGCCGGGGGCCCCGGGCCGCGCGGGGAGCCCCCGACACCGGGGCACGCGCACCAGCGCCGAAGGCGGGGCGGGGGCGCCGGGGAAGCCCGGGCAGCCAGCGCCCCAGGCTCCTGGGCCCCGGTTCCCGGAACGCCCTGCCCGCGCCTCCTGCCCTCAGCCTGTCTGTCCCATGCAAGTTGCACCAACTAAACCATTTTATTTATTCTGGCCTAGATTTCGTGTTTCTCCATGAGTGTCTCAAGTAGCCTCTGCAAGACTGTTACGGGTTTCCCATTGGGAGAGAGCACGTATATTGGAGACTAGAGGGCCAAATTCTCAGAGCACACAAGCATTCAAACTTCTAGGTGGGGATGCCGAAGGACTTAATTGGAGACGTTGCAACGATGGATGAAGAGCTCATTTTATAACCCAGCCAGAAGGATCTGTCGTTCCTTCATGTCAGTTTTCTCCTTAATTGTCTATATTGACCAAATTAACCAATTTACTTTTCATAGAGGGACCAAATTCAATTATTTTCCACATTTTCGTGTGATGAGTCGAGCCCATTTTAAAATTTGTGTTAAAGGTATACACGTTTTGACTTTAAAAAACCCTCTTGTTTTACACTTAACCTAGAATCACCCAAATAAAAAAGCCACGCAGTGCCCCTCCCCGATCAAACCTAACCGCCCCCCCCCCCGCCCCCAGTAAGGCTGCAAAAGCGACACAGGTATTTTCATCTCCAGTGTCGGGCATTCTCGTCCAAGGATAGTTTGTGTCCACGTGGGTGCGTGTGTGTGAATGTTCAAGGGGGTGGGGGTGGGGGTGGGGGTGGTGGACTTACAGGTTTAAAAATCTGCAGGAACTAGTGTCTACTGAACTTGGCTTATAACACATGGGTTTTACCCGGTATCAGCCAGTGGATTACAATAACAAACCCCTCAATGCCTTTCTCCAACGTGCAATCTTTTATGTTATGCTGTATTAAGATTTCTTTTTTGTGTCATATTGTTTAGCTCCGGAAAGAAAAAAAAAAGAAAACAAAGCAATTAAAAAGATTGACAGGTATGGTTTGTGAGAGACCTATTTGTAATTGTCAGGGTGACGTTGGCGAGAGGAGGAGGAGTAAAAACTGAAGCAGGAAAAGCAGCTCGATGTGTCTGTCTATCAGTTGAGACTGTCTGAAAGCTCTGCGATCCGAATGTGTGTTATATTTCACTGAAAAGAGAAGAGAGCGAGAGTGCATCTCCCTCTCTCCCAGGAGTTTGGGGGGGACAGTCCACGCTCATCTCGCCCACCCAGTGAATGTCCGCTCGTCGCCCCTCTGCACACACTCTCCGGGTTGTTGTTGTTGGCTCTCTCTCTCTCTTTTTTTTTTTTCGGAGGGGGGGGAGTGCTTTTTGTGTATTCTTCAAAATTTTTCTGTCGGAAGATCAAGACCGGCCAAAAATCCATGATCGAAACGTGTTTGCGTTAGATCTCGCAGTGGGAGAAGCGGCGATCCCGGCGCAGAGCCCCGCGGGGAGCGCGAGGCAC